>NC_045545.1:54816464-55149380 GCF_009769535.1 Thamnophis elegans
GGTGTGATTGAGTACCTCAAGCACTCTCTCTTTCAAGGTTCATAAAAGTTGATGACTTTCTATGAAAGAGGAAGAATTAAGTTTATTTCCTCCTCTTTCTTGAAAAGAGTATTTATTACCTTATCAAGACTGCCATAATATCAATTTTTCTTCCTCAGTTTCATTTTAAAACACGTATGATATGAAAAATAAAAAACTATATTGTACAAAAGCATAAATCTCTCATGTAGTAAACAAAAATGACTTCTGCATATGCAGTATATTAATGCCTTCTTATACAATTAAGTTGTTAATATTTCAGTCAATTCACCTAAGTATGGGAATAAAGGAAAACTAATCGGCAAACTACTGTGTTTCCCCCAAAATAAGACAGGGTCTTATTTTTTTGATCCCTGAAATAAGCACCTAGCCTTATTTTTTTATTTTTTTTTGAGAGCAAGGCCTGCTCAGCTTTATTTATTTCATTTTCATTTTATACAATCACTTATATACTGTGCGTAAAAAAAAAAAAAGAGAAAAAAAAAACCCAACATGACACTTCATTCCCCCATACACCCTCTCTTCTCCCCCTCCAACTTTCATTTCACCCCTCCAGCATTCCCCTCTTCTACTTCCCTTCCCCCTCAGACATCTCCCCCTCCCTCCATCTCACCCTCCTTACATTCCCTCTCACTCCCTCTTTACTTCTCCCTCCTCTTTCCCTCTTCTCCTCGCTTTGGTGTATCCATACATTTCAGTTTGTTTTAAAAGAGAAAAAGAAAAAAAGAAAAAAGAAAAACGAGCCGCAGTATACAAGTGAATTCTTATTGTTCTAAGAATTGAAACTGTAATTCCACCCTCCCCCCTCCCCCCTATAATCCCCCCTCCCTAGCCCCCTTACGGCTTCGCAGGTCCCATACCCGGCATAATTCTTTAACAAGCATTTGAGTATAATAAGGCCAGCTAACTTTAAAATTAAAAAAAATAAAATAAAAGTAAAGCCAAAGAAAAAAAAAAAGAGAATAGTAAAAAAAAAAAAAAAAAAAACACACACACACACACAAAAAGAAAAGAGAAACAAGAAGGGTCAATAAACCCACTACGTTAACACAGCTTCCCATTATCTGTAAATCTTAAACAATGTAGCTCATTCCAAATTTCGGTTATTTTACTACTTGCAGGGTTTCAAACTGTATTAGAGCCAGGTAAGTTGATCAATTAGGATTCCCCAACTAAAAGCCTCATTGCTTTGTCTATCTATTCAGACCTTTAATTTATCTCTTTTTTATCCGAATATCCAAACCTTTCTATAAAACCATTAAACTCAAGTACTTCTTTCATTTTTCATTTCCAACACCTCCCTTTCTATCCTTACCCACCTCCACATGTAAATTTTTTTTACCTTCCACCCTGCCTTTATCCATATCCACATATATATTTTATCCGCATCCATTGCTCCTCCCATATTTACTCCACTTTCCTGAAGACTCTCCGACCAATCTTTCTTGACCTTATATTGAAATAGCAACTCAAACAAACATCAGCTTGCATTCTAGCCCCAGGTAGTCTAATTAAGCTTTCGCTACCCTTCCCTCTCCCACGCGCCTCCCAACTCCGTTCGTCCCAGACCACAACTCAAAAAGATCGCAATCTCCGCTCTCCTCGCCTAGGAAAATAATTCATGCGCAATTTGATTTAGAGTTCAGACAAATCTTATATACAATATGTGTCCACAATCAGCAACGCTTCTTTCAGTCTCCATGTCTCATCATCGATATACAACTTTTCCATTTTATCCCAGACGGAAATCATAAAGCTTTAAGAACATCGCTAAGTCTTTATTCTTTAGTCTTCTGCCCTTCCGGAAGAGGAAAGCAACACCCTCCGCCTTGTAGCCACGTGTCTCGCTGTTTGTCTTCTCCTTCTCCTTGTCTCTCTCCAGGTCCGGATGAATCAGGAAGTCCCGCCTTCAGGGTCTCGTAGTAAAATTCTCGGGCTTCACAGACAGAATTAATGCGGTGTTTTTGGTTGCCAAATGTAACTGTAATACCAGCTGGGACTTCCCATTTGTATGGAATCTGAGAATTTCTGAGTTCTTCAGTTAAGAAAGCGTACTCTCTCCTTGTTCTTAATATTTGAGATGGTAACTCTTTAAAAACAATCAAGTCCTGTCCATCAATTCTCAACCTCTTGCTGTAAAGCCTCTGTATTATCTCATTTCTGGATTCCCTTGTGGTAAAGTATATAATTATGTCCCTCGGAAGCTGTCGCTGTTTTGCTACCCACGAATTCTGGCGGTAAATTCTTTGAATCTGCCAATCAAAGTTAAATCCCGGACTTCCCACCAAGCGGCTGAAAGCCTCAAAGAAGATCTGTTTCAAATTCTCCTGTTGGTTTTCACGCAATCCTCTAACTCTTATGGCAAAGGCAGTCTTATTATAATTTATCATGACAAGTTGTTTTTGAGCATTTTCAATTTCCTGTTGTAACGTTTGAATTTTGGATATCAAATTAAGATTAGTTTCTTCCAAAAGTTCCAATTTGTCCTCCGTTTCAGCAATATAATCTGTCATGACTGTCATTACTCCGATCATATCCTTCTTTGCCTGAGCAATTTTAGCATCAAATTGATCATATAAATCCGATATCAGTTGATTAATTTCCTGTCTGAAATCATTAAGCGTTTTGAGAAGAAATTCTTGTGTTAACAAATCTCCCGTGGAGGGTGTAGGAGGCAAGGGTAGCGGCTTCATAGCAGTTTTTGGAGATATGTTATTAAGGAAGCGCTTCTGTTTAGATTTGGGAGCCATTCCAGAGTAAAAATAAAAGACAAGCAATCAAGCGAGCCAAAAATCAAAGTCTCTGCTCCCCTCAGTTAATCTTTTAGCAATTAGTACGGAGAAGCCTTCAGGAGGGTAGGGCTGACTAAGTACGTCACATCAAACACAAAAGCTGCGAGATCGCCATCTTGTGACGCAGCTAAAAAAGAAAGGGAGCCTTTTGCGAAATTGAAGCTGGTATTTTAGATAGTAATAGAAGGAATTCCTCAGGAATGGTCCCCGCCCGGATTGACTTTTAAATAGCTTAGCTTTGTCCTGGGGGGGGGGGCAATCTGCCTAGGGCTGCAAAAAAGGCAGCGCGGAAAACTGGCCGGAGTAAAGGCTCAGCTAATGTTGAACCTCTTCTCCATTCACAGCAAAAAAAGGCTATGAATTACAAAGAGATCCTAACGACTGACCTTCTCCCTGCCCCTTTCTGCCAGAAAGGGGAGATATCTATAGATCTTATAAGATATACGAACCAGAATCCTGACAGGAGCTTCGTTGAGCTCCCGACGGCGGCAGGCTCCTCCCCCCGAAGCCAGCACCTAGCCTTATTTTTGAGTTATAGGAGGCGGCGAGCATGGTCACCTCATGGCTGCTGCTGTGTTTTAGCACATGTGCCCAAAGGCCCAATTCGGCTTATTATCCGGGGAAGTCTTATTTTCAGGGAAACAGTTGATTTTGTTTTGCAATCATATCACGCATTGGGCTCCTACATATTCTATACTATTCCAACTATTCCAACTATTCCAAGAATTTTTTCACAAGTGCTATTACTTGCAAATATTTCCTAACTGAGTGAAGGTAGTTTCCTGTGTCCCTGCTAAATTTTATTCTATGATTTTGATTCATTCATCTAACTTATCATCAACATTTTAGATTCTTACTTCTAGATATGGTGATCAAGGCAATATTCTGATGACATAAGCAGTTGAATGGTTTATTTTGTCTGCCAAACCTTTCTGGATAAACACCAAGTGTCCATTAGTTTTTGCCTATTCTGTACCTTGGTTGGTCTTCATAATATGTTTTTGCCTACCTTGGTTTATTTCAGAGCAGTAGTATATGAACAATAAAGACCCTGAATGTTATGACCCATCTTTTCTTATTTTTTTATTATTAAGTTCAATTGCCCCCAGAAAGTGCAAGTGTAGCCTGATCATAAAAATCAAAGCCGGTTTGCACATAGTGCCTCACTGATATCTAATATGATTCAAGTAGGTATTGCATATTTAACAAAGTAATTAGACCACAATACTTCAATTTACAAATACACTAATTTTAAGGGAGGCAAATCCCCAAATGCAAAATCAGAACACAATGCTAGAATCTGAGGACGATCTAAGATTAGAACATGTTTGGTTGTTTGCATGGACTAACATAGTTGACTGTTCAGATCTCCAGATTTAAACTTGATCTGTATTTACAAGAGAAAGTTCTTACTGGGCTCTTGATCTGAGTTTACTCCCCTAGGAATAGTTTCTACAAAATACCCATTTTCTCAGAAACTGTTTTGCTCACTGTAGTTTTTGAAACTACCATAAACTTTTTTCCTGTTATTCTGTATCCATTACTGCCTTTCATACAGAACAGGGAAAATTTGGTTAAGAGGTTCCCATATAAGCAAGCAATGCTCATTTCACAGGAATGCAATTCTGGATGGATTGCAAACTGAAACCAAAGACATTGTCTGCCAAAATCTGTGCATTTCCCACAGCTCTAATTACACCAATACTCCCTGGATGTCAGCACGTACCAGAGACATGTAAGCATCTTACTTTAGTTTTTTTTTCTAATCATATTTCAATGCTTTAGAATAAAGCTGCATTACCTGCATGTACCTTTGCTACTGAATACTTCAAGGATGTTGAACCCGGATGCATTGAAATGTAAGTCAATCAAGGTCAACCTCTGCATGCCAGTGTTTTATCTTGGATGACTAAAGTCACCCCATATCTGACAATAGTTTGAGACTGCAATTATAACAAAGACCATGCAGGATAAAAAAAAGTGGAGTTCAACAGGTTGCAATATCTTTGGAATGGTTGCTTTCAGTATCTTGGGACCTCTATAAAATATAAGTGAGCAAGGGTCTATTGGTATCTCAGTACTAATTTCATTGCCCCAGTGATCTTTATGTATGTACAATAGTCTTGAAATTATTGTACAAAATATTATTGCTAAGTGGTCTTCTTATGTTGCCATATGCACTGCACTTTCGCTTATAATCAAATCAGCATTTCCTAAAATAAACAACAAAAAGGCATGCTACCTCCGTCTTAAAAGTTATTTTTTTTTCAATTTATCTCTGCTTCTGAAAAGTACCAATCCCAAGGAAAATAGTAGGTGAATGAAAACATCTGTAACTGCTACTTACTATAACGATCTCCATGGGAATTGGGACTCGAATCTTCTTCATATATTTCATATTTAGCTCTTTCACAATGATGAGAAGCACAGAACTGATCAGAGCAAACACCAAGGAAGCCACATTGGTTTTCGACAGGTTTTTGCAAATATCAATAAATGTCTGGAGGTTTCATCAAGAAAAAGATAACATGAGGTTTTTCAACATGCCAGCTAGAGTGGAAAATATGCTATGGTGTTTATTAGTCAACATGTAAAGATTAACTGAGAAATCTGCATTTTGCAGTAGTAGCCAACACTCAAAGCAATACAAAAATAAAATGCAGTTCTGACAGTAGCCAACTCTGAATTAATTAAAAGGTCAGTAAACAGGGCCTGACCAGACAGGATGTATTTAATCTAACCTGAACATCCTGCTGAGACTTTAGAAGAAAATTCAAGAGGCTCACAACAGGTAACTGAGAAACTGCAAAACTCTATGAAGGCTTTCTTCTAATCCTTTATAATTAAAATGGACTAGAATTAATTGTAACTGTCTGCTATTTCTAAGCTCATTCCTTAATATTGCAAAAACCTTGGCATTTGGGGTCTTAAGAATCAAGAGTTGCCCAGAAAGAAAACATGTTCCAGGCAAAATTTTGTTTACTTGTTCTGTTGCAGTGATTTGGGAAAAAATTATATAATAAAATTCAAGTTTTGGTATAAGATTTGGTGAACAATGGAATCCTAATATTTTCCCCTTGGTTTCAGACTTTATTTTTTCTTTTATTTAAAATAACAACAACAACACTTTAACAACATTATCAACAAATATTTAAAATAATTTTAAAAATCTAGGAACCGAGAAATAAAAAAAATCCAGAAAACAATTTTTGCTCATAAGCAAAAAGTAAAATAATTAGGAGTTAATATAAATCTACTGTAGTACCATATTCAATATTTCCATCAATTTTTAAATAGAAGTACCTTATTGTTATAGTGCTCTAAATAACAGACACCAGATGCCAATAATATATTCTTTAAAGGTTGCTATGCTAACTGTTCAGTCAATGCTTTTTTCACCCATTGTTAGTTACCAGTGGCTCAAAGAAAGTGGAATTTCCTTTTCCATTATTTTGCAATAATATACAGTATATAGTAGCTAATAATAAGCAAACAATTAATTTCTTCTAGTAAGAAATAAATATAAACAAGTAATTATATTTTCTAGGAAAATGTACAATAAATTTACATTAGGATTAATTATACCACCATATCCAAATTCTTATACAGTTTAATACAATGAGAAATTTAAATAACTGTTGTTACCTTGGAAATGAATATTTATAAATTTAATTATAGCCCCCGTAATCATCCTGTTGGTTAAAAGCAATCACATTTTCTTTCATAAACATTTGATTCTCATATAGTTTAATTACTTGTGTTTTGAAGTAAGAAGAAATTGTTTCATCACCATTATTGATGATTTCGGATTATACTTCTGTTAATCCCTCTCTTTGTACAGTGAGTTGCAGCAGTCTCTTGCTACTTTCATCAAAAAAATTTGCAGCAGAGTCACAATATCATCTAGCAAGCTCTGCCCTTTGTGGTATGATTGTAACTTTGTGGTACATGTAGAAACGGGGAGGAGTTTGTGTTGTGATACAGACTGCATCACTCTGAAACCATCCCACCCCCTAGCCTGCAGCTCTTACAGAGGACACTGATAAATTGGCTTTTCCTGGGTCCATCCAGGAAATACCCCCAGGGGGCATTTATCTTTGGGGAATAATCTATGACTATAATTCCACATTTTGTATTCCGTGTACCTAGGCATATAGTCATGCAGGCCACATGACCACGGAAGTGTCTTCAGACAATACCAGCTCCCTTGGCTAAGAAATGGACATGAGCATCGCCACTAGAGTTAGACATATCTAAGCAGTTTACCTTTATATGGAAATAGGTGAAACTCCCATTTTGGTAATTAAGTCAAAATTACACTTAAATATTTTAAAACTGGTGAAAGTGAAAGTTGTGAAAAACCAAAGGTAAATAGAATGGAAGGAAAATGTCTTTCTTTTTCCTCAATAAGTCACTATCTTGCTTTGATCATACTGGCTTCCTTTCTTCCTTTTTTCCTTAATCATGTGTAACCCCTGACAAATTCCAGTTATCTGTGTGCTACTCTTGATCCCACTGATTGCGCACCCAATCTCGTAAGATTTAGCAATAATCATAGTATCAGCCTCACTTACATAGACAATGGCAAGGGGTCCTGTGTAGGCTTCAATCTTCAGACCAAAAATATACTTGAGAACCGAGATTAGGATCTGTAGACCAGCTGCTGTCATAAAACCCCTAATGAAGGATTCTGAAAGGTAGATGGCTACAAAGCCGAACTGCACAAATCCTAGGCATATCTATGGAAAGAGAGATGGTCAGACATGTCAGATGCAATAATAAATGGAATTTCTCAGAGAAAGAGATTGCAGATAATAAAAAATTGGCACAACCACTGATGTGCGGAAATAAATGCCAGAGGTAGTCCTTGAATTACAACCATTTGTTTAATAACATTTTGAAAATTTGGAAGACAGGATTCCTGGATTGCATCAATATTTAAGTGCTATGAAATATGGAAACAGAATTACTGTTTTAATGATAAAAACCTTTGACCTATTCTAATCTCCTCCTCCTCCTTCTCCTTCTCCCTCCTCCTCTTCCTCATTATTGTTATCATCTGTCTGTCTGCCTGTATGTATGTATGTCTTTGACAAATAGATTGATAGATTTCCCATTATGCAACAAGTATTAAAATTATATTTCAGTCAAGATAGAGAAGAATTCAGATTTCAATGTTTTCTTGATCTCATAAGAGCAACTTAGAAAGCAGTAGCACATTGCATAGAGTACATCAAAGTATGTAGTGCAGAAACACAGATAAGGACAATAAAACTAGTGTTGTGGAACATATAGTCTTCCATTTGTTGATAAATTACAATTCCGTGTATTATTTACTATTAGTCATATTTTTGAGGGCTATTGGAAATTGTAATTTAGCATAAACAGATCCATATGTGTTCCACTCAGACATTCAGTCGCTGGAATTGTAAGTCATATGGAAATTTCCTATAGTTTTGTATGCAAAAAACCCTCTTACTTGTATTATGGCTGTCAGACAAGCCAAGGTGGCAGAGATCTCCAATCTGGCTGCTTCCATGGCTGTGTTGTTAACCATAATTTCATTGGCTGTGTGGTTAAAGTATTGAAATTCAGAATCCGGAGCCAGCTCGTGGCAGACATTTCCTACGATAATACTGATGACTGCAAATGTACCTGTTTGGAAACACGTATGAAACTTATCTTACATTTTTGAGTTGAGTATCTTCTCATATTACAGTTAGTCTATAAATAACTGGTAACTCCAAGTTTGTACAGATCAATCTTCTTCAACCTGATGCCATTAATGTATGTTAGATTTAAATCCTGTAATTAACAGTCAAATGTCCTTTAAAGTACACTACATCCAGATTGCATATAAATTAGTAATAGTAGTTAATTGGTATTTGATTACACTCTAAAGGAAGTTCTTTGACTCGGCTCTGGCTTTCATCATAATCAAGAAACCAATATTTTACAGTTGTTTCATGAAAGGATTTGAGATGGCAAACTGAGAAAAAAACATCCTGATAATATAATTTCATGCACTAGGATTACAAACATGTAATATGTGCACTCAGTAAATATTAAAATAGAAGATGAAATCTTACCTGGGACCATCTGATGAATACCTCCTAGCAAAAAATAGGTAATCAAAGGAAAGAAAGAAGAATAGAGCCCATTGACTGGAGGTAGGTTGGCCAGCAGGGCAAAAGCCATGCCTGAAAACAAACATGAAGAACATATCAAATCTTCCTTCCTACAATTACACTCAAGATCACATAATGCAAAAACATGACAGTCTCATATATGCTTCCCAGGGCTCATCTTGTGATGAATGTGTTACAGAAGGTGCTATAGATATGTTCAGAAGTGAATTATAACATAGGAACCTATGTGGAACTATTAGCCTTTTGGGATAATTTGTCTGCCTGGTGTTGGTTAAACCAACAATGGGTGAAGCTGAAAACTTTGGAGAGGTGCTCTTTGCTTCCCCCTTCCCTTTCCTTTTTCCTTCCTTTTTCCTTTTGTATTCTTCTTTCCAAGCAGGTTGCTGGTAGAAGTGTAGAGGACTTTTGAAATTAAGTTAGCAGTTGCAATGAAAAGTGGTGTATAGACTTCCTGTGATTGATTGTAAGTCTGTATATTGCCCAACCTTAATTATTGGTGAGGCAAAGTAATAGCACAGTGATACATGTTGCAGAGGAGTTCTACAAAAAGCAAGATAAGGATGAAATTACAAAAAAATAGAAATTAATATATTTAGCATTACAAAACAATTCATAGAGGTAATCCACATTACCTATATGAGTCTGTGTAAAGGGTTTAAACCTTGAAATTGAAAAGCTTTATATTTCTATAATAAACCCATGCTAATATTAATGACTTATTCTTTTTTGAAGGTAATAGAAATTGGCTGTATTTGGATGTCAATGTATTGCATTAAATCGTGGTTTGTTTAACCATGTTAATTGAATAATTCACAATTTTCCTGCTTAGTGCACTATAGTAATCTATAAACAATATTTTACAAACAACATTTGGGTTTGCAAAAGCAAACAATCTCTTTTATGGTCAAGTATAGTGTTTCAACCCATATTTTTTGTGAGAACCAGAACATTTTCTGCTATTTCATACTTCCCAAACAGGAAATTGAAGTTATACCCAAATATTTTTTATTTTATTTTATTTTTTAAAAAAGCTTGGGTAGACTTTAAAAAAGAAAGAAAGAAAGAAAGAAAGAAAACTGCAAATTTTACTACTTCATTGACTGCATTGACAAACTGAATCTAAGCATGATTGCAAGTAGGATTTATATGGAATGTAGGTGCAAGGAACATGAAGGGATTTTTTTTTTGCAAATGTGTCCAACAATTAAACCACCCAGTAATGTTTGAATAATATGGAAAAGACAAGTTTCTTTCACCTTGAGGTACTTGAATAGTTCCAGCACTTACTCCACCAAGGACATCAGGCACAATGTAATCTCTGATTTTGTATTTTGGAAGCCATACAAGTATGGGAAATAGACTGTAAAGGATGAGCTTGAGTCTGGATGGTGAACATCTGTGGAGAAAAGACATTAATAGGAAATATTTACTATGAGGTTTATTCTGTAACATGGGAAGGCAGATGATTATTCATTATCTGAAGGTGCAAGTAGAGCAAAGAGCTACCATTTCAGGTTTGTTTTCAGTACCCACACAGCACTGGAACAAATCATAGAAAGCACAATGAAAAAAAAAAGCTTTCTCCTATTATTCATAATTATTTTCACATTGTATATAATGCCCTGAATCCTGGCTTCATCAAATTCCAGAGAGCATAATATCTGGCCTAGGTTTTGAATTGTTTTCAAGTTTCTACATACCAAAATTTCAAGCCAAATCAGAATTTAGCAAAACGGTTATATCTAGCATGTTTTTGACAAATTAAATATCAATTATTCTAATAAGCGCCTATATTATTAATTCAAGGAAACATAGTACAATATGTTCAACAGATTAGCTAAGAGAACAAAACAGTCCCAAGTGGCCTACTTCAGTAATGGAACAGAAGAAATCAATTGGATAGAACAGCACTTAACTGCCTAGTTCAGTCAATGTTTACTTCTACAGCCTTCTATCCAGGATGTGTTGGACTGAGTCAGAAGTGTTATAAATAGGGGTTTCCCAAAAAACCTCTCTTGATTAGAGAGGTTTCTAGAGTCCTTATTTAATCTCACCTTTTAACTGGAAATGCACACATTTGAACCTAGCAAAGCACATGTTCCAATGCATTTCATTTCAATAAATGAAATGAAATAAATGAAATAAACATTTAGTGAATTCAGAAAGTATTAAGACCCCCTTCACTTTTGTCAATTTTGTTATGCTGCAGCCTGATTCTACAGATATTCATTGTTTTTCTAATCAATCTACCCTCAGTATCCCATAATAACAAAGTGAAAACAGAATTTTAGACATGTCTGTAAATTTATTAAAAATAAAAAACCTGAAATATCACATTGGCATTAAGTATGCACTGTAGTTAGTTAGCATGCATAGATTATAGCTTATTCCAGTAATATTACTGCTCTGTTACACTGATTGCAGTCAAATAAGATCATTAGAAAATCCTTTACTGTATAGCATTTAAATTTAAGGTGTAAAGAAACAGTGATATTGCAACATTAATGACAGCAGTTACAACTCTTAATTCAGTGTAAGTGCTGCATTATTGTAATGGTTATGGTATACATTAGAATAAGGGAGAAGTGTTGGAGGAAGTCTGCTGTCTTCCAGGGCTAAACTCCATCACTATAAAATAGTAACCTCTATCCAGCTATCTTAATAAATCAATAAGGAGTTCAAGATGATTGTTTTCTCCATCTCTTTAATCTTGTCTGTATGCAGAGTAGGCTTCTTATTGACTCAGCAGCCCAACAAAGCACATCAGCAAAGCTGATCAGAGTATTACAACTCACAGATAAAATACATACAACATAAGTCTATTATTTGCACCAATGTGAACCTATAGTTAGAGAACCAAGAGCAGTAAATGAGTCTCTTTCTATACTAAACAAATGCCAAACTTGTATAGAAACCATTATACACAATATCTCTGCAGCAAAGAATAAATATCAGCAGAAAGCAAAAATAAAAGTTGAACCAAAACCAGTTAATTCTGAAAGCATAAGGAGTTAATCACAGCCAAAGAAGTCCTTCAACCTGAACTAAGTTTCCTGGTTAAACATGAAAGCTGTCAGGCTTTTAATTTTTCAATAACATTGGCAATAAGTGACAATAATTAAGCTACTGCTGCTTTTGGTTAAGCATTAATATATCCAACATAAGAGGAGTGTTGTACATTTGCTACTGAAATGGGTTCTTTTCGACTAAGACTCTAAAGTAGCTCTGATCATGTATCTATGAGATCATTCAGAAAGCAATTATTTATTTGGCATGATTCCATCGCTGTCCTCTTAAGAGACCATTCAGTTACATTGGGTGCCACCCAACTCTAAAGTCAACATGAGAATTGCTGTGTAGTTTAAAGTAATGCATCCAGTTTACTTAAGTAAAGCTAGTTCGGTTATTTAATTTCTCAAAAACATCTACCAAAGGCATACATCAAACGACATGCATACAAGTCACAACAGTAGAAGCATACTATTCAAATAATACCGTAATAAAAATGTTCTTGCTACAAAGTCCAGTTGTTATTTTCATACTTCTTGCACTTGAATTATGCTATTACCAATATTCTGCATTAAATCAGGTAAGTTTTTTCTTCTCTTCAAAACAAAGTTGAAAACTCAAAGGATACTTGATTAAGCATGCCTTAAGACACCCCCAGTATAAAATGTTTTATTAAGTATGAAGGACAAATGTAAACATTTATTGCCTGTGCTTGGTTGTAAAATACGGATCAAACCAAGTTTCCATTGCCAGGAATTAGGGTTGATTGAAAGGAGTCCCCCCCCCCCCATTTAGGATGGTGGGATAGATGCCTAATTTCGGTGTTGGACTGATCAAAGCTCACCTTTTGCTCTGACCTCTGTTTTTGCCTGAGACTCCTCCTTCCCTTATAGCCTTTCAGACTGTAGGCTTCAGGGCAAAGACAAGAGGTCGTTTATTTTGCTATGTATACCACACCTCATTTCTTCAGGTGAAGTAGAAATAATACCACACTAAGAAACTGTAATGTGGCTTGGAAATTCTCTTATGTATTTTGACCCACATTTTTTTGAAAAAAAGCTAAATGTAAATGTAAAATGAAATGTCCATGCCCTGAACCACAAAGCATTTTTTTGGGAAAAAATAATTTAAAACTTGCTTTGAAATAATAAAAGGCAAGGTTTTTTTAACAAAAAGAAAAAGAAAGTTTTTTTAAAGGCTCCATAGTTTGCACAAATGTCTTTTTGTTCTTACTATTGCTTACTTTTTAAAAGTATTCATGTAATGTGTTGGGTGTGCCTGTACATGTCTGTGTATGCACATATACACATATACATATATATGAAAAAAAAATTAGAGGCTGCTAACCAATCTTTTTGTTCTTTTCTTTCATAATAAAATCATCATATTTGCTCAATAACAAATAAAGGCAAATGGAAGGTATGCTGGCACTGAATTAGTACTGCCAGTTCCCTTATCTGCATCCTTTATGACGTTCTGTTGATGAAAGTTGGAAAGTAATTTTGTATTTTCCTCTTTGCATAGTTTGCCTATTCTAATCTTACTTGGCCTTGGCAATGGAAACATACTCTACTTGTCCTTTACTAAACAACATCTTATCAAAAAAGAAGAAAAGGAACCTGGGACTATTTCCCACATCTTTCCAATGTCTCCAATATTTGGGTAATTGGTATACTGAATTCCAGATCTGAATTACTCTTTTGACTGCAAGTTCTGAATGAATTGACTGGGGAAAAAATTTATGGGATTAAATTTACTGGAAAAGATTCCTGGGATGAAAATTGGTCTCTTTGCTCTTGGATTGTACAAACCAAAAACAGATGCTCATTTTGACAATACCTGTTGAAAAAAAATCTAGAGGACTAATACATTTACCATCAAGGGCTAGGGTATCCAAAAATCTGGAGAGCATGTGTGTTTTACAATCTATAATATCCCACCTACCTGAAAAGACTCTTTATTTTCTCTCCAAGGGGGTAACTTCTACTTTTCCTGTCAAACTCTTCATCAAAGTAGTTGCTAGAATAAGCTGGACGGTTGATGATGTAGCGTGACCGAGTTTCAATCATTTTTGCTTCATGAAATCTTTCACCTCAAAGTGAAATGGAAGTCAACTGGAGAAGGAAGTGAGCATCACCAAAAGAAGGTCTGTTAGTAAAATGAGTTAGCTTTCTTCTCTTACCCTTATCCCCATTAACTTGTGCTTTAGGTTTTTCTTTTCCAAGTCCCACCCCTTGTCCTTGCCCTTTCTCCAGAAACCAGGGATTGGGCCTCTCTTGAGACATCACTGCCTTAAGGAAGGCCTCCTGGAATTTGAATGGTGTGGGAGGAAGAGCAGGTTCAAAAAACACACACATGGCCAAATGCTGACTATCACAGTGATGATACTGCTGTGATGACACTGCTGTTCTATTGTTAGTCGTGGGCCAGACATTCAATTTTCCTCTACCATGGTTTTATCACAAAGCAAATGGGATTAGTGTCTGCTGTATCTCTTGTTTCACACATGACCAAGAAACAGTCAAAGTTTCTACAACAGAGCCTTGGGGATTCTGGTTGTATTCAGAGTAGCCATTCCAAGAACTTTAGTGTGTGAGCTTCCATTCAGTAAATATGCTTTGGAATGAAGGACAACACAGAAATGCAACAATTTGACCTATTTAAATGATAATAATGCCAATCAATCCAGCTCAACCAGTCTTGTGTCAGTATCAAGGTGTTACCAGTGGTACATAATAAATAAACTCCTTGCGGTAAAGGCCTTAATATAAACAAAAGGATCAAAGGAAGGGGAAAGAGCAGTTTTGCATAATGATAAGCTGGAGTTGGAGGAGAAAATGTTCAAAAATAGAACAAGTACACAGGTGATTATTTTAGTATTATACTTAGGTATTTAGGTGTCTTGTAAGTGGGCAAACAATTATGAAAAGAATTATGAAGTAACTGGAGAAAGAGTTCACATAGTTAAATTCAGAGGGCTTTTTTTTTTGCATTACAGATAGATCTCACCTTAGGCATCATTTGACATTCTGATGGGCTTATCTAGAGGGTACTTAAAACCTGGGCTGGAAGTTCAAATAGTTGCCCTCCTCCAGACACATGACTAGATTTTGGGTGCTTGGCAATCGGGCCACATTTATTAGACATTGGGTTAGCAATGGAGTCAATTCAGTCTATGTTGGGTCCACCATCCTTTTTTTTTTGTCCTTCCTACCCAAGCAGGGAATGCAAAGGTCAGTGTCTGTTTGCCATTTTCTTTTAGGGATCGTTTCATCTTTCATGAATGAAGACAAATATACGTGCATCCAGTTTGGGTTGATTACTGGGACCAGTTTAGTTTAGTATTGTGAGCTTCCAAGACATTTTCATCTTTGCCAATTCCTAGGTTTTACTCCATGCTTTATCTAATCTGAGTAGAAACCAAATAGGTGCCCACAAAAGGCAGCTATATGGATTGAAATGAGCAATAAACCTTTAAATAGGCTGGGAAAACACCGCCCAAGGTAAGTGCATTGTTGGATTAACCATAAAATAATTAAAAATGGCAACTGCAGACCAGTGGATAATATAGGAACCCGGCACCCAGTTGAAATAGTTGCATAGAGTAGTTACCAGAAGTTGGGTGGGAGGGATATGCTTATTTCTGTAGCCAATCAGAGCTGACACTAGAGGAGAAGGCGTGTGCAGGCCATTCACTTGAAAAGGTCTAATACTGCTTAGATGGAAGTTGGTAATTTTAAAACAGAAAACAAGCTTTAAGTGTGCAAAAGGATGGAATTAGATGGAGATTGACATCAAATCATACATTCTTACATTCAAGCAGTGATGAGTGGCCTTTAATGGCAACAGAGCAAGCAGAAAGTTGGATAGACTCTTATTTTAAAGACGATTATTTCTTTATTGCTAAGATATCAAGGTGAAATTCCTTGGTTGTGATAATTCAATACAGGTAGACTTGCTTAACCAATGCCCTGTTTAGCAACCATTCCCCAATACATAACAAAAATTTTAACTGAAATACAATTGCCCATAAAATATCAACCTTCTGAAAAATGTGTGTGTGTGTGGGAAATAAAAATATTAACTAATGTCAATTTGACATATAATTTTCAAATATCAGATCCTTATAAAATTTTCTTTGGGGGATATCTGTTTTGCAAAGCTGGACATTTGGATTTGATTCTGTCCAGTGACTAACTGGAATAAATAATCTGGACATGGGAGATTGCTGGAACTGAGATTCCCTTGACCAGTTTTGGAATGGGGAATTGGGACTGCTTTCTGTTTTGTCAAACTGAAATCCTAAACATATTTAAAGCCTTAATGAAAAGTAGACTCCATAGGGGAACCTACCTCTCTGAAGAAGAACCTACCTCTCTTCATGACTCTCTTCAGCCGAGAACACTTATTTGTCTTTGTATGCAAAAATTTGGGAGCACTCAAATGAAAGAATTCACCTTGTGACCCCTTTTAAAATTATTATTTTTTACTAGCTGCCAAGTATATTGAAGTTTCCAATATCTATTAGGAGTTCATAACAAATGGCCTCCTGCATCCCACCCTGAGACTGCCTAAGGGAAAGAGAGGGTAAGAAAGGGGCAGCAAAGATTGCCAGGGGAAAAGGCAGGTTTCTGCTAGAAGTTTCTGAAATGGCCAACTAATCATTGCTGTCACTAAAAGAATTTAGCTCTTTGTCACTCATTTTGGAATTTACAGAGAGTGATTTCTCATGAAATGGTAGGAAAGAGATGCTCATGGATTGGGTCCATCTTTCAGAGAATGATAAAACCCTCTTGATTCACAAAAATATCTACAAGAGGTTGCGTTTGTAGTGGAATATAATGGACTGCAGAAGAGTACACTGCTAAATCAAAGGTGAGCACTACCCAGTAATAATTCTGTGTTTGAAAGACAATTCAAGCTGCTGATTTTGAATCATAAATTAGGATTTCTTTGAGTTTACCATTTGCCAGACCTGCTTGAGTCCCTAGACGTCAATCATGATTTGGTAAATTTTTTGTTGGGAGGATTATTCTCCTTGTATCATTTTCTTTTTAGAAAACAATACTTTGAAGTGGGTCTTTCTTTTCTGTTCTTTATCTGATCAGATTGTCAAGGTTCAGCCACAGCAATACATTCAGATCACTTTTTCATCCCTTCCCTCTGCCCCCCAGCCAACTCTTCAGAATTTGTCTAGGGGAACTAGGCTGATAGACTGAAGCCTGATATATCGAAACTGCTTCCAGCATGAAACTAGCCAAATTCTTCTTCAGATTTGGAGAAAGGTGGAAGAACAAGCTGAGAGAAAGGACAACATTCTTCTCACCATTTCTTGGTGTCATTCATCCCCAGGTATACAACTCTTTGCCTTATGCAGAGGACCCATCATTTGTTTTCCAGCTTACATTTTCTAGGTCTATGCAGATTGGATTTGATTATGAAAGATCATTTGGAGTTAATGGGAGTGCAAATTTAACACCTGTCCTAGAATCAAATGGCTGCCCTCCACAGTTGCCATGCAATCCCAGGAAAAGATGTATTTGCTCTAAGTAGTTGCAGTGGGGCATTAAATTTGCACCCATCGCTTCCAGCACCTTTTTGGAACTGAACTGAAGCATTGCACAACCCTAGTATTTTTGTTCTTTGACTTTTTCCTATTACAGTTGCAGCATTCCCAAAGTTTCCAGAAATTGTATGCAAATGGAATTAATCAAATTCCACCTCTGCTCTGATTATCCTCGTTAACTCAGAACTTAAAATACTCTCTTTCTATGAACTTGTCAACTATCTGAAAGGCTGAGATTGGAGTAGGGGACAATGTTAACCCGATCACAAAATGAAGACAAATCTTGCAATCACTACATCCAATTTTCTTCAGTATACCTAATATTTCCAAATATTAATTCCCAATCATTCTTTTTCTGCTTGATTTGCTTTGTGTGCAACAATCTGTAGAACAATGGATTGCTGAATAAAAGTTGTCAACAACATTTTTCAGAGAGTCTAGAATCAGAATAGAGTCTGATGGTCAGCTTGAATAAATAAAAATGTATCCTCAATTTTCTCTGGAGCTTGCCTTGTTTTCTATTTCAAGTTCAGTGTCCTCTGTTGCATGAGTCCTAATCTGTAAAGTTTCAATTTGTGTTTAATTTAGGGAAAGACCATTGATAAGACTAACCCAAAACCTGGCTCTTGGTGATGTTGACATCATTGGCCTGTTTGTTTTGGGGGAACTTTAATCATGAGACTTTGTTATTCTGCTGCTTGCCTTTCCTCCATTATTTCTGCTTTGTTCTTTGTTGTCAAGAGCATCTGGTATCACTTCAATTGGAAGAAAAGTATTTAAATGTTCTACATTTGAACTTGTGTAACACAATAGAATGATCTATTGTCAGAGATAAAATAAGTATAGATGGTTTTAAGAGTTGTATTGTACTCATGAAGACAAGGTTCAGTCAAACTCATAAGCTTGACCTAAGCATAAAAATGCACCAAAAATGCTATTTTAGTGACACTTCTGGAAAGTAAGAAACTGAAACATTTTGGGAGTGATGGAACTTCTGGAATACATTTTGAGTTATGAGAGATCTCTCTTGCTCAAAAATTATATGGAATCTCCAAAAAAATTGCTTTCTATAATCTTCCAATTTTCCCCACATCTTCCGTTATTTTTCCCCTTTAGTTTATGGTTGCTGATACTACGGTATCAGGCTTCTGTTCAAAAGTATCCTAGGATAGCTATAGCTATATAGCTATAACTATGCACGCTTATATGAGAAGAAATTGCATTCATTTCACTAGCAGTAGTTTATGTATAAATAGATGAAAAGGCTACTGAAGATTCTAAGGAGTGTACTTTTAGCAAATAAAGATTTAAGTATTAAAATATTAGAAAATAAGAATACTGTTTGAAAGTAATGTGAAGTTTTCTATTGTGTTTTGTTTCTGCTGAATCTGGTCATATTAAACGAAAACTAGATGCTATGGCCAATGTATAGCAGCCATCCTTGTTCATTTATAAAAATAAAATTTAGATCTCATAAAGTAGAAGCAGGCAAGTTGATTTGCTCCAGATGTTCTAGAAAGCTTCCAATAGGTCATGACTAATGATGCAGATTGTGGGATTGGTTCAAAACATCTGGAATGCTTGAGGTTATCTATTGTACTTGTACATGTACTTGTTTATGCTATTATGGCTGGCTGTTCCGGCAGGCCTGGGGCTGTTGACCCTAAAATATGGTCCAGCCCCACTTGGAATGGAGTGCATGGTGTCTTTTTAAGTCTATCTTTTCTTTTTTTTCTATGCCTTTTGATTTATTTGTATTGTGAGCCGCCCGGAGTCCTTCGGGATTGGGCGGCATACAAGTGTTATTAAACTTTGAAACTTTGAAACATTATGTATCTCTATTAGAATCTTAAAGGGTTCTCTTGGTAGTTAAATATACTACAAAAATATAATCTCCAGCAGAATATTGGTGGTAATAGGCATAGTTTGCTAGATGAATGTAGCAGTTGTTGTGTGCATAAGTATGTAAATATGTAAGTAGTTATTAAGTGTGATTAGTAACTAGTTTCCTGAAATTTAATATTTAAAATGTTCAGAGCATGTTCAGCCCAGTTTTCAGACAAATTGTGTAAGGAAATTGGATTATGAAAATTTGATGTCCTAGCTGCATGGAGTATTAAAGTTTCCATCACACATTTGCATTTGATTGTTGTTTTGATTTCCTGGCTGTATTCTATTGGGCTAATTATTGGGTAGTTGACCTATATTCCTCATAAGAGTCATTTGTATAGACATGGTTTGCTTCCTATTTTATTCTGCTCTCCACTACTATAATCATCAGAATTCCACTAGAGGAAGACATATTTTCACAAGAGCAGGGTGTTTTTATTTTGTTTTCCTTGTTGTTATTAGAACAGGACTACATGGAAAATGCTCATGGATGTTGAATCTGACTCTTGCGACCTGACTGGATAAATCGTCATTCAGTCTTAAGATGCAGATCCTGAAGTCACTAGTTGCTATCTGCAATTGATTGTAGTATATCATGTGTAATACAGATTTAGCTTTAGATATGAAAACTGAGCCATTTGATTCCCTGGAAATCTGCCACACACTTATTATCTTAGAGATCCTTGCCCATTCCTGTTATTCATAAGAAGGTGGAAAACAAAATTGTAAGAGTGCATGGCAACTATCAACTTCAACTATCTTGAAGGAAGTTTGGCCACGGAAAATCTTAATTTTATATTGGAGATTTCTAAAATACATACAGGTGGTTCTCAACTCAGAACAGTTTGTTATTGTTATAATGGCTCTGAAAATATGCACTGCTTATGACCACTGATGGATGCATCTCCATGATCATGTGATCAAAATTCAGGCACTGGGCAACTGACTCATATTTATGATGGTTCAGTGGCTTGAGGTTATGTGACCCCCTTTTGCCACCTTCTGACAAGCAAAATCAATGAGTAAGTGAGCTTCACTTAACAACTGTGTTACTCACTTAACAGCTGCAATGATTCCCTTAACAACTGTGGCAAGAAAGGTTGTAAATTGGGCAAAACCCACTTAACAACCATCTTTCTTAGTAACATAAATTTTGGGCTCAAAATTGGGGCTGTAAGTCGAGGACTACCTGTATTATCTTAATGAAAATGAAATGGGAGCTTCTGTTACCTTGTGTGTAGAAGGGGAAATAAAGTATGTGTTGCACCATAAATGAACCCCTTCTTAAGTAAATAGGATGGGGGAAACTGAGGATTATACAGATCTGAATGCACAATTTAGGACACAGTGTAGTCATGAAGAAATATATGACAGCACATTGTAATACACTCTATTATTACCATGATCTGTATGTTGCAATATTACAGCAGAATTCATGTCACAGGAAGTCAGGTACCTTTCATTCAAATGAAATATTGCTCTGGTACGACTAAATTGAGCACCTGACGATGGTCTTCACTAAACATGTTTTCAGTTGCCTTTTTATCCCTGATCTCATCCACATAAATATTTCTACTACTAAACAGGTAAACATTATGGTTCGGGTTGAAATCAGCAATAAAAGTTAGTTGATATAGTTTTGAGTCGGATTATTACTTTATTTTAGTGAGTGTAATATATTGTACTAAGAAAGTGAAAATAGTTTAGTTTCCTTTTCACTTCTGCAGATGTTATCAATGGTCTTTAAAAAAAACAAAAAACAAAGGGGAGAGTAGGAAAGAAATCTGAATTCAAAAATCCAGAGGTGCATTGCAATTATATAGCATTTTGTTATATTTGGTCATTATATTATATTAGTACATTTATTCTGCCCAGATAAAACATTGTGAGAATAGGTTAGCTAATACTGATTCAGACGAATGCAAGACTGATAACTTTGAAGTGAAAATCAAGACCACAGGACAAGTTGAATTGTTTTAATAACTCTAACACTTAGAATGCAAACCTGTATTCATAAAGTGACATGAAATGAATTATGAACAGTTTGAAAGGAAAATCTTTGGAGGCAGAAAAATAATTTACATTCTAGGTTCTGGACCTCGGGGGCAACAACTGCAATCATATGTAGAATAAATTGCCCAATTTTGGAGGGACTTGATAAACATGTATTGCACTGTTTTATTTTTTTTTTCTCAAGTTTTTCTCTGTCCCCATCTTGCCATTGCTAATGTTATTGTTCAGCCCTTTGAGATATGACTAATTTCCCTGCTTGATGTGAATTGGTCATATCTTGGGAAAGTTAATCCCTTTAAAAAGCTTCAGCTTCTTCAACATGGTTGAGTATAGTATTGTAGCTACTGCCTCCAGTGAAGTGCTAGGGCTTCCAAAATTCCTAGCCAGACTAGCCAATCATAGCTGAAAAGAAATTAGCATGCAGCACAAACTGCATGTAGTATAAAGATTTATATAATCCCAGAATTAGGGCACATAAAAGCAAGAAGAAATGGAATATGATCTATTTCAGGGGGGAAAGGCAGTATTGATTGTTTTTCCTGTAATAGATCACATTCTGTTTCTTCCTGCTTTTATCCAAGTATCTAGGTTTGAATTTAGTATGGATTATTTTAACGATTCCTCATCAGTCTTTGAGCTTCAAATCCACAAACTGAGATAAAGACACCAACCCATGTCTTCAGACACATGAATATTTGTTGAGAGAAGACAAAAAAAACCCCTACTTTAAAATTGGAAAGGGTAAATACCGTTTTACGTGTAGTGAAAGAAAGTATGTTATAAAAAGTTCTTATGCTTACAGGGCAAGACCTCTTATGCTGGTATGTGGAGATACTGTGGTAAAAGCAAAGGTATCCCCTGCCCAGTCATGTCTGACTCTAAGGGCAGTGCTCATCTCCTCTTAGTTGAGGGAACCACCGTTATCCAAAGACATTTCCATGGTCATGTGGCCAGAATGATTTTATTCCAAGGTGCACAGAATGCTGTTACATTCTCATCAAAGTGGTACCTATTTATCTACTCATATTTGCATGCTTTTTAACTGCTAGGTAGGCAGGGCCTGGTCACATGGCACTGGGATCTTGAACCTAGGCTGTCAGCTCCAGCTTTTTATTAGATGTATCAAAATCTAAGCATCTTCAGTTAAATGGAGTCCAATAAAACATAGTTATTCAGGTGATGAGAACTCCTAACATTCCTGTACTAATTTATTAAAGCAATATAACCACCTTAAAGTGATTTATATGCAAGAATAGTGTGAATTTGACCCAAAGCAGCAAACGACCATGCTATACCTTCAAACTACTGCTTCATAGTGCCATCTGGAGGCCTTGACTAACAATGATGCTAGGTGCTGTACATTAAGAGCTGATACCCCTCATTTCACATTCCCCTTCCCCCCAAAAATTGCTTGTTCAATATTCTAAATCCAGTTTTTCCATTTTAAATGGTAACCTGAATCAGATGCATGACTGTCAAATTTTGGATGCTCTTTTCCTGATATGTAAATGCAAGATATTATATACAAATTGAAAAATTGCATATTGTCCTTTGTTACATCTTCGTCTCTCTCTTTCTCTTCTGTCTGTCTGTCTGTCTGTCCCTCTTCTGTCTGTCTGTCTGTTTGTCTGTCTGTCTGTCTCTCCCTCTCTCTCTCTCTCTCTCTCACATCACAAAATGGCTGGATGTTTGTTGCCTGTTAAAAGAGGAAAGCCAACAAATGAAAAAGCCAATGTATAATTTTCTTTGCCTCTGCTTTGTGATGCCATTATTGAAAATGAGAATGCAAATCCATTGGGGTGCATGTTTTATAATTTGACATTTATGAAATTTCCACTGATTCGATTATCTGAATAATCTATCCCTTGTGAACCATTGGTATGAAAAGCAGAGGGTTTTCTTCTCCCTAAAGAACTAGTACATCAACAGTCAGGTCTTTTATTTAGCACTTTGTCTCAGTCTTTTACTGCCACAAGGAAAGCCCAGTGACATTGGCATGCTAGTGCAGAATGGGATAAATGGCAACAGCCACTCGCCATGGTCAACCCGCCTCAAGACAATTCAACAAATACAAAAGTTAAATTAATTTCAATGCAACCTTAGCCAATAATAATAAAATAAACTCAATCCAGAAACAAGATTTGGAATAATTTCAATGCAAACATAATAATAATAAAAGTAACTGAATGAAATGATTAATGCAGCATTGAATTGTACTGCAGCGAGTTGATCTGTATCGAGTTGTCTTGCAGCAAGTTGCCCATGGTGAGATATCCTAGACCTTAGAGACATTATAGGTTGGGAGGAAAGATGACTTTAGGTTTGATTTCAATTCCAGTCGGTCATGAAGTCCAATGGCTGGTTTTGAACTGGCCACTTTCTCTTTCAGACTCTTTCTCCTCCATTTTCAGAATAATAAAAATTGAGGCATATAATGTTTTGTCAGAGCCTGAGAGTTATTGAGTGGAGAAATTAAGTGCAGGGAGGAGGACCATGGGTGGGATCCAGAGGGCTGCGTTAAAAGAATCTAAAATTGTGATTTAAAATAGCAGCAACCATTATTTGTACACTCTATCAGAGGTGGGTTGATCCCAGTTTGGCCCGGATTAACCGAACTATTAGTGGCGGTGGTGGGAGGATCCGCTCACCCACCCAGATGCTTCTGTACATACACAGAAGTGTCATGCGTGCATGACCAAGCACGAGTGAACCGGTAGTGCCGGGATTTGAAACCCACCTCTGCACACTCTGCATGTGCATGCACACACACATACACACACAATCACTCAGCAGCAAGTCTAATAGATGTTTGAAAGCAGGTGTATTTTGATGTCTTTTTTCATTTTCCTTTCTGTTCCCTGTTTTAAAATGCTCTTATATTCATTTTGCCAAAGTAGGATGTCAGCATAAAGCTCTCTGGTTCTCACCAGACCTCTTGAGTCTCCACTAGTTAAGCCAAATGTCAATGTTTTTCTTTGCTTACATTAAATATTTGGAGCATTTATACATGATTTTTACAGGCAGATGGTCTTTTAAAGTGTAAAAGAATAAAATAGCCAGGAGTCAGTCATAGGTTTAGTGCTTTCACACTTGCTGAGCCTGTGCCAATGTTTGATGTACCACTTCACATGAGTTTCAAATCAAACTAACGATGGGCTTGGCAGCCAGAATGAGAATTTCAGACACCTGGCCACTACTAACACACACACACACACACACACACACACACACACACACCCCTGGAGCAATTGAATTAAAATGGATGTGCATATTTTTTTTCTTTCATCTTGAGTCCAAGGGTAGGAAATGAAATTAAGCAAATAGACATAGGCATAATGCATAAAACCAGGACATATTTTGCCAGAGTCAAAATGAATTAAATTTTAGTCCAGTCAAATTATTTTGGCCCCAGAGGCGGGAAACTATGATTTGCTTTCTGGCAGTAAAAATACAATTAGCTGGTAGCCCTCCACCTGTTGAACTATAGCCTCCATGACCACTCAGTATTGAACACAATGCCTGAGTTTAGGATATTAGGATATTAGGATAGCCCCAAATATCTGGAAGTGTATATGAAGTTCCATAACACAAAAGAACAAAGAAGAAGGAAGAGGAAGAGGAGGAGGAGGGGGGGGGAGTGGATAAACCAGGACATTTGTTCCACCAGATGAAATTGTTAATCTGTTCTTTTCTGAGGAAGAATATCTTTAAAAACTTGATGGGCTCATTTTTTTTTTGCACATTTTTGTCTCTATTTTTTCTTTTTCCTTCTATATTTCTGTATCTTCTTTTCACTTCAAGTTTAGATAAACAGCTCATGCTATGTTGTTGGAAATTGGGTCAGCACTGGGCAACATTGTTTTGATCTAGATAAAATCCAAGTCGTATTGACATTTATAGTTCCATTTATATCAGTGTTTTTCCTAACTTGTCAACTTTTAGAAGTGTGGATTTCAACTTCCAAACTTTTCTAGCCAGCAGGTTAGCTGGAAAGTTCTAGGATTTGAAGTCTATGCATTTGCCAAGTTAGAAAAACAATGATTTAGATTATATTTTCCTTGTAGACATAAAGCTTTCTCTTAAAAATCCAATATTTTGGGATTGAAACAAAATAAAGAATACGAACAAAGATGTACTGGGGGCAAAGGATGAGGCAGAGATAGGTGGGGATGAAAAGAAAGAAAAATAAGAAGCAGAGTGTAAAAGAAAGGAAGATATAGAAGCAAGCAGAAGAATCCATGGATCAATCTACTACTTTCAGAGGTGTTCACTGCAGGAGCAAATAATGAAAGCAACATTGAGTTTTGATGCAAGCTCTGCTCCTTCTCAGAATGCTATTGTTGTATATCTTTAAGTGAAAGATGCAGACTATTGGTCTCTGGAATTACCCCGAGAAGATAGCCATGGCTTGTTGTAAATATGCTTATGGCTACATTTTTTCCACTGTTGTATAGACATTATCTGCATCCTGCTTTTTTACAATCAAAGATTGGGGACTAATGCAATTGGGAGAGGGTGTATCTATACCTCTGAAATCTAATGACTGGTCACCTTATGATGTGCCCATGGGTCTTGGCTTGTGGAAATCATAGGTTGGTTAAAAGATGAGACATACTTCTCTCCCCACTTCTTTCAGACAGACAGAGAAAATCTCTTTTAGAGCACAAATATTATTTTCAACCAGAAGATTCCCATTGGTTTTTTTTTTCCTTGGGGAGTATGTAAGACTACATGCTGAAATGAAGGAGGTAAAATGGACAGTCTTTCCTGAACTTGCTATTTCTAAATAGAACATAGAATAATAGGATTGAAGGAGCCTTGGAGGTCTTCCAGTATAGCCTCCTGCCTGTGGCAGGACACTATTCTGGAGAAATGCCTGTCCAGTCTCTTCTTAAAAATCTCCAATGATGGAGTACCCACAACTTCTGAAAGCAAGCCTTTCCACTGATTAATTGTTCTCACTGGTAGGATATTTGTCCTTAGTTCTAGGTTGGTTTTTCTCTTTAATGATATACCATCATTATTTCTTGTCCTGTTGTCAAATGCTTTGGGGCATAAGTTGAGTCCTTCTCTGTGGTAGCCCTCAAGTACTTGAAGATTGATATCATATCGCCCCTAGTCTTCTCTTTGTTGGACTAGACATAATTAGTTCCCTAAATCATTCGTCATATAGTTTATCTTCCAGACCTTATCATTTTTGTTGCTCTTTGCTCTGTTTCTAATATTTCAACTTCTTTTTTATATCATGGTGATCAGAATTGTATGCAGTATTCCACGTGTGGTCCAAGTGTGATCCACGTGTAGCATAAAGCAATACCATCACTTCACATGATCTTGAAATTATCCTTCTGTTGATGCAGAGCTTTTTTGACAGTTGTAGCACACTACTCACTCATACTTAAGTGGTGATCTACCAGGACACCTACATCTCTCTCTCAGTTGCTACTATTGAGCCAGGTACCACCCATTTCATATCTGCATTTGATTTTTCTTGCCTAAGTGTACGACTTTAGTTTTCTCACCCCTGAATTGTATTTTGTTGACTAGGACCCGGTATTCAAGTCTGTCAAGGTCTTTCTGAATCTTGAGTCTATCATTTGAAGTATTAGTTATTCCCCCTAGCTTCAAATGCAAATTTGATAAGTTCCTTTTCTATCCTCTCATCTAGAACATTGATGAAGATGTCAAAAAGCATTGGGCCTAAGACAGAACCTTGGGGGTACCCTGTTGCACACTTCCCTCAGTGTAGATGTAATTCCATTGAGGATCACCTGCTAAGTGCAGTTGGTCAGCTGTATATTTTAGTTGCTATACGTACTGTTAGTACCCCAAATGAATGCTCAATGTAAAGTATTATAACATTAGAAAGTTTACAGACTGTAGTATTTGAGTAGAACCTGAGAACACTTTCAGCCAGGTGCCTGTAGAAAGCTCTCTAAGGCACACCTCTTTACCACCCCCTAGATTCTGTTAGAGAACCAGGCACGGAAAAGAACAAATATTTTCATACCATCTTCATTGTCCCTCCGGAAGTGAAGGCTTCTGAAATTAGGAAAGTTTTTCCTTTGGGAACTGATCCCTGAAGCAGCTACTCAATTTCCAGGGCTCTCCAGAAGTGTTGGGACTATAAACCTAGATTCTCTAGCATCACACTTCATTTTCCTAGGAGCATTTCTCCATTCCGTGAAAAGCTTATTAAGCATCTAGGCAATACATTTGAATGTGCCTAGCTAGGCATAAATTCTAGTAGTATCACTCCGTGTAAATACTTCCTTTAATCAATTAAAAGGTTTAAAATATTTATATTTCTAGCAATTGTAAGCCACAAGTATTTTAATGTTTGTTTAAAAATATCAAGTAGCACATGGTCTACATGTTGTGCACTAAACATAAAAGTACATTCTGAGATTAATGGAATTTACTTTTGTATGTAAGTATGAGAGTGAATCTTAAACAATTATTATTGCCATTCTTTTTTCACTTTCTGTAAATTTTTAAGTTAGTTTAACATAATTTTTCAATTAGTTTAGTATAACTTGTTCTCAAGGCTCAATTAATTTAGTATAACCTGTTCTCAAGGTTCAATGTAGTTTAGTAGATCCTGTTTTTTCATATAGGAAAAAAATACACTGTCCTAAAGTATGTATTATTAGTGATTCAAAAAGTAAAATGTAACTACTTCTGTATGACTTCAGATTATGTTTATTTAAACTCTTTACATGATTAATGGTCCCCTGGTGATGTCATAGTTCAAATCTGATATCTACTTATCAGATCCAGAACTGTAAGTTGAAAAGTTGTGTTCTGGACAGCTGTTTCAATAACAGTCACCCAAATCCATCAGAGAATAGGATGAATCAGAATGAATCAAATTAAAATGTATATACCGGTATACACTGGATAGTGTTTGTGGTGTACATCTCATAGTTTGTGCAAAGGTTATATTTTTCTGTTATTTTTTCCTATACAGGCAAATATGTTTGTGTGAGAGGGGGGGGGAGAGAGAGGGAGGGAGCAGTGGTGTGTTCCTACTGGTTTGGACCAGTTCAGCTGAACGGTAGTAGCTTGGCGGCCTGGGTCGCTGGAACCAGCAGTGACTCAGGCCTGCTAGGCCCCTGAACTAGGTGCTGCCATCTTGTTTTTTTGCTTCTGCGCATGCGCAGAGCAATTTTAGTTGTACTGTGCATGCATGTACAGTGCACATCAAGTTGCATGTGCATCCCTGAGTGAACCAGCAGTAGTCTCTACCGGAACCCACACCTGGGAGGTAGGGGAAGGGAGAGAGAAAGACAGAGAGGGAGAGAATATAAATGTGCGTTTGTGTGTGTGTGAGGTGTTAAATCCTCTCCTATTTCCTGCACCAAAATCCCAGATTGGAGCACAGGTGCCATTTTCAAATGCTTCCGTAGACAAAGAAATATATGTTTCTCTCTTCCATCTCTCTCTATTCTTGCAGTTACTATAGTTGTTCAAAGGAAGATTCAGGAGAACACACACAAAAAGTGTCTTTTTCTGTGTTTCTAGGTTCAGGCGAACACAAATAATTGGATACAGATTTTCTGTGTGTGTGTGTGTTCATAGGTCTCATGTTAGTGATATGCATCCTTTCCTTGCTCTGAAACAATGTGAATGATTTTGTGAAGACTGGCCTAGAAACCCAGGGAAAGAGGGCATAGCCACACCTGATTCCTCTCTTGTAACTTCTTTTGCATGCTTAGAGCCCAGAAACTGATCTGTTTCTTTCAAATGTCAAATTCTTGGATACAAGCAAATAAGACAATAGCATCCTGACATTTGAAATGTCAGTCTGGCACAAACTACCACCACAACACTGTTTTTCATGACTTTTCATTACTCTCCTTGAGCTACGTGGAAATTTGTGTTCTTTTTTCCCCACAAGAAAAACCGAAGTTTAACTATCTTTTATCTTCCTTATTTAATCCTTATTAGGTATGTAGAAATTTAATTCTCATTCATCATCACTCAGTATACTGAGCTTGCTGGCTGCCCCAGGTGGGAACTGTAGTGCAATGCTTTGAAGGATAGCAGGAAGACTGTCTGATCTGATCATCATCCTTCTTTTGTTTATATATCTTTGCCTGGATGCCATTACTTCTTTTTTCTTGCATAATTTATCGACAATCGCCTTTCTTCAGTATTTAGGCTGTAAGTTCTTTGGATCCGCTCTCTGATTTGCTGGGTACTAAAATCTAATTAAAAAGATTCACTGGCTGAAATTTTAAATCCCCTCTGACTGGGGGAGGGGGGTATACTGCATAATTCTGGACTATTTACTCCGTTATCCAGCATTTTTAGTAAATTCAGGACAAATTTGTCTGAGCATGGAGCGCTAGGGCTTTGATACTGTTTATACTAATGAATTCACATACATCCTGCCATATTTTCCTTCATGAATCATTACCAACTAATTCCTTGGTAAATTTGCTTTGCACAAAAAGAAGAAAAAATAGGGTGTTTTTTTTTTAAAGGCACCTTAGGTCTTATAATATTGAAATTCACACCCAATGGTTTGGCAAGCAAGTCTCCCCCTCCCCCTGCCCAAACTGAACAAAGAACCCAATTGTGTTGGAGCAGGGCTTACCTTCGCTCAGGAGGAGAGCCGCAATGAGCTGATCCGGGCAGGTGAGTGAGCTGCACAAAGTGACAGGAGGCAGAGAGCTGCCTGCTCCAAGGAGTTGCAACCGAGAAGCTCTGGGCTTCAAAAGCCCGGCGACTCATTTATAACTCACCTCAGTCAAGGGGACAGAGGGCAGAGCTTGGAGTCTGATTGGCTTGCAAGCAAGGCAGTTGCTAACAGCTCTATCCAGGCAAAGCCCAGGGGATAGGAAAAGAAGATAAGAAGGCACTAGAAGGACAGCTCCCTCCACCCCCAATTTCTCTATATGTCTCCCCTCCCTTTAGAATCAGGTTGTTTGATCCTTTTGACCTAGGTGGCCACTCTTAGACAATACATCACATTCAGAGTCCAGTGGGCTCTCCCCCCTCCCCAACATGACTCTGTTTCCAAAGTTGGGACTTTTGGGAGGGTTGCCAATTGAGGAATTGCTTTTGTTAACCTGTTCTATGGTTTCCTGATGGACTGGACAGTGTCTCCTGCCAGTCTATCGGTCTTCTTGATGGCCAATCTGCATCAGTCAAGAACAATGGGATTCATTGTGCCATCTACTGAACTCCCACAAGTCGGGCTTTGAAGATGGGATGTCCAGGGGAAAGCACTTCCTTTCTTGCTTCCAGGTTTTATTTTAGAAAAGAATGACATAAAAGAGGTGGAATGAAAGCAAAGGAAAGACCTCCTCAAAAGTGGCAATTGATTCTGAAGTCCCTAAATTGAAGGAAGAGACTGATATTGAGCAGTTTTAGTTCTCCCACATCCACACTGGTACAGATGTATACACATAGATGCACAAGCATACAAATCACACAAGGCTACAGTTTTAAACAAGCTCATTAGAATAGCATTCCAAAATAGAAATATATCATCCTTATTTGTATGTCTGTCAGGGTCCTTAAAAATAATTTTAAAGAAATGTACTATGACTAGATTTCAGTTTCTGTTGGGAAAGCTAATGTCATAGTTAATAGGTAAAGGTAAAAGTTCTCCTCGCACATATGTCATATTCATATGTCATATTCATATTCATAGACATATTCATAACATATTCATAGACACTAGCGCTAATGTTAGGAGATGATGGAAATTGCAGTAAAAAAGCATTTGCAGGGCTGCCCTTTTCTTACCTCTGCTTTTTACTTCAAAATGATTATAGTGGCATTTTCCTGAGAGAAATAAAAAAGCAGTGATCTGTTCACTTTCCACACAAGTACAGTTCTTCCGATAGTAACACAAGGGAGATTGCATACCTAAAGCTGGATTTTGGTGAAGTTTGGCTGGTGGGTGCAAAGAAGGAGCATCACAGGTTAGTGATTAGTGAATGGTTAGGATTAGCAGACTGTATAATGACTTGACATTGATTCTGTAAGCTCAGATGCCAATATTGGGAGCTAAGCTACAATCCAGTCAGCACTCCATGTCCTATAAATATTGGCAGAGATGTTTACAGCAATACTCTGCTTTGTTGTTTTGATATGCAGCTGCTGAGAAAGAGCAGGGGAAGGAGAAGAATTGGAAGCAGAAACAGAAAGGTAAAGCAGGAAGAGAAAAAGATGGAGATGCGATTGACAAGTTCCCAAGAATTTACATTTAACCCTGGGAAATTAATTTTGATATATGGGTTTGTTTTTTTTTAAATGAGGAGTGCAAGAGTGTCAGTAATTTTTCATCTGTAAGTATAATTAATATTACAAACTTATCTCAGTGCCCAGAAATCATACTTGTTTGGTTTATCAATGAAAGCAGAAGTCTGATTAATTGTTTCCAGAGAGATAAGAGGAAATAGGTGCACACTTGTTCCCCTGTAAATATAATTAATTATCTGTATCACCTGAGGTTACAGGGTAGCTAAATATGAAACTACAGAAATCCCAGAAAAAGAATAACATACCTGTAATGTCTTTCCTGCTCTCATGTCCTTGAGAGGTGGTGGAACTCCATTGCTCAAACTTCTCTGCCAATATGGTCAAAGTCTGTTTCTGATTCTGGAATATGCATTCCATTATACATCTCAAGAATACCAGATTTAAGGTGGTTGCTTTGTAAGATACTTAGCTCCATATCTGTCTACTATATTCAGGCATAGATTAGAACTCTTAATGGTATCTTCACAACATCACTGTGAAGATGGGATGGAAGAAAGTGATCTCAAAACCATAATTATTTGACTCATAAATATATGACTCTTTTCTCTTTCTTCAAAACATACATAATGAATAGTGAATGTATGATGATATAGTGATGACTGCTTACTAAAAAAAACCTGTTATACATGTCTACAGCCCATGGCTATATATAGTTGCCAAATAGAATGATCCTATGCTTCTGAGCTAGTAGACGATTATCATCTTTGAACTCCTAGACCTAGATGTTTCTATGTGACTACTATAAGATGCTGGACTGTATGTCATGAGCAATGAATTCACCACACTTGCTTTCTAATAATTTACTTTTGAATAACATTTAATATCATGGGATTCAGGGGATTTAAGGTTAAATTTTGCAATACAGGATTATAGAACAGAAACAAACATTATTTAGAGATTTACTAATTGTGTAAAGATTATTCCTTCTAATGCTCTCATAGCAAATACTCAGAACATTGGAAGGTTGTTATCCCTTTCCTCTTCTCTTGGTTGTTACCTGGTAGAATGGAAACTACTACTGGTAGTAGTACATACTACAAATTACTACTACATTAACCAAATCTTGTACACATATACAATGAGTGTGCATTCCTGTCATTGAAATTTGGCATTATACTTCTGCAGAGTTTAAAAGTTGGGTTACACCTTTATGATATGTATAATATAACAGCATATTTAATAATTCCTATGAAATGGAATCTGATATGAATAAATATACATGTATATTTATTTATTTAACTTATTTATCTTTGGTAAAGGCGTTACCTTTAACTTTAGTGGTTTTTCTGGAGCTTTCCTTGGTATGTGCACGCAGCTGGTTTTTTTGGGTGGTTCCATGTTCTTTGAAAACCAAGGAAATTGTGGGAATGATCCATAGGAACTTCAATCATATGGCAAACATTAAAAAATGCATCTTTTTATTGCCAACTAGTGCATATATACAGTAGAGGTTTGTAGCCAGATCTGTAATCACTAATCAATCTCATGCACTTTCTCCAAATGTAAAGGAGGAATATTTTCTTCAGCCACAGGGTGCTATCTGGAAGGATAGTGATTGCAAGAGTGTTAAAGGGAAATTATGACAAGAAATGCATTCTGTTTATTATCCCTACTGCTGTGTCCACATTAGTACGCTATCGTAAATCAACTCTTATTTATTGTTCATTTATTGTACATGAGTATCTTGTCTTGCAATGCTTGCTCTCCATAGATGGTGGCTTATATATGCTTAAACATAACATTTGAAGCTGAAGCATTATTACTACAGCACAATAACAGACATTTGAAACCAAAATGACGCAAAGGTCCTGCATCTTGAATAATTGTCAGCAAGGCTATTTCAATAGGTATAGCCTGTTGACAATGTATACTGTATGAAATTATGAAAGATGTAGGAAGTTTGTCCCTATCAATCAGTAGTTCCTGTAACAGATAACTCTTTATAATGCCCTGGACAGAACCAGCTGAGAGACATCAAAGGTGGGAGAGCTTCACTGGTTGGGTTCATTTGGTTAATCATAATTATTGAATAAGCTAACATTGGCTAAGTTCATGCAATATGCGAAGGCACAAACCACATCTTGGCTTAGCATAGGGATGAACCCAGTCCTTACTTCTGACTCTTGCTTCGAAGAGAAGATCTAAGTTGAGTCAATCTTCCTCAAGATGGAAGTTTAGCATTGCTTTGTTTCTTTTCTAGATGGGGGAGTTTGAAGAGAGCGGAGTTCTATATCCAGAGGTATTTACTTATTGCTCTGCTGATAACTTATTCAAGGAAGTTTGAGAAAGAGGAAATAAATTTATCCTGTTCTAGACCTTTGTGTACCCTAGAATGTACATACATATAAAATATAATTGTTTTTCACACACCATGATAACATTATCAAAGTAGAGGATTTATTTCTAGACATTATTAGTGAATTTATGGCTCTTCATTGGATAATATCTTAGGGCGGATAAACTTATTATAATAACCTTTATGAACCCAACTTAGAATGCAACTTTTTTGATTTGAAATGTTGAAGTTTTAAGGGGTACAAGCTTGACAAATGACATTAAGCTTTCACTAAAACCATAGCAGTCCAATTCTTGAACTATAGAAAAGTCAATAGGACTTAGTCCCAGTTTAACCTCTATAGATTTGTAGTAATTACAATTAAAGTGCATTAATTCCCTCATTGGGATTTGCCATCTTACGGTTGAGGTTCTAATTTAACATAATGTGCTCTAATTACTAAGAAAAAGTTCTGCATATAAATTCTTTATAATATTCTCAATATAATTATGTTTCTATATGGAATTTTCGATTTTGAACAGACTGGGGCAATCAGCAATACTCCTAGAGTAAATGCCTCCATTAGTCAAATGAGTTTCATTGTCTGGAACAAAGCAGTTTTGAAGGACTTGGCCAGAAATGTTACTCAGGAGAGAAACAGGTCCTTTGCTTCTTTTAGGTGAAATAATCCGTATTGAAATTTTAGCTCCCAAGTTGCCTTATGTTATATTTTTAGACCAACTAAATCCCCTTGTGTTCACTTGAATACTTGTCTGAGCTAACATAGGGAGGAAGAATTTTATCCAGGCAGGAATGAGGAACCGAAATTAGAGAGAAAAGGGAGAAGGGGTGGGGGAACAGAGGAGGGCTTGGGAGAAAAATTGAAAGAAGCAACCAGAGTTTTTGGCCCACACAGAAAAAAGACTTGAAAGCTCTCTTGTGTTTCTATTCACGAAGAATATATCTGGGTACTGTTTTTTATTTATGATATTGCCTTGCTTCATAGGGAGACCTTGACTTATTTTATTTATTTATTTATTTATTTATTTATTTATTAGTTTGTCAAACATGTACAGGATAGCAGGTATAAGTATAAACATGGACATGAACAAAGGAAATGAATACAAGTAAATGGGGGCAGTAGGACAGGGATGGTAGGCATGCTGGTGCACTTATGCACACCCTCTTTATGGACCTCTTACGAATGGGGTGAGGTCCTTAGTAGACAGTTTAAGGTTGAAACTATGAGGGTTTGAGGATGTAACAATGGAGTCAGGTAAAGCATTCCAGGCATTGACCACTCTGTTCCTGAAATCGTATTTTCTTACAACCACAATTGAGCCCCAAATTTCAGAAGGACAGTTGTTAAGTGAGTTCTACCCCATTTCATGACATTTTTGTTAAGTGAATCACTGCAGTTTTTGAATGCATCTGGCTTCCCCTTGCTTGACTTGGTTGTGAGAGGTTTGCAAAAAGTGTCAAATGACACTGGGACACTGCAATCGTCATATGTAAATACATGTCAGTTGCCAAGCATCCAAATGTTGGTCGTGTGAGCTTGCAATGGTCATAAGTATGAAAAACTGTCATAAGTCACTTTTCAGTGGCATTGTATCTTTGAATGGTCACTAAATGAAATATTGCTGTATAAACTTTGAGAAATCTCATTAAAGGCTATAATGGGGGTTGCTATACTATATTGCAAAAAGTATTCGCTCACCCATCCAAATAATCAGAATCAGCTGTTCCAATCACTTCCATGGCCACAGGTGTATAAAATCAAGTACCTAGGCATGCAGACTGTTTTTACAAACATTTGTGAAAGAATGGGTCACTCTCAGGAGCTCAGTGAATTCCAGCGTGGAACTGTGATGGGATGCCACCTGTGCAACATATCTAGTCGTGAAATTTCCTCGCTCCTAAATATTCCACAGTCAACTGTCAGCTATATTATAAGAACGTGGAAGTGTTTGGGAATGACAGCAACTCAGCCACGAAGTGGTAGACCATGTAAACCCATCCAACATCAGTGTGTGACCTCATAAATGCGCTGCTGGAAGAATGGTCAAAAATTCCCATAAACACACTCCTAAATCTTGTGGACAGCCTTCCCAGAAGAGTTGAAGCTGTTATAGCTGCAAAGGGTGGACCGACGTCATATTGAACCCTATGGATTAGGAATGGAATATCACTTACAGTAAGTTCATATGCGAGTAAAGGCAGGTGAGTGAATACTTTTGGCAATATAGTGTATGTTCTAACACAAAGTCCAGGCCTGTATACCTAAAATACACTTGTGTATTTTACCAGGGCTGGTGTCAGCATAAAGTATCTTGTCTTGGCAGCAGCAGACTGATGTTTATTTATTTCAAAGTATAGTTTTTCAAGTTTTCAACTATCTATTCTACGTGCAGGTTTAAGCAGCCATTTGATCTGCAAATCTTACTAATGTGTATAGCAGTGAACATTTCCTTGATTTCTCTATTTCAAGGTACAAAACCTGCCCAAGCTATTTAAAATCAAGAGCAAGTTGGCATTCCTATTTGGAAGTAAGCTCTACTTAAACCAAATAAAATTTAACTTCCTAATAAATAGGAATAGCATGGGGTATCTGGTTGATTATTAAGTATAGATGACTAAAATTTGAGGAAGGGAAAAAGATTTAAGTTCTACTGTAGAAGAAACTACCCCAGAACTTTTTTCTTAATCAGTTCTAGTATTTAACACAAATATGGCAAATATTTCAGAATCACAAATTATTTTAACAACTATAGAGGATACAAGAATCCATAAAAATAGTGTACTTTTTGTATTTATTACCACATTATTCAATTAATAAAGTTTATATCTTGTGAGGATACCTGTAATACCATCAAGAAAAAAATCCTGCCTTTCTCAGGTTATTGGGAAGATTTGATCAGTGGCGGGATTCCAAATCTTTTTCTACCGGTTTTATGAGAGAGCACTTCGCGCACATGCACAGCACTCAAAGACCGCCCTTAGTGTCAGTGCTGGTGAGCTGAGCTGTTTTTTAGCTCAGCTGAGACGCAGCAATCTACTCTGCCACATGAATTAGCTCAGCTAAAAAATTGATTTGATTGATTTGATTTGATTTGATTATATTTATATGCCGACCTTTTCCCCCAAAGGGGACTCAGGGCGGCTCACAATTCAAATCAGGGAAGGGGGGTACAGACAGAAAATAAAAGACAAAACATAACAATGCATAATTTAAAAACACACAACAATCATACCATTCGAGACGGGGGCAACAGCTCTTTAGCCCCAGGCCTGTCGGAACAGCCAGGTTTTAAGGGCTTTGCGGAAGGCCTGGAGGGTGGTGAGGGTTCGAATCTCCACGGGGAGTTCGTTCCAGAGAGTCAGAGCAGCCACAGAGAAGGCTCTCCTCCGGGTAGTCGCCAGTCGGCACTGGCCGGCGGATGGAATTCGGAGGAGGCCTAATCTGTGGGATCTAATCGGTCTAGTGGAGGTGATTGGCAGCAGGCGGTCTCTCAAGTACCCAGGTCCAATACCATGAAGGGCTTTATAAGTGACGACTAGCGCCTTGAAGCGTATCCGGAGACCAATAGGCAGCCAGTGCAGCTCGCGGAGGATAGGTGTTACGTGGGTGAACCGAGGTGCACCCACGATCGCTCGCGCGGCTGCATTCTGGACAAGCTGAAGTCTCCGAATGCTCTTCAAGGGCTGCCCCATGTAGAGCACGTTGCAGTAGTCCAGTCTAGAGGTCACAAGGGCACGAGTGACTGTTGTGAGGGCCTCCCGGTTCAGGTAGGGACGCAATTGGTGCACCAGGCGAACCTGGGCAAATGCCCCCCTGGTCACAGCCGACAAGTGGTGTTCAAAAGTCAGCTGTGGGTCCAGGAGGACTCCCAAATTGCGAACCCTGTCTGAGGGGTGTACTGTTTGACCCCCCAGCCTGAGAGATGGAAAACTTGGCCAATTAGTAGGAGGGAAACACACCAGCCACTCGGTCTTATCCGGATTGAGTACAAGCTTGTTAACCCCCATCCAGTCCCTAACAGCCTCGAGGCACTGGCACATCACGTCCAAAAATAACACAGAATATAAGACAGGGAACAACGGGGGTGGGAAGGCAGGGCCAACTAGAGGTGGTATTTGCGGGTCTCCGAACTATGCAAAATTTCTACTACTGGTTCGTCTGAACTGATCAGACCAGCTTAATACCACCTCTGGACTTCATAGATGGGCAAAAATGCCAAAACCAGTCTAAATATCTGGCTGACTATGCAATGAACCATAATAACAATGACTTGGTAGGTGGACAAAAATGCCAAATCCAAACATTTGGTTGACTAGCTGACCAACAATAAAATATAATTTATTAAGGACTTTAAAAAAATCTATGACCTTATTCAAATGTAGTACTTCCAGGTATCATCTGATTATCAATCTTGTTAATATCTAATAAGAATCACCATGTGACTGATCACATATAGAGGATAAGGCAAATGTTGGAAGAACAACAAAACTACAGCAGTGTATTACATTTTTTTGTGTTTACTAACCATTCTTTATTAGAAGCAAAAATGGCATATGGTTACTTCTAAATGTATTTATGCATTCATTTATTTATTTGTATCCAGCCTTTGTTATTATTGTAAATAACTCAAGGTGGCAAACATATCTGTCACACCTTCCTCCTTCTATTTCCCCCATAATAGCTCCCACTGTGAGCTGGTTTGGACTGAAAGTGCCCGACTCAAAGTCACCCAGTTGGCTTTTATGGCTAAAGGAGGACTTGAACTCACAGGCTCCCACTTTCTAACCACCGACCTAACTGGTTTGTGAAACCAATAAATCCTTGGAATATAGGTTTATTAGTGGAATATCACTGAACAGGATAGGGATGATTCTATGATAATTCATGATAAGAGAATAAATTTTTCACACACATTTAATATCCATAGGTAGATAGATTGGAAAAGAATGGAAAGGCTGTATTGTATCAGCTAGGTTATCAGATGATACAATATCCTGTAATTAGTAAAAGTCAGAAGCTAATAATTTACAGTAAGTTTAGAGGAGTATATTTAATCTTAGAGAACAGCCATGGTACAGTTCAATTGTAGCCAAAGCTTTTCCTTTTGCACAGAAATCAGAGGCATTACACTTCCTTTTCCAAACGTCCCAGCTCTATGGATTCTTAACATTCCTTTTCACTGAAGTTTTGAAAGAACATTAAGCTTTAGACTAAGATTTTTGCTTACAGAGGTCATTGTATATGTAGGTGGACTTCCAGCAAATCATTAAATCCTTTGTTTTAGAAACCCACGCATACCTAGAGTGCATATGCGTAATGAAACACATAGGTACATAAAATTATCTCTGGAGTATGAAATATTTGTTTTATCCCTTTGTAGGGATAAGAGGAATTGTTTATTGATTATGTAATTCTCTAGACTTTAATAGAAAGTCACTTATCATATATAATATGATCAGTACATGTTATTCACAAGACCAGGGACATATACATATTTGCATCATAGTGAGCCCTTAGGGTAAGTGATGAATATCTTTTGAAACAGGTATATCTAACCAATTATCCTTGGTTTGATTTATCATCATTTGGGGATATTTCCGCAATGATTCTGGATTCACCTGTCCAAAGAATGAATAATTTACTTTTCATTTTTGATATCTTTTCTCTCTGGCTGTTTTCAGACAGACAAGTCATGTGTCATGTGTGAATATCATATAAGCCTTGAATAATAGATCTAAGTATTTTGAATGAAAATTGTAGATTAAATTTAGGACACAATGCTCCAACATTTAGCTGTCAAATTTGGGTTTCAAAAATCCAGGGGGCCACTAAATATATCTATGCTGGCATCCAATAATCTACAGGATTATTGCAGCACAAATTTGGTAGTCCTGCAAGCTCTACCAGCTCCTCCAAATCGGATCTTGTACTTGAATTAGAAAAACTTCATGTTGTGGGTGTACCCCAGACCCGCACCCAAAATGGGACAACTTACTGTACTCAGCTCACCATGGCCAACTTGTCATGCTCACCTCATCACAGCCACTTCACTGTGGACAACTCACTGCAGCCAGTGAACCACAGAACAAATTACTGTGGTCAATTCATCCCGGGACAACTTACTGCAGGACAATTCAACAATTCAATTTCATTATTTAGAATAATTTAAAAATATTTTAATTTTCTTCTTTCACATTTCCTTTTGCCTTTTTTGGGATCCTTTCCTTAATAATTCTCTTCCACTATTTTTTCAATATTAGTGTAACTCTTGTCCTTCAGCAAAGTGCCTGAAGTGAGTTGGCCATGGAGAGTTGCCTGTGGTAAGTTGCCAGTGGCGAGATAAATCTGATGTCATTGACAGCAGAAATACTGGAATAGGTTTGTGAGACAGAAATCACTTAGTGGTACAGTACTGAATGGGTAGCAGTTCCTTTGTTCTATACAATCGGCTTAAAGGAAGGGAAAATTAATTATTTGGTTATGCAGTAGTAGGCATTTCTATTGATCTGTGATGGTTATTTTTCAATTGCGAAGTACTTCCTGTATAAGTAGTTATTCCCTAACTGAAGTCAAATAAGCAGAGAACCATCTATTTACCACTCTGTTGCAATTAATTAAGAGGTGGGTTCCTTCCGGTACGGTACAATACGCCAGAAGAGGTAGTGAAAATCTGGTATACCGGATAGGACTGGTAGTAATGATCGCTTGGCCATGCCCCTGAACCTGTTCTCCCACGAGAAGCTTTTTTTTAAAAAAGTTTTTTTCCCCTGCTGGTTCAGGCAAAGGAAAAAAAAGCTTTAAAAAGTAAGAGAGAGAGAGAGAGAGAGGGAGGGAGGGAGGGAGGAAGGGAAGGGAGAAAGAAAGAGAAAGAAAAAGAAAAAAGAAAACAAGAAAACTCACTTTTCAGTCGGGAGATTTAGCAAAGGAGAAAAACAAATGCTGTCGCTTTAAATTGGACCTGAGCATGCCTGACTGTGGAATTCTGGGAGTTGAAGCCCACAAGTCTTAAAGTTGCAAACTTTGGAGTCCTGCTTTAAATTGAAAAGCTGCTGGGAAGGAGGTTTGCAAAGTGACATTCAGCAGTTTGTTTCTGGGTCAGCAGCTGAATGACAAACTGAATAAAAGGAAGGATTCTTATATAGTTCTATGTTTTTGAAGTTTGGGGGTTTGTGCAATATGGGCTTTGTGTTTGGATGATTCCCTGCTTGTGTGAATGGAGCCAAACTTTCTATAGGCTCATTATCTCATTATCTCTATCTGGCAGGAATGTGGAATGAGCCTCAGGCAGGTTTCTTTGTCAGCAGCTTAATTTTTCCTTTTTCTCGGAGTTTTTCTGGGAGTAATGTTTTATTTGGGGGGGGGGGGTTGCTTCCCATAGAGGGAAGGAAGGAAGGAAGAAAGAAAGAAAGAAAGAAAAACACAGCACAGCAATATAGGGCTAGAAGTCTACTTAGAGGCCATCTAGTCCAACCCCATGCTGCAGAAGGAAACCTTACATTGTCTGGATTATTTCGGTGCCTCTAACAAAGAGGAAAATTGCCAGGAAGGAGGAGTTTACTAGGACAAGACTGCCATACAGAGGAAGGCAGAGATAGTCCTTGACTTATGACTACAATTGAGACCCAAATTTTGGTTGCTAAGCAAGAGTGTTGTTAAGTCAGCTTCACCACATTTTACCCAATCCATGACATTTTCTCTTGAGTGACATCAAGTTGGCCACGCCCACCCAGTCATATGACCACCATGCCACGCCCACAGAATAGGTCACACCAACAGAATAGGCAGTAAAAAGCTTTGAATCCCACCCTTGACTTAATTCCATATAAAATCCCTTTCTTAAGCAGAGACTTTACAAGAGATGAACGGAAACATCACCTTTACTCAGAAACACAGCCCTTTCTTACAGCCCTGACTGATTAGTTGAAGAAAATACAACTATATTAAGCATTAATATTTGGAGTTAATAATATTCAGGTTTAATCTGGAGGTTGCAAAGAGGATGCCTGCCTCATTATTCATATAAGATTCACCTTATAAAGCACATTTTATTAATTAAATAAATAATATAAATTGAGCGTTGTTTCAAGATTGTTACTGGTTTTAAACAATGGCATAAATATTTTCAGACTTTTGGGTTTTCCTACCATTTTAATTTAATTTAATTTTAATTGAAATTTTAGTCCTATATTCTGCTCAGTGGAAGTTTTGAATAGACTGGAATAAACTGTTTGAACACATAATCTTCCTAAGAAGCTATACTTGAAAACAATTTTAGATGAAACTAGTAAGAGTGCCAAATGCTAGTATAATTAACTTCAATGTTATTCAAGAATGTTGAGTTTGTGGAAATAAACTGAACTATGTTATTTCTAGAATATTTCAGGCAATGCAAAATTATATGGCACAGAGATGGTTTATGATGTCATTTTTATACACCATGATTAGCCAGCTTCTGTGCAACCTGCAAATTAAAATGTACTCATGATAAGATAAGGTATGTTCATTGCAGAAGGTTTTGGTATCATAAAAGCAATTTATGTTGGTTTTCTATAATGCAGGGAAACAGAAAGTTTAAGGGCCTCTAGATTCCCATATGTGCTTTTCTGTTTTGTCTCTAACACAACTTTCAGATCTCACTTACTGAATTGAGATATTCACTCAGGGACTCTTTTTTTTTTTTTTTTTTTTTTGGCGTGGTAGGAATAGGAAGGGGGAGGAAAGGGAGACAAACATTGCCAGAAGACACACTTAGAAATACAGGAAGCATGAAATGTAAGGTAAATTCATTGAAGTGGAAAATCCTTCCAAGAAATCAAGCACAAATTATTTACTAATTATTTACTAATTACATAATTATGGTACAGATAGTTAATCCTCTGAAGTTAAAACATTAAAGAATACTGTATAATACTGTATCTTGACCATGATTAGTAGGAATTATTTTGTCTGTTCTCAATGCTGTACAAGGGTGAAAAACTATTGAAGGCTGGAAGTTGCACTGAATGTTTCAAGGGCAGCAAAAATTGGAAGTGACACAGTAACAATGTCTAGTGAATGTGTCCCATCTTGTATTTTTCTGGGGCTAGGATTTCTTTCATTTTTCTGGTTTGCTTTCAAGGGAGATGCGATGCATTCCTAGTTTTACTTTGGTTTACCTGGTTTGGTTTACTTTAACCGTTGTAGTTGATTTAATATAACTTTAGTTTGTTTTTTTTCTTCACAAATTGCGAGGGGAGAGAGAGAACACAGGTATCAGAAGATTTTGGAACAACTCTATAGTTCTTGTACTTTTTGTGAAAATAGTAAAAAAAACAAAACCAAGAAAGTATCTTGCTGCAGAAACTTCTGCTTTAAAATTCAAAAAAGCTATTTGCTCTTAGCCTTGGGAGACCAAAGCAAAATTCCATAAGGGCTTTGTTGCATCCCACAGAGAATATTTATACCAAGGTCAATGGTGCACTTTGAGGCCAGAACTGACTGCTGATTTCAGCAAATCCCAAACTTGGCCAGGAAAATTGCCACTTCCTTATAATCCTTCTTACATGCTGATTTGCAGAAATGGTACGTAAAAATTGTAGCGCTAGTATAGCTAGATCTTTGCCATTCCCCAGCTATACTGATATCATGGCCTGTCATTTTGTGCAATATGTGATTATGCATAGCAGAGAAAAGCGCTATACCTCTCAGGGATTTTGGGGGGGGGGCAATCCATTTACCTTCAAGGCTATTAAATAACTTTTAATAATGATTATGAAATATTCACTCTCCTTCTGATCAGGATCAGTTAAAATGGAGTACTTCTTATCAGTGGTTCTCTTGAACCAACTCAATGTGAGATTAGCAAGAAAGATGACTTCAGGAAATCAGAAATTTATTTGATATAATGGTTATAAAAGTTTACAAAACATTGATAAATGATTACAAAATGTTGCCCTAGAGAGATTTGTATACAGCTTTAAAACAAACAAAATGAGAAAACAGAATTATAAAGACCAAACTCCATGCAATTCAAAACACTTGAGATGAAAGCTACTAATCTTTTGATGCAGTGGCCACTCAGGAACAATGACAGAAGAATGAACACCCCAAGTGGATGATTACATTAGTCAATTTAGAAAAGTCATTGTGTATCCAGTTGATATGGGATTTAAGTGGCAATATACAGTAAATACATATTGTCAGAATATTTCAGTGGGATGAGGATTATGTATACCACACTTTCTATTTCATCTTTAAAATGAACAATGCATGTCCCAGGATACTAATATTCATAAATCACATACAATTAAGCAGCTTTCTTTGGTTCCTAACCATAACCTTGAAGAGACAAGTAAACAAGGGAGGAGTATGATAATAGATGGTGATGAAATAAGCACCTGGTCCCAGCGCACAGAAGTGGAATATCCTCTTCAGAATTCTTTACCCATAAGAGAGTGAAATCAAGTACTCTTTATTGTGCTCCTTACCTATGTGGAGAGTTAACGTTCATTTATTATTGTACATGCATATTACATCCTGTTTGCCATTTCTAAGAGCCCTTTCACATTGTCTCACTTTGGATCAACTCTGGATGTGATTAAGCTAATTTTATCATTTGCTTTAGTATCAGGTTATATTGCTATTAAAACTACAGCAATGTGGGCATTTTCTTTGAATCATCACAGATCTTGTAACTTTCACATTGGCAGGAACTCTTGCCTTGCCGTGGCTTCTGGATCCAAGACTGAAATCAACTGTCACTTTCTCAATCAGTCCTCCCTTCTCCATAAAAATTAAACATCTTTCTTCCTGGAACTTGTCGCTTCCTGGATGCATTGTTTATTTCCTTTCCTCCCCAAATCCAGCCACTGTGGCAACATGTAACCATGATCATAGCTATGAGGGAAAATTGCTGAGATGCTCCCATTTCACTTTTCTCATTCAGAGTAGCTTTTAAACAAAACAGAGGAAAGATAGTGAGTAAACTGCAAAGTCTCTGGAGGATTTCCTTGCTCATTTTTAAAGAATTGATGTTATCATGCAGTTTTCTATCAGCACCTTCATGGATATTTTGGCAAACACAAGAAGTAAATGCATGCAAATACATGCAGGGAAAGCTAGTCTAGCAACTTCTTTAGTAAGTAAAATTTTGTTACCACATGACCTATGATATCTGAGGGTGAGCACTGGACACTAATTGGAACATATTCTTGGACTTGGTCAGTCGGAGGAAAGAGGATGAGCCCCAGCTAGCATCTGGGGTTTTCTGTGTTATGACATCAGAATAAGTGTATCAGTACAATACAGCTATGGAAGTGGAAATTTTGGTTCTGTAGAAGTATAGGCATTTTTGACTAGCCAGAATAATGACCAAGCGTGACTTGCATAAACAAGCTGTGTCCTTTTGTACTTGTGATGTTGTACACAATATCACATACAAGAGGCACAGTTTGTGGCATGTTTTGTTACTTGTTCACCCTTGTCGTCCTTCTGTGTGCCCTTCCCCTATCTTACCCTAAGGCTGAAGATTGGTAAAATAACAAAAAGGCTAAGGAGTTTTAAAATCAGAATGATATTTCTTTGTAAAATTCAATTCACAGATTATTCGGATAAGATCATGTAACTATTTTTATGCTATTTTGCGCCATTCTAAAATCTTTGGTTCCAGGGTTGAATTTACTTGGAGTATCAGTGATTTTCTTCATATTTCATTTTAAGCAGGATATCCATAGGATTTTTTAAAAAGCAAGCTGACCATTATGGAGTGACTGAAGGTCCACCCAATTTTAATGGCATTGCATGTGCAAGACATCATCATTGCCGTCAACCTGTCCTTTCTGAAGGGGAAATGGGACAACTTGCCACAGCCAACTCGTCACAACCAACTCATCACAGCCAACTCATTGTGAGAAAACTTGTCACAGGACAACTTGCTGTGGGACAATGTAACAATTCTATGTAATCATTTAAAATAAATTAAAAAAAATTAATTTCTGCCATTCACATTTTATTCTGTCCTTCCTTTTGCATCCTTTCTTTAATTTTTCTATTCTACCATTTCTTTGATATTAGTGCAACCTTTGTCCTACAGTGAGTTGTACTGTGACGAGATGGGTGTGGTGAGTTGTTATGCAGTGAGTTGGCTGTGGCAAGTTGGTCATGTGAGTTGGCCATGGTGAATTGTCATAGACCCTTCTGAAGGCACGCCTTAGTTTAATACTGGGAACATTCGTGGCTTTAATGAAATATATTCCTTAGTTTTTATGCATGGCATTTTTTTACCCCTGAAATCTTTTTTGCTTTCCCTGAAGAGAATCAGGACAGAGATTGCAGAAGTGTGTGCTTTCAGGGTAAAAAAAAATCTTAGAAATTGATTTAACTATTTTTTTACTCTGTGTAGACTATAATCCCAGATAAAGCACATTATTGCATTGGAGAGAATGAAACTTTCTTTGTTGATGTGAAAATCGTATCAATATTAGACCTAAGTAAAGCCATAATTTTTATTTTTATTTTTTAAAAAATCTATCCTATAAATGTATGCTTTCCATTTTATAAAATGGAAGTAAAAGAAATAAAAGAAAAAGATATTACAAGATAGATTAATCTTCCAAGAGAATGAATAAATGTAAATGTGAGGAAAGGAGACAGAAACATCTTGGAAAATAATAATTAGATGTTAGTTATTGAGTGACACAAAAATCCATGGAGACTAAACAGGAAATACAAAAAAGAAAATACTTGATTGAAGTGAAAGAAGTTGTGACAGGAAACACAGGCATATAAGATGGTGACACAAAAATAAGGATAAGGGAAAGATATGTGTTGTTATGTGTTGCATAATGGAACAAAACAAAATCAAAGACTAGTGTGAATAATAGAGGGAAAGAAAATTTGGAGTGATTTTGAAAAAAATAAAAGTGTTTACTATTTCTGTCTCTGTTTCTAAACTGCATTATATTACTTCTCTGAGATAAGTATGTACTATATGTACGACATAACAATATTTATGTACACATAAATGTATATTTATGTGTTTATTCGTATGCTTTTATTATTGTCATTTAACATTTGAATGCCTGAAACTGAACAATTGATTGACATATATAACCTGAAGTTCTCCTTGGACTTTACACTTTTATATTGCAATTTACATTATATTAGGATATGGTTAGGGTTGCATTAGTCTTCAAAGAGACCTTCTAGAACAGGGGTGTCAAACATGATTTCACTGAAGGCTGCATCAGGGTTGTGTTTGACCTCGGGAGGCTGGGACCCCCCTCTCATTATAATTGCCTGCCTGCCTGCCTGCCTGCCTGCCTGCCTGCCTGCCTGCCTGCCTCCCTCCCTCCCTCCCTCCTTCCTTCCATTCCCTCCCCTCCTCATTTTCCTTTCTTCCCCCTCTTTCCTTATTTTTACTTCCTTGCTCTCTTTCCATCTTTTCTTCTTTTTCTTTGTCTTTCCTCTTTACCTTTCTCCTTTCCTGCCCTTCTTACATGCTCAAATGCAAAGGGGGAAACAATGAGGAATAGCAACTGACTGAAAGTCATTGAGTTTCCAAAGCTAAGAGTAGATTTCAGACTATCATGATACTACTGCTATATCTATTCTGTATCAAATCTTTGTACTTGCAATTCATTTTACAACAAATGGAATTTGAATAGAATGCTTAGTTCATTTTTCCAACACTAGTGAAGTAAATGCACTGTTTTATATTACAATACTATTAGGAAAGGCCATTAATGTTGTAGTAAAGATCTAATAAGAAAGGCCTAAAGGCAACCTTTTTAAAATGGACACACTTTGTTTATGCAAGCACTCTCCTATTGAAAACCAAACAGGATATAAGCAAATACAGAATAAGAATAGGAATGGGAAACCTAACCAACTATGGATCTTTTTGTTCCTGTGTTGTAATATTTACATGGGATGAGTTAGCCTTGAATGAATCTGAACCAAACATATACTAATTCAAAAGCATTTCCAATGCTTGGGGTGTAATCAACAGAGTGGGGAATATCTCACAGCTTTTCTTAACTAATTTAGATAATTATAATTAAATATTGAAGCAGAATGTTCGAATCTACTGTTTTGCTGTATTTGGGAAAATATGGATTGATATAGGGAGTGGAATCAGAACTGCTTCAAAGACACAAATTGGAGGTATATGCATTTTATAAAAATATATCTTAATTAGTTTGGACTCCTTGAAATCTACATTGAGATAGTTTGACTATATTCGGAACATTTAAGATAATAGAAGACCCACTATTTATCAGCCTACAGCCATGCTCCTTTTGGATCTTTGGCCTGCCACACTTCTATTCCACTATGCTGTTTCTATAGTGGGGAATTGGGAGGGGGGATAGTATGGAGTAGAATGTTAGGTAGCCAAAATAAAATTCCTTTCTAGATTGCCAAGGTCATCTTTTGTCTTGGTACCTCTGCATTTGACCGGAACTGGATAGGTGGAACTGCCAGCATGGCACTGGAAGATTGAACTATGTGATGGACTTGTGGGTGTGGGGGCAAGATCATGAACTTTAACTTGGGAGGGGAAAACTGAGAAGCTTCAGATTTGGGTTTTCTCAGATGTGCCAGCATGGCTCTCTTAATAAATTGGAACTTTGAGCAGTACTTTGCCTTGGACTCTGATTTAATTTTGGATTCTATCTGGAATGCTGACACTATTTTTGTAACCAGAATCTCATTTACTATTTGGGAGAATGCCAATGGTCACAGTAAATGGGACCCAGTTATGGGCCAAGATTCTTTTTATATCTGACCAGAACTTGGAGATACGTAACTTTGATATAGATTTGAGAGTTTATGGAACTATGTGTGTGATTTCTGAATGAGTATGTGTGTATGTACGGTGTGTGTGTGTGTGTGTGTGTGTGTGTGTGTATGTATGTGTGTATGTATGTATATGTGTATGTGTGTGTATGTATATATGTATGTTAATGTATATATATACATACATACATATAGCGAATTATCCTAAAAATAGCGGCTACAGGGGTATTTATAAAAGAGGAAACAGACATTGTGATCTCTGGAACTTAAAATATATTGCCCATTTAGCAATGTCAGCAGAGGCTAATGAAAGCTAAGTGGGCAATATTTATTGGCTGACTGTTTTACCACAGATTAACTCTGGGCGGTTTACAATCATTCATTTGTGTATGAATAGTGACCAAATTTTATGAAAGAACTAGAAATGTTTATATGTAAGGATATTAGAAGCCATTTAGCATTGGCAGAAACTCAAAGGGGCAGAGTGTGATTAATTCCAATTCTGCAAGCTCTGAAGAAATAATGATAGCGTGTAGGCTATTCCTTTACAATTACTTCTCCTAAATTGAAAACAAAACTGCAGATTAGCAGGATTGGCATTACATTATAGTATCCTCTAAAATCAATCAATTATGTCAATGTACAACTCCATTACTAGCAAACATGTAGGATGATTTCACACTAATAGGCTGTTAGTCCTGTCTTGAAAGTTAAGATGGCACTGACCTACTTTAAAACATTTTTCATAAACTGCCTTTAAAAATGAAGAAATCAAAATTTCTAAACTTGACACAGAATGCATTCAGAAGGTTGTAGAGAAAGTGCCACACCTTTTAATATCTGTGCTGTCAGCTCAACTACAGAGCCTGCTTGGAGCAATGCAAAGGTACCCTGCTTTCCATTTGCTGAGAACACATTCTTGTCACAATGAAGCCTCTTTCATATAAATATGTACCTGTACCAGGGTACACCATGAAAATAATGTTTCCTCTGGGAAAACAGCAAAAGTCTCTCTGTCTGGACAATCCATGATATACCTATGAATAGGTTTGAGATGTTGTAGTTAGGCCTAGCTCAGGGCCTGTTCTGTAATGCCATTTGAGCTCTGAGGAGGAATACTTCAGAACTCTGCCTTCCACTGCCACTTTTATCCCCCTTTCTTTTTTAAACAAGTTGGTTGATCCATCTAAGATAAGGTGACCAGACATCCCACATTTGGCGGGACAGGCACACTTTCTCATAATTTTTCCCGTGTCCCAGGCCGTTCCCAAAAGATCCCGCTTAATTTTGGCACCTTCTTCGATGGCTCGCTCCCCCGCCCATCCGCTGTGCTCGCATAGGCGGGGTAGCGTAGCGAGTGAGCGGGCGGATGGCGATGGGATTGCCGCCCGGGAGCCGCCAGAAGTCTTCCTGCCCACCACCGGCTGCACTGCAGCTGACTCACCCCGGGCGGGCTGGGAGGCTTTGGGTGTCCGGGCGGGAAGAGCCGTGAGCGGATGGTGGTGGGATTGCTGGGAGCTGCCAGAAGCCGCTCCTGGCCGCGGGCCCCTGCCCTGCCTCATCCAGTGCGTCTTCAACAGCAAGCGGGTTGCCCGCCTGGCTCGCTGCCACTGCCCCTCCCTGGTCGGGTCATCCCAAACGTGCACGACCCGGAGCTCCCCGCGCCTAGCTGCGTGGCACACACGTGCGGGCATTCAAGGAATCCGGCCGGATTCCTTGAATCCCCACGCATGTGCGCAACGCAGCTAGGCAGGGGGGGGAGCTCCGCTTGGGATGACCAGGCTATGCCCTCCATAGCCTGGTCATCCCAAGCGGAGCCCGCCTAGCTGCGTTGCGCACACGCGTGGGGATTCAAGGAATCCGGCCGGATACCTTGAATCCCCGCGCGTGTACGCAATGCAGCTAGGTGGGGGGGAGCTCCACTTGGGATGCCGGGTCATGCTGTTGAAGATGCGCTGGACGCGGCAGGGCAGGGGCTCGCGGCCGGGAGCAGAGCAGCCACTGCTGCAGGGATCGGGTGCCGCAGCAGCAGTAGTTCCCAGTTGGGACCGGGCGCCCTTAACGTAGCAACTCTGCATTGCCCCTTATCTTGAGGCTCCACGCGAAAGGGCCGAACGCGGAGGAAAGGAAGGCGCGTCGGGCATCCAGATCGCAGCGAGGAGAAGGATGAGGAAGGTATTTATTATACTTGTATTTATTATAGTGTGGATTTGGTCTGCATCAACCTGCTGCCTCCCCTCACCAGGCAAATCGCGGTGAAAACTCTGGGTGAGTCTCCGCAGAGAGCTTGGCAGGCAGCTGGCTGGACTTCTAAGGGGGGGAGGAGGCGGTGGAAGAAGTGGCAGCTCCTTGAAATGGGGGAGCAGGTCTTTCTCCATTCAACAGATCCAATATACAGAGTTTTATTTTTTGGCCCTAAAAATATTGTCACTGAGGATGACAGAAATTTCTTCATCATTGCTATTGGCCTCAAGTAGCAAATAATTAAACATCATTTTAGTGTACTTAGTTAGCCATCTGCTTTTTAACATTACATGGTATCAGTTTCAAGAATGCATGCATTCCTGAAAACTTGTAACAAACTTGTTGAAGGGCCTATGAAATATTTTCTAGTTTAATGTAGAATAAGTATTCTTAATAAAAGAAAAAGTCATTTTTATTTAATCAATTGCATTCCTTTTTATAATGACATTAATTAACTAAACTGGAAATAAACCTATGTTTTGCTAGAGTTTTAAAATTAAAAAAACCTTACATTTTGTTGCTATTATTTTAATCAGAGTTTTGCCAAGTGAAATTATATAATGCTTCCTCGTGTCTCTGTAATTTTCTAAATCTCATCCAGAAGTACCACAGAATCTGGCATTTTCAGCAGAATGATGCTGATGCTAATAAAACATCCTGATTTTTGGTGAAAGGATGGAAAGAGGAAGGAAGGAGGAAGAGAGATCTAAAGAGCAGAAAGACAGAAGGCAGATAGGCAAGAGGAAAGAAGGAAGGAGAAAGAATGGAAAGGAAGGAAGGCTAGAAGGAAGAAAGAGGGAGGGAGGGAGGGAGGGAAGGAAGGAAGGAAGGAAGGAAGCAAGGAAGGAAGGAAGGAAGGAAGGAAGGAAGGAAGGAAGGAAGGAAGGTGAAAGGAGGAAGGAAGGAAGGAAGGGGTACCTCCACTTGTAGGCCTGGGACTGAATGCAGGAGGAGTCTATCCATAGGATCAGCTGCTCCTCTGATCATGGTCTATGAAAATGTTACTGCCTGCCTGATGCAAATTTAGACAGATGGTGCTTTGGGCTGCCCCTCAAATCCCCCCTTTACTCCTCCCCCTGTAGAATTCAGCCCCCTGAGTTTTGCCTTTGAGGGGCATGTGTGGTTATGGCGGATGGCAGAGTCAGCTGGAGGTTGAGAGGGGATTGGGGGCTTTTGTCCGCCTGTGGAGTTCTCCCCATGGACAGGATGGGATGTTGGCATGAAAGGGATCCGCGCACAATCTCACCTGTTCCAAGTAAAGTTGCCTTTTGCAATTGGCTACTGGTAATCCTCGACTCATGACCAGGATTGATCCCCCAATTTCTGTTGCTAAGGGAGACGTTTGTTAAATGATTTTTGCCTCGTTTTGCGACCTTTTATTGCCACGTTAAGTGAATCATGGTGGTTGTTAAGTCAGGAACATGGCTGTTTAGTGACCAAAGTTACAATGGCATTGAAAAAAGGGACTGATGATCATTTTTCACACTTAGCGACCATTTTCACACTTAGCGACTGTTGCAGCATCCTCATGGTCACGCGATCAAAATTTTGATGTTTGGCAACAGATTCGTATTTATGATGGTTTCAGTGTCCTGGGGTCATGTAATTGCTTTTTGTGATCTTTTGACAAAGTCAAATGGGGAAACCAGATTCACTTATGTTACTAACTTATCAGCTGCAGTTATTCACTTAAGAACTGTGGCAAGAAAGGTGGTATAATGGGCTTAGTGACCAAAGTTACAATGGCATTGAAAAAAGTGACTGATGGCCATTTTTCACACTTAGCAACCGTTGCAGCATTCTCATGGTCACGTGATCAAAATTTTGATGTTTGCCAACAGTTACAATTTAAATTTGTAAATTGTAGTTATGTTGAAATAAAAAAAATATTACAATACTATTTTTGCGTTGTATGAAAATTTTTGTTGCTCCGTATAAATTTTTTAATAAGCCCCCCCCCCCCCCCCATCAAAGGTGTCCCTCTTTACCAATCTGAAAATCTGGTCACCTTAATCTAAGAGAAACTGACAGCTTGAAACTTCCAGTGTTGGGGCATTTACAACTTCTGGAGGCAAGCTGTTCCACTGATTAATTGTTCTAACTGTCAGGAAATTTCTCCTCAGTTCTAAGTTGCTTCTCTCCTTGATTAGTTTCCACCCATTGCCTCTTGTTCTACCCTCAAGTGCCTTGGAAAATAGTTTGACTTCCTCTTCTTTGTGGCAACCCCTGAGATATTGTAACACTGCTATCATGTCTCCCCTAGTCCGTCTTTTCATTAAACTAGACATACCGAGTTCCTGCAACCGTTCTTCATATGTTTTAGTCTCCAGTCCCCAAATCATCTTTGTTGTTCTTCTCTGCACACTGCTGGCTCATATTTAAATAGTTGTCCACTAGGACTCCAAGATCCCTTTCACAGTTACTACTGTTGAGAAAAGTACCACCTATACTGTACCTGTGCATATCGTTTTTGTTGCCTAAATGTAGAACCTTACTCTTTTCACCATTGAATTTCATTTTATTAGATAGTGCCAAATGTTCAAGTTTGTCAAGATCCTTCTGTATCTTAAGGCTATCTTCTGGAGTATTGGATATTCCTGCCAGCTTGGTGTCATCTGCAAATTTGATGAGTTCCCCATTTATTCCCTCATCCAAATCATTGATGAAGATGTTGAAGAGTACTGGGCCCAAAACAGAGCCTTAGGGTACTCCAATGCATACTTCCCTCCATGGAGATGCAGTTACATTGAGCACTACATGTTGAGTGCGTTTAGTCAACCAGTTACAAATCCATCTGGTGGTGATGCTGTCTAACCCACATTCTTCTACTTTATCTAGTAGTAGGTTATGGTCTACCTTATCAAATGCCTTACTGAAGTCCAAGTAAACTATATCGACGACATTCCTCTGGTCCACTAATTTTGTCACATTATCGAAGAATGCAATAAGATTAGTCTGGCATGATCTGTTTTTGACAAACCCATGATGGCTTTTGGCTATTATTTTGTTTGCTTCTAAGTGTTCGCTAATTCGTTGCTTGATTATCTTTTCCAGAATCTTTCCTGGTATTGAGGTCAGGCTGATAGGTCAGTAGTTTCCTGGATCTGTTTTTTTCCCTTTTTTGAAGATGGGAACCACATCAGTTCTTTTCCAGTCCTCTGGTAGTACCCTGGTGCTCCAGGATCTCTGAAAGATATAGTTCAGTGGTTCTGAGATCTCGTCCGCCAGTTCATTCAGAACCCTGGGGTGTAATCCATCCGGTCCTGATGATTTGAACTCGTCTAGGGTAGACAGGTGCTCACTTACCATTTTCTTCCCTATTTCAACTTGTGTTCCTAATCTGATTTTTGTGGTGCTGTTTTTGATAGGTTGGACTGTTTTATCCCAGTGACGTGCGGTGACGGTTACCGTTGGTGAGGCAAGACCGCAGCAGCGGCGAGAAGCAACGTCCCTGGCACTGTGTCCAACAGGCGTCTCGCATTTATGGCGGACATAAACATGAGACGCCTGTCAGACACAGTGGCGGGGGTGTTGCTTCTCGCCACCGTCGTGTTCCACCGCCTTGCCCCCCCCCGCCTCCTCCGACAAACAATCCTGATGCCCCGGCCTGCAGCCAGCCCAGCACCGAACCTGGACTTACCGCTCTTCTCCTCCTCGTCCCCGCTCGGTGCTGGGCTGGCTGCAGGCCAGGGCATCAGGATTGTTTGTCGGAGGAGGCGGGGGCGTGGGCAAGGCGGTGGAGCGCGACAGCGGCGAGAAGCATCTCAGATGGAGCCAGGACACTCGGAAGACAAGCCGGCACTTAAAGGCATGCCGAAGTGCCGGCTTGTCTTCCGGGTGTCCCGGCTCCATCTGAGATGCTTCTCGCCGTTGTGCTCCACCGCCTTGCCCCCGCCCCCCACCTCCTCATACGGACAGTCACAATCCTGCTGCCCCAGCCTGCAGCCAGCCCGCCCGACCTGCTCCCTGCCTGGACTCACCGCTCTCCTCCTCCCCACTCGGCTGGGCTTTAAAGGGGTCTCCCCTCCCCAGCCAGCCAGCCCACCCAGCCAATTCGTCCCACCACTACCACTGTGTCCAACAGGCCAGGTGTCTCGCGTTTATGGCTGACATAAATGCGAGAGGCCTGGCCTGTTGAAACACAGCGGCGAGAATGTCCCTGCCGCTTCCGTGCTCTGCCGCTTCGCCCCCCTGCCTCCTCCGACCCCACCGCTGTGAAGAAAGAAAAAAACACACACAGACACAAACCTCACAATAAAAAAATAATTTTTTTATTAAATTACAAATTAAAAATTAAATTACAATAAATTTGAACCCCCCCTCCCTCCGCCTGATCCACCTTTTCCAGCTGTGGAAACTCTCTCAACTCTCCTCTTGTCCGCCCAACGTAAGCGTGCTAACGTAAGCTCCTAAGGCATGATTCGCTGCTCCCCGATCAGGAGGCGGGAGAATCAGTGCCTCTTTTGCATATGAAAATGTTCGCTTGTTAACTCCTCCTTAACTTTTAAAAGGCGAACAATTCCTTAGGCAAAAGAGGCCCCGAGTTCTCTGGCCTCCTTCCATAGTTAACACTGAGAGCAGACACCAAGCCACTGTGACTTTGAATCTGGTAGCAACTACCCTGGCTTTAATTATTTAAAAAAAATATTTAAAATTCTTTCTTTCCCTCAGGAGACTGGTGAGGCCCCGCCTCCCCTGCCTCTAGTGACTGCACGTCCCCGTTTTATCCCTTTGTGTAAAGACAGTTGCAAAACATGAGTTAAATAGTTCTTCTTTCTCCCTGTTGCTTGTCACCTTCTTGCCATTTTCTCCCAGCAATTGACCAATTGTTTAACTTTTTTCTTGTTTTTAACATGTTGGAAGAAGCTTTTTTTGTTATTTTTTTACTTTTGTGGCAAGCCTTTCTTCATTGTGAGCCTTAACTTTCCTCACCTCATCTTTACATGCTCGGGCTATTTGCTGATATTCTGCCTTAGTTATGTCCCCCCCCCCCCCTTTCCACTTTTTATACTTATCTTTTTTGTCTTTCAATTTGTCAGAGAGTGCTGGTTTCTTTTGGGAGCTGTTATTTTTCTTAACTGGGTTTTTGTAATCTCATTTTTTCAAAATTTCCGAAGCTTCTTGAGTTGTTTTCCCCTTGAGGATTCTCATCCATGGAATTCTTCCCAAGCTCTCTCTAAGTTTATTGAAATTAGCTCTCTAAAAGTCCAAGACTCTAGTTTCACTTTGTTCTACTACTTATATTTGCATAATGTTGAATTCCAATATTGCATGGTCACTTGCCCCCAGGGTTCCTGTAGCTTTAACACCTTGTATCATTTCCTCTCTGTTAGTGAGAATTAAGTCCAATACGGCTGATCCCCTTGTTCCCTTCTCTACTTTTGGAAACAAAGTTGTCTGCTACGTTTGTTAGGAACCTTCCACTTGGTGCAGAGTTTGTTTCCCAGTTGATGTCAGGGTAGTTAAAATCCCCCACTACTATTGTGGTGCGCTTCCTACATACCTTAGTTAGGTGACTAGCAAAAAGTTCATCTACTTCCTCTGCTTGGTTGGGTGGCCTGTAGTATAGACCTATGGCAATGTCATTTCCCCCCCCCCCCAGCCTTTAATATTGACCCAAATGCATTCAAGATAGCTCTCATCATTGTTATGCTCTATTTCTGTAGAGAGGTAATTATTTCTTATATATAGTGCAACTCCACCTCCTCTTTTATTTGGTCTATTTCTTTTAAATAATTTAAATCCTTCTAGCTGTATGTTCCATTTGTCGGTTTCATCCCACCAAGTTTCTGTAATGGCAACAATATCATATCTGCCCTCTTTTACTTGAATTTCTAATTCGCCCTGTTTATTCCTCATACTCTGTGCATTGGTGTATAGACATTTGAGTCCATTTTGATTGACCCTGTGTTTACTGTATACATAACCTGTGTTATGCCTGACTGCCCCTATTTTCTTACCACTTGTATGATTCATGCATATGGCATGGCACTCACTATTAAATGCTTGACAACGGGAGTGATACTCTTACCTGCACAAACATCTGTGTTACATACACTGATAACCCTATGAACTTTAGATTGTTGGGGACAGAAATGTTCTGTATCAATTAATTCTCTGTCCCCGATGTTCAGTTTAAATGTTTATCCAGAAAATCTGTGAATTTAATGCCAAGTAACTCAGTCCCTTTCTTGGAGGGCTGCAAACCATCTCTTTTGTACAGTTTTTCATTGGACATCATGACTAATAAAACCAAAGCCTTCCCTTTTACCCCACTCCTTTAGCCACACATTAAACTCTGCTACACACTGGCCCTTCCCTTTTGTTCCTTATATACTGGTAAAACCTCTGAAAAGATAAGCCTACAACCTATACTACTAAATTCATACCCCAAGCTCTGGAAATCATTCTACACAGAAAGTATATCTTTTTGGGACAGATCATTTGTGCCAAGATGTATAATAGCATCAACATCACAGTCCTTACTTGCATTCTTGACTATCTTAAGAATATGCCTAAGGTGACCAGATTTTCAGATTGGTAAAGAGGGACACCTTTGACCGGGGGGGGGGGGGCTTGATTAAAAATTCAAAATTATGGACTGTGCCGAAATGGATAAATTAACGAAAGAAATACAGCTGGGTGATCTCTCCGGTGCCCCGCGCTTTCCTGCCTCCTTCCATCACGAACCGGATCACAGACAGTGGTCACATTGAGGAAATGGGGATTTTATAGTATCCTTCCCCTGGAGTGGGGAGGGAATGGGGATTTTATAGTATCCTACCCCTGGAGGGGGGAGGGAATGGGGATTTTATAGTATCTTTCCCCTGGAATGGGGAGGAATTGGGGATTTCATAGTATCCTTCCCCTGGAGTGGGGAGGAATTGGGGATTTTGCAGTATCCTACCCCTGGAGTGGGGAGGAAATGTGGATTTCATAGTATCCTTCCCCTGGAGTGGGGAGGAATTGGGGATTTCATAGTATCATTCTCCTGGAGTGGGGAGGAATTGGGGATTTCATAGTATCCTTCCCCTGGAGTGGGGAGGAATTGGGGATTTTGCAGTATCCTACCCCTGGAGTGGGGAGGGAATGGGGATTTTATAGTATCCTTCCCCTGGAGGGGGGGAGGGAATGGGGATTTTGCAGTATCCTACCCCTGGAGTGGGGAGGAAATGGGGATTTTAAGGGTGCGGAGGACGTGCCTCTTGTCAGTCGAGGCATCGGCTACCCTCCCTTCTTCTGCCTTATCTCTCCGTTCATCTATCTTTGCGTTGGGAAAGAGGAGCGGAGTGGGAAAGCAAGAAGGATTGCCATTGTCAGTTGCCAGGCTTCTGCCCAGTAGCAGCAGCAGGGCTGGCGCCTGAGTGTATGGCGGAGACACCCACAGCCTTCTCCGGCTCATTGATTCTCCCCAACCACGCATTTTTCCTCCTTTCCAGCTGGGTGGCGGGAGCACCTGGGATCTCCCTAGGTCAAAGCCAAGAGGAAGGGGAGAGATTCTATATGAAGGCATCCCGAGGCTCTACTTTAACCGATGCGGGAAGTTTGGGGGGGGGGTTGCATCTTTTCCCTGGCTTCTCCGAGCTTCGTTCCTCCCGCTTCCGCTCCTTCAGCTGGAGACAATTACACACACACACTCCAAAGAATCCCAGGCACACAAACAAGCAGCGTGCCAAGCTGTCATCGGGGCTGCTGAAGCTTGCGAGGGAGATCTAGAAGCAGATAGGATGGGACTTGGAGTCCTGCGATCTTGGCGAGTGGGAATTCCTGCGATGGGATTTGGAGTCCTAAGACACTGGCCATTGGGGGCTGCTGCGATGGGATTTGGAGTCCGATGCCCCTGGCGATTGGGGGTTCCTGCAAGAAGATGCGGGAATAGGGGGGAGGGTCTGCACAAGCCCCCCCGACCCCCTTCTTTAGAAGAGCCGGAAGCATTAGAGGAAGGGGTTGCACATCCCCCCTCCCCTGAAGCCCAGCGCCTGCTTACAGCAGCCCCAGATCGCCAGTGTCTTAGGACTCGGCAAACTTCTTCTTCTCCACACGTGTCCCCTGTCTATTCTTTTCCTCAGTTCCCACGCCACGGCGGGTCCGCACAAGTTCCTCACCTAGTTAAGCGTGCCTTGGATCCCAGCCCCAGGGTACCTTTCCACGGTTGGCCAATCTCCTGTTCTCCCCGCAAAAGGTAGCCTCGCCGCTGCCTCTCTCTATTCCCTTTGCCCGCTGTCGGTTAAGAACAAAGCCCACAGTGGGGAAGCTGCTTGTTTGTGTGCCTAGGATTCTTTGGGGTGTGTGTGTGTAATTGTCTCCAGCTGAAGGAGCGGAAGCGGGAGGAACGAAGCTTGGAGAAGCCAGGGAAAAGATGCAACCCCCCTGCCCCCAAACTTCCCGCATGGGTTGTAGATCCCTTGTAGGGGGAGGGGAGGGGAAGAGGCTCAGTGGGTGGGGGAGGGGAGGAAAATGGGGGACGCTGCGGAGGTAAAGGAGATGAAGAAAACCTTCATTGTGCCAGCCATCAAACCCTTCGGATCACTACGATTTCGCCGCCGCCAGTTGCAAGGAGTGGGAAGGAGAGGAAGGAAGGAGGGAGGGGGGAAGGAAAAGAAGAAGGGATCTACATGGCTCGTCGGGTCGACGTGGAAGGCAAGCGACAAGCCAGCCCTTCAAACTCATGCCGGCACTTTAGCATGCCCCTCGGCCGCCATTCAGCGGAAGAGGTTTCGCTGAATGGCGGGCGAGTTCTAAACTGCCAGCATGACTTTGAAAGGGCTGGATTGCCTTCCCCGCGGGCCGATGTGGAAGGCAAGCGGCAAGCCAGCACTTCAAAGTCGTGCCAGCAGGCAGGGCTGGAGCGAGCGAGCGTCCGTGCTCCGTCCCGGTGGGTGCATGAGCGGAGCACTTTTCCAGCGCTCCTGTGCTTGGAGAGCTCCCTCTGCATATGAGCCCAGGATCCGCCGCTTGCGCTCCCTTGCTCCGCCTCGCCACCCGCCTTCCCTATCTATTCTAGGGGCTCCTCCAGCAGAAATAGCAGAGTCGCATCGAGCGCCGCTCTGCCTTCCTCTGCGCTCTTCCCGCCCAGACGCCCAGGGCCTCCCAGCCCACCCGGCCCGGGGTGAGTCAGCTGCAGTGCAGCGGGCGGCGATCCCACCACCATCCCCCCTGCTCACTCACCCCGCCTGTCACTTACTCTGAGTTCAGAGAAGAAGCGGCGGCCCCAGGTGGCTCTTTTCGCAGAGGCTTTCCCAAGGCTTGTCCGGAAGTGGAGCTGGAAAGGCAAGCTCGTTCCCCGCTCACTCGCTATGCTACCCCGCCCATGCGAGTGGCAACGGATGGGCGGGGGACTCATGCGGCGTGCTAAGCGGACTCCAGCCAATCAGTGAGCTGGCTGGTATGGAAAACTTTAAGCACACCGTGTTTTCCATCCCAGGCAGCTCACTGATTGGCTGGAGTCCAGGCCAATCAGTCAGCGGCAGGCTGGGCTGGCTTAGATTTTTAGTGTAGATAGAATAGATGGGGGAACAGAACGAGCGAGCTAGCGGTAGCTGATGATGGGCGGGGGAGCCAGCGAGCGCCAAAATAAAGCGGGGGTTTTTGAGAAGCAGGTGGGACGCGGGAAAAATGATGAAAAATCATGCCTGTCCTGCCAGATGCGGGACGTCTGGTCACCCTAAATATGCCTCTTGTCTCTGCTGGCATTAGCACCTGGCAGACACCTGACCTCTTTTAAAACTTCCAAATCCTTTCCTAAATTTACATCCCTTATGATTGAATCACCAACCAGAAGGTGACCTCTTTTTGCATACCTTGCTTTTCTTGTGCGACTGATGTGTGATACCTGGTTCCCCATTTTGCCTTTCTGAAGTAAGTTCTTCATTTGAGTCTGCTTATTTGAGTCATCATTATCCCAACTACCTTGACCTGTCTCTTTAGTGTCCACATTAGGGTCAGCAAGGGCACTATATTTGTTATGCTGGGTCACAGCAAAAGCTTTGTGTTTATGGTTCACAGCTCTCATCCTGCCAGATCCCACAGTTGTCCAGACTGCTCTTCTCCTGTGGGATCTTTGCGGTGGGGGGGCTGATAGCGTGGTATCTCCGTAGAGTGGAATGGCCGAATTGGACACCTAATTTCTGCTTGGAGAGCAGAGATTAGAGATTCTAGATAGGTAATTTAGAATGTCTATGTAGACTAGTAATTTGTTTACAAAGGGGACAGTATCCAAATTTGAAAAGAGTACTGCGAAAGACAGGTGCAAGACAGCTATTACATTGAACTAAACTGGTCATTTTGAAATAAATAAAATCACAATTTCAAGCGCACTAATCCAGAATGTATTACTATTTTGGTTTATGGGCATATGATTCGCATGCCGTTAGGCGCGCGAGCCATTACCTACTCCTCTTTTTCTCGCTGCTTCCCCCCTTCCAGCCAGCAGCTCCAATCACAGGAAAGTTTAAATGAAATGGGGTTAATGGGCCACTACCTGCTCCTCTTTTTCTCTTTTTCTTAAATGCACGTCTCCTTGTATTTGGGTCTTTTCCCATGTAAGATTGAGATTGTCTTGGCAACGTTTTGGCGAGGTCTCACTTGCCATCTTCAGGCTGGTGTTTTCGGCTTCATAGCAGTAGCAATAGCAATAGCAGTAGACTTATATACCGCTTCATAGGCCTTTCAGGCCTCTCTAAGCGGTTTACAGAGAGTCAGCATATTGCCCCCAACAATCTGGGTCCTCATTTTACCCACCTCGGAAGGATGGAAGGCTGAGTCAACCCTGAGCCGGTGAGATTTGAACCGCTGACCTGCTGATCTAGCAGTAGCCTGCAGTGCTGCATTTAACCACTGCGCCACCTTGGCTCATATTTGTGTGAGTAAAGCATGGTCGGAGCTGCCGTCTTTCTATAAATCTTGGTGTGTGTGTGTGTGTGGAGTGCTGGCTTTGTTTCTGTAAGTGGATTGATTGGCTGTGTAGTTGTATCATAATTGGTAGATTGGTGCTGACTTTGTCCGTTGTTTTGTGTTGTAACAGCCTGGGTGGTGGGGCTCCTTTGTTGACTAGGGCTGGTTTCCAGATGTCTGGTAGGCAGGAGGTATCATCACGTTTATTCATGTTGTGGGGGTGTTTCTCTATTTTGATAGCTTCCATAATTATTCTTTTGTTGAAGTATTCAGTTTTAGAGATTAATTTGGTTCCTTCAAAATCAATTTCATGTCCTGTAGCTTTAAGGTGCTGGAAAAGGGAGGAAGTTTTTTTCTTTTTTTCTTACTGCATTCTTGTGTTCTTTTATGCATGTATTTATTCTCCTATTAGTTTATCCTATATATGTTGCAGGGCAGATTTTGCATGGTATTTCGTAGACTCCTTGGTTTTCTAGCTGGATTTTGTCTTTGGGGTTTCTTAAGATGTTGGCTATTTTTTGGTCTATTTTTTTTATCAGCAAAATTCTCCACAAACACAATATCAAGACAGCCTTCAACACTGACCAAAAATAGCCAACAGGTATTTCATATAAAATATAATGGGAGCTAGTCCTGTTGGTAGCTTTTAAATTTTGGCCAAGGAAAACTGCCAATAACTGTAACTACAGTCAGTGTCGTGTGGAGGAGCCATCCAGCAAAGACCCATTCCAGATGCTCATTAAGATGCTATCTAGGCAGTATGATTTAAGATGATGTAATTTTCACAGCTCTAGGATGACAGGAAAACACAATGAAGTGTTAGTTGAATGAGAACCTTCCATCCAAAACCCTTTAAAGCTAGATATATTGCAACCTGTTACTGTAGATATTGATCACTTGCAATCAGCACATAATCAGATGAATTTTATTAACCTTACTGCAGGTTCCAAAGCAGCTTATTGACATAGGATGTATTATTGGGAATAGCCATACTTAAGGCATGGAGGAGACACAGTGGGGGACAATTTCCAAACATGATCAGAGGGGCATTTCAATACCATGATTAGAAATTGCTCATATACAACTAATATCAACTCTTGACCGGGTTTCAGGAATGAGATACTACCATATAATATCTTATTCTGTGATAAACAGAATGCAATGTCATCTTTGCAATTTAAGGTAATTGTAGCGTTAGCATTTTAGAGATTGTTTCATTACATGTATTAAGCAAGTAGCACCACTTTTTGTGTCTACTACATGATTAGTTATCTCCTGAAGAGATAACTAAAACCAACCATTAATCTGGAGATTTCCAAGTGAGATCTATAAATTACTAAAATTCTCAGTGTTTGCTTCATTTGTACCCTCAGGTTAGCCCAAATGATGCATTATACTGCAACAATTTTTTGAATTGTTGACTTAAAATCTGCTAGCTTAAAAATATGAACAACCTGGGACCTACTATTCCAGTTGAGATGAAATTTCTAGAATGTTCAGACCAGTTTATTTGCAAAGTTGTGGCTGTTGTAGTGTAGTTACAATTTCCAATGATTCTTGACAGATCCCCAGAAGCAAAGTCAATGGGGAACCAGCAGGTGGTCTTGGAAATCATGTGACTGCAGGAAGCTATATTTCTCTACACCTATTTAATACACTGATATTTTCTTCTTTAATTTTCAAAGCAAAGTGATAGCAATACCGTTCATTGTGTTCATTCTGGACACATCAGACCTTTCTCTCAAAAGACGGCCCAACAGTTGATAGAAATGATCTAATTTGCATTTCCTTTTGCTTTCTTAAAAAGTGGACTTGGTTTCTCCTTATTATCAACATTTTCTGGAGTTTCCCATTCAACAAAGATGATGCAAATGGCATCTGGGAAATTGATGCTTGGCTGAACATTCAAAGTCAGCAACCCCTTTTAAAACTTGAATCTTTTCCTTGCTGCTAGACCATGGGTAATCAAAATACAAAAAGGAGGGAAGATTAAATGTTTTCAGTAATCCAGCCATGGAATTTTTTCTATTACCATTTCCAGATTAGACAAGCTGACAAGTCACTCTCACAGCTAACCTGTGACCTAGGATCAAAGCAAATCCACTGTGTTTCTTTAAAAAAAAAAGAGAAAAAGGAAGGGTAAACAATCTATTACCTCATTTTTCCATGTGATTTTGGATCAGAATCTAAGATCAGACTCTCTAAGGGTGGGCATGGTTCCTGCTTTAAGGAGAACAATTTTCTGTCTATTTTGGGGCAGATCTTGCTTGCCATCATGGGAAATCCAGTGCTTTCTAGTACAGGAGCAGATGACATCTCTATCCTTCTTCACCCAGATGAGTGAATATATACTGCACACCCACATTTTCCTGCTTAGATTTAAAATGGTTGCTTCCCAACCAGAAAACTTTATGCCTTTCACAGCAGATGGTTTCTAATGCTTAGTTTCAATATGATAGTAGCCTCAGCACTAATTGGTCCTAGCGCTGGATTTTCCTCCATTGGCTGGTCCTTGTCCTCTAAGGCAGTCTGCTCTGGGTTGCTGAGTTCCTTTAAAGTTATGCTTGACCCATTGATGGCCCATTAAGTTTTGAACTATACTACCTCTTAGAGACTCCATACAGCTTTCCCAATGGGCATCTTTTGGGTTTTACCCAGGCTGTCACCCACCATACATTCTCATGCCTGTCATCCCTGCAGTGCCCTCTCCTGCCATTTTCCCTCTCTCACCATCCCACTCTCCCCTGACAAATGTTCCACCTCCAGTTGAAGGGACCGATCCACAAACACAAGGAGATAAAATGTGAAATGTTAAAGGAAGGAATGTGGGAAAGGATCCCTGTATGTAAAATCTGGGTCCAGTAAGGATATACGATCAGGCATATACTAGCTTAGAATCTGAGACCTGCAGAAACTGGGGGAGGGATACAAGTTGGAGAGTGTCTTGTTAGGGAAAACCAATATTATTACTCAATGGGCCACAATGGCCAGGCTCCCAGGTCAATAGACTAAAACTGGAGCTTCTTTGCCTACAAAGTCAACTCATCTTCAAAGGCTGCAAGGTAAAGAGACAGAAGTAAAATTGGTATTACAGCCTTTCTCTATAGTTAACACTGGTTACTTGGAATCATATTAAGGCACTAATCTTCTTGCCACCATAAATGATTTTATTTAGGGGCAGAGGGCTTGCATCTCACTGTATTTCTACTTCTCCTGATAAAATAAAGAGTGGTAGGTTCCATAAAACTTCCAACCATTCTTACCCTATCAATGTGCTTCCTAGACATTTTCCTTCACTACAAAAATGATTATTAGACAGTGCTTATTAGAAAAACCTTTTGCCAACAGTAAAAACTTTCAAGTCAATATAAATGTTCCTGTTGTGATTGGATGATGGGTTTGTGTGCTCTTACCCAAAGGGGGGAAAATGACACTTTTACCCATTTTTGAGCAATTTACCAAGGTTTGGGAAACACTGCCCTATGTATTTAAGAAAAATAGTGTTATATTGTTACTGGTAGTTACACCAGGACAATATTTTGTGGAGGCCTTTAAAAATAATAATAAATAAGAGGCTAAATGTCAATTAGAAAGGACAATTGCATTATTAACAGCCAAGCACCATATCCCTGCCTTTTATTTTTGGGGGGATGGTGAGCAATAGCACTTAGACTTACATACCACTTCATAGTGCTTTACAGCCTTCTCTAAGCAGTTTACAGAATCAACATATTGTCCCCAATGATCTGGGTCATTTTATGATCTTGGAAGATGGAAGGCAGAGTCAAACTTGAGATGGTGAGAATCAAATTCCTGGCAGCGAGCTGAATTAGCCTGAAATACTCCATTCTAACCAGTGTGCCACCGTGGCTCTTAAGCCATGAAGATGTGAGCTGCTATTCACCTTATGATTGATATTATACTGCAATACACATAAGAGGGTTAGGGGCTAATAAAATCTCTGTAACCCCACTCAACAGCTCTAATCCAACTTGGACCTTCTGTCTCAACCTTCTGATTGCACCCCCAATGCCAAATTCTGATAAGATCATTCAAGTATAATCCTATCTTCCTTTTCCCATAGCCCTGAAATTAAAATGTATTAAAAGACCCACGTGTTAGTTCAGATTTTGGACAATAATGATATGTCCTGGTATCCCACTGGTTGGGGCAAGGTGGGAAACAGAAGAGAGATGGTTTTCTTACTCAGTGTGGGCATACAGACCTTGAGAGAGTGTTCTTCCCTGCCATAAAACTTAAGAGCAGACCTGGAGACCTTCCACAAGTGATGCAAGATGTTTGTATTTAAGTAGATATTTAGTGGTTGGGGATAAGTAAGGGTTGTGTTATATTGTATATGTATTCTAGAAATATCCATCCATCATGTATACTGTTTTAAACTCAGTTCCTAAACTGACCCTGACTAGAAAAGCAGTTGAGAAACCAAGCAAATATTGAAATGTTGACTTGAAAATATTAGTCATTCTATCCACAAGCCACCAGAGCTTTGCCGTTTTCATGGATAGATTTACTTTTGCTGAATTATTATTTATTTATTGACTTTATATGCCATCCATCTTGCTATCCAGAGCTATAGTTGCACCACAGATAGAGGCTTAGATCTAGTAACCATGACAAAGCTTGCGACAAAGGGTGGAGGACATCGAGAGGCAGGCGGACTGAGGGAAAGTTCTGCTGTTTCTGGCTCCAGATGCCACTAGACGTGTTGTTGCTCCTGCCAGCTACCTTAATCAGTTGGAGTCAGCAAACCACCCGAAAGCATTTTTGCTTGCACGGTGCCATGCGCTTCCATCGGCTGTTCTGTATGGCAAAGTATAAAAGGATACCATTGACGGAAAGACTCTGTCCCTGTGGCTCAGGAGAGGTGGAGACTATGGGTGACATGATCCTTAGATGTTCCTTTTACACAGAGATTAGGAAAAAACATATTCTGCCAAAAACTGCTAGGTATCCTGGCCGTTCTGTCACTACCTATCTCCAGCGGCTGCTTAAGGATGAACAGTCCATAACTACAGTGTAGGTGGCCAGATTCTGCACAGCAGCACTGGGGATTTGTCGCAAACAGGTGTCTTCTCCACCATAGCAATGTTATGTAATAATTGTGGCAAACACTTTGCACCGCTTAGTCACTTCCCTTTTAGCATTGAACCTACAATGGGTCACACAGTTTAGGGATTGCAACTATCTTATAGTCAGACCACGTTTAACTGACACTGGATTTTATTATAGATTTTAGTTGTTATTTATTATTTTACACTAGAAGGTTTAAAAGTTTATATATACTGAGTGCTTTTATTTGTTCTGGTCACTGGTCTAAGACTGTAGTAATAAATTGTTGTTGTTGATGATTTATTAAATAAACTCCAGCTGCCATGTTTTGCATAGTACACTAAAGTCTATACCTTGGATGGGCACCTTGAAACTGAAATGAAATCCTGAATCCCCTCGTAGCAGTCCTGAGCTCCTCTGATCACATTCACATTAAAGTGAAAAGGTCACAAGATTCTGATATTCTAAGGCAGAACACACACCACACACAAAAATCTAAGATTTTTTTAAAAAGCAAACAAGTATTCAGGGAGAAAAATTGTAAATGGCAGTTCTTCCCCCTTACATGATATGATCTGTGACTATTGCCCTACCTAAATTCAGTGTCTCAGAAAGGCTGCCATTTTGTCCACAAACCATAGATTATAAATACCCATAGGCTGGATTCACATAAGAAAAGTCACAATTAAACAAATCATATTATTAATTTAAATCTTATACAGAATTAACATCGACTCTGGAGTCATCCTTGATTAGATTTTCTTCTGTAATAAGTATGGAATTCACAAGTGAATGGGTGAATTAAACTGAATATGCAACATCCCATAGAATAATTTTTGTGGGATAAAGAAATATGCTTGAATAATAATTTTTATGAGCTACTGTCCCACAATGGAATTTTTTTAAATGTTTAGGAAAATCTTTTTAAGGAAACCTATTTTTACCTGTTCATACCTTTGGACCGTTGGCTCACTTATTTGTAGTTGCCCACCAAGTTGTAGATATCTAGATGCCCAGCTGATCTAGAAAGCTTTACTTTGTGCTTCAGTATAGGCAGGATACTCTGCTAAATGTAGGAATCCAAACAAAAAATCTATAATCCAGCGCTGCTGTAGGACCCTTCTCTTGATAAGTGTTAGATTTTTTCCCCTATTGATCAATTATACAAATATGTATAATACAATACTCAATATAATAACTGCCATTTCCTACAGGTTATTAACAGTCCCAAAATACACATTTTGAGACTGCATCAATATTGTTCATGTACATACATGCACAATCACACCATAATCCATGCACAATATGTGTGTGCAATTAAAATTCTAAGATCCATTCAGGCAGAAACTACTAGGCACACTGATCCTATGGCTGTGCATTTGATTACTTTCTTCCAGGTAAGTAGTTTCACATCTCTTTTTATTAAATTCAATTTTAATTGAGTTGGCAGCACAATGTCCAAAAATGATTTGGCTGTGTCCTCACCAGCCAAACCTGAATTCCAAGGTGTTCAAGTAGTACAGTCAACAAAATATTTATAGAACAGATTCACAAGATCATATTTCCCTGCCCAATTCATTCTGATTTGCAATGAGATATCAGTTCAGGCTCCATGTGGTCCTTTGACAAGATGGAAATCAATAAAAATTAATTTAATAATTTTATTACGGTTGCTGTCTGCACTGGCTGAGCTATATATTTTCAATATTGGTCTACTCCAGTGATGGCGAACCTTTTCAGCACCGAGTGCCCAAACCGAAATGCGCATGCATGCACATGCACCAGAGCCCCGGAAAGCCAAAGAACAGCTGGCTGGTGTTCATGCCTGTTTTTGGCCGGTTTGGGGTCTGGTTTTGGGGCCATTTTCAGGCCATTTTTAAGACCATTTTAGGCAGTTCTTTGGGCCATTTTAGGCTGTTTTTTGTTTTTCCACTGGACCGCCGAAAAACAGTCTAAAAATGGCATAAAACAGCCCAAAAAATGTCCAAAAACAGTATGAAAAATGGTATGAAAACAGCCCGAAAAAGTCCTGGAAACAACCCAGAAAATGGCCTTTTTTGTCATTTTCAGGTGCTCTGTCAGCTGGCATGCATGTACACACTGGAAATCAGAAGAGCAGCATGCGTGCTCACAGAGAGGGCTCTGTGTGCCACCGCACGCGTGCCATAGATTCGCCAACATGGGTCTAGTCTCTTCTTTTAGTTTACAAGAAGGTGATACATTCAATCATTATATGAACAAAGAACAGATATTTGTACCGGCTAGCCATGACCTGATCTATATCTCGTGTGCTAATTTACCCTGTTCCTTGATCCATACATATGAATCATTAACTCTTATAGGAAGAAAATATTTTTCCCCAGTACCTGAGTTCTTCCTTCTGGTAAGTACCATATATCCAACAAAGAAGCAGACAGCAAGCTGGCAGGACAATAATTGGCCTGATTATGCTTCAAATTTCCATACTAATTCAATGTGAGAACATCTTTTCTGAAAATGGCTTCAATCTATTCCATATAAATACAATTCACATACTGAAATTCTTTTCAGTAAAAAAATCTTTGAACAATGGTAAGAATGAACTACATATCCAATGTATTTTTTAATCCCTTTTTCAAATCTCTACTATGTATTTCCATGTACAAATTGATTCTACTAAATTCCCTTTTCCAATATTTTTCTCTTTAGTATATTTAAAAATAATTCTCTGTAAAACTGCTTAAGTAAGCACTAAACTTATACAAAAATAAGGACCCTGAAAATGGAGTCTACATTTATAGTTTTACAGTATTTGTTTTCTTTGCTCAAGAGCCTCTGTTTCCATGCAAAAAGAATCGTGTATCTATGTGATATTAGTTTCCAATTCTGTATAATATTAATAAACAAATATTAAAAGTTTTGCATTTCTGCTGTAAGATCAAGATTAATATTGCATTTTTAAGGGCAGGAACCAAGAGGGGAAACCAAGCTGTGTATTAGGTTGATTTAAGGATTGAATGTTGGACCCATGCAGATTCTAGTCAACTCTTTACTGTGTAAGTACACTGAATGGTTTTGAGCAAGTTACTCTTGCTCAATTCAACATACCTCACATGACACTTGTTGTGTAGTGGGAATGAGACCTATACTTATACCTAAGGTACTGCATATATGCATGCGTGTGTGTGTGTGTGTGTGTGTGTGTGTGTGTGTGTGTATATATATATATATATATATATATATATATATATATATATATATATATATATATATATATATATATATATGTTTTCTGAGGTTTTCGCGGGTGTTAGTATGTAGGTCTCTAGTTGTTCGGGTTTTCTCCCGCGTAGAATTGGAGATGTCTTGGCGACGTTTCGACGAAGTCACATTCGTCATCTTCAGGCTGCTGCTGACTATTTCAGGTTTGGTGTTTCCAGGAGTAGTGTGGGATCTTGGCTGGCTGTTTGTTCCTTATAACTGCTGGTAGGGGATTAAATTTTAACACTCACAATAGCCACACAGAATACTACCAAAAAACATCCACAAAGAAAACAACCAAAAACACAAACTGATGAGGAGGCACGACCCAGAACCAGAAGCCAGACTGCTAAAGCACAATCAGCCTCTTCAAAACCCCTCCCACCCTCACAGGAAACACAACCCCCCCAAACAATCAGAACAGAACACCCCTCCACCAAATAAGGACACACTTCCACCTAATCAAGACACACCCAAGCCCCCATTCAATCAGTTTTCATCCCCTACTGGCAGTTAAAACTTAATCCCCTACTGGCAGTTAAAATTTAATCCCCTACCAGCAGTTATAAGGAACAAACAGCCAGCCAAGATCCCACACTACTCCTGGAAACACCAAACCTGAAATAGTCAGCAGCAGCCTGAAGATGACGAATGTGACTTCGTCGAAACGTCGCCAAGACATCTCCAATTCTACGCGGGAGAAAACCCGAACAACTAGAGACCTACATATATATATATATATATATATATATATTACAACCCCCGGTATGCCCAAATATGGGAGGAAGATCACTACTTCCATTCTCTGTCCTTCGGCTCGTCACAAGAGACCATCCAGGCAGAAACCCAATATTTTTACTGTTGCCTTTTTGTTACATTTTGTTGTATTTGTGCTGATAAATAAATAAAGGGAGACTAGTATAGATCTATTTCAAGCTATTTAGCTCTCATCAGCTAGCCATACCCTTCAAATCCCAGTAAGGGTATGGCTAGCTGATGAGAGCTAAATAGCTTGAAATAGATCTATACTAGTCTCCCTTTATTTATATATATATAAATTAGTTATATATATAACTAACTCCCTTTAGTTATATATATATAACACAAATATAACAAAGGCAACAGTAAAAATATTGGGTTTCTGTCGTGATGGACTCTTGTGACGAGCCGATTGACAGATGATGGAAGCAGTTAGCTTCCTCCCATAATTGGGGCTTACCAGGGGTTAGGGTTAGACTCTAAATTATATTATATTATATATAATATATTATATATATTATAATATATATATATATATATATATATATATATATATATATATATATATATATATATATATATATTATTATATATATATATTATAATATATATAATATATAATATAATATAATTTAAGTAGCTTGAGCCTGAACTATGTAGATCAGCTTTCCCCAACTCACTCTAGCACCTTCAGCGCATCTGGGAATTAAGCTGTATCTAGAAAACATCAAACTGGACCAGATATTATCTACTATGGTTTTACCAAAAGAACATGACAAAATCTAGAAGTCAATTTCAATATGAGATCAGGTCATTCCATGGAGTGTACTGGAACATAAATCTGAACTTCAAAGTGGCATCTGAGAAAGGTCTGACTGATACAGTATGGTCGTAAATCTTTCAGCTTGGTAACTATTTTCTCAATGCTTGATGCTGATTCCTAAATGTCTCTGTGTTAAGCAGTCTGTTTCATCTTTGCTGGGATGCCAGAGGGCAATATTGTTATATCAGTTCATCTTTTACCCTGATGGGCAGCATTCCCCAGGAGCAGCAGCTGTTCCATGTGCCAACTTTCAGACTGTATCCAAATGTCAATCATTCCAAATGGGATGTCAGCAACATTTGGTTGTGGGCTGATCTTCCGGACTGAGCTTTATAGATTCGGTTAGGTAGTTTTCAATCACCCCTTGATACTAAGAGAAAAATATAAATACATAAAAACATAACATCTAAAATTTAAATCTAAAAAACTACTTTGCAAGATAAGACCATTATATTCACCTGGCCAATCATTTGAAAACTGTATAGACAGAGAACTCCCTTAAGAAATAGATATATGAGGAATGACAGATGAGGATTTTATTGTGCAACTGCTTGGTACATTCATGGAATTTATAAAATGTTAATTTTTTAAAAAATGTACGGCTTCCATTTTGATTCCATTGCTGCTTTATTTTCTTTTTCTTATTACAATGAGTGAGGTTATTTTAAGGGAAAGCTGGCTGTCCAACGTGTTTTAATTGATGTTGTTAAGAGCCTTCCAATTGAAAAAAAGCTTTATCCCCTGTTCATTATGTCACTTGGATTTTCAATATATTTTTCTGAAATACAGAACACAAATGCAGATTTCTTTCTCAGTTCAAAGCTCTTCCTTAAACTTCTTAAGCAAGATTGAAAGCCAGGGACTTTATATTGCTTAGAGAAAAAAAAACCACTCGATTTTTTCACTAAAAAATTACATGTGTAAAAATGGATAAACTTTTCAGTGCCATTTCCTGAATTTTAGAAGTGTCCTAGAACATTCCTGCTCAATGTAAGCATAAGGCAGAAAGGCGTGTATTGTTTAACAATACAAAATCATTTAGTTGCAGGAAAATCAAAGATATCACGTTTTTTGGAAATGGTTCAAAGAGCATCAAAGCCTTCTTACCCACTGCAACTTTTGGTCATAGATTTCTGCTTTTATAAAATCACCTAATCATGTGATTTGTCAAAGAAAAAAGCCAGACTGTGGAAGGAAAAGCTTTCCATTTCTGCATATAGCAATGTGAGCAAACAGCAACCCCTTGTGGTCAAACAGAGTTTCTTCATCCATCATGTTTCATGAAGCAAAACAGATGGCTTTTACTTGGTCAGGAGGAGAAAAAAAGGAAGTAAAATCCACAACCAGACAACATCTTCATTAAAATGCTATAAAGTTTGATGCTGGATAGAACTTTTGATAGGGCCAGCTGGCATAAAATGTATGAGATAAGGAAGGTGTCCTCAATCCCTGGTCCACGGCCTGGTGCCAGGTCTCGGGGTGTTAGTAACTGGGCTGCCCAAGTGGTAGGCAAGCATGGAATTACAGAGGTTTAATATAATCTTTGAAATAATCTTGTTCTCTCTCCAGAACTGCCATATTTTTGGGAGTATAAGACACACCAAAGTATAAAGCGCACCAAGATTTTGAAGAGGCAAATTTTAAAAAAAAAGGGGGGGTTTGCACTCTGCAGACCTCCCAAAAATGCCCCATTTTTTGTCAAAAAAAAAAAAAAAGGGCATGCATACCCTTTAGGGGGCTTATAGAGTGCTCCTGGAGGCAGGGGGGGGAATGAGCAAGAAACGGCCCATTTTTCATGAAAACAGGCCCATTTTTTCTCAAAAAAAAAAAGGGCACGCATAGCCTTTAGAAGGCTTATACAGTGGTCCTGAGAGCTGGTGGGCAAAAAGCGACCTGTTTTTGTATTCATTTTTGCCTTCCCCAGCCCCCAGGAGCACTCTGGAAGCCTTCTAAAGGCTATGCACGGCCATTTTTGCAAAGGGGGCGGGGTTTCAGGAGGCCAAAAATGCTGTATTCAGTATATAAGATGCACCCAGATTTTCAGCCTCTTTTTTGAGTGAAAAAGGTGCATCTTATACGCCAAAAATACGTAAGTAAATATCAACTGCATCAGCACCAGTCCAGACTTTGAACTTCCCCATCTATCTGTTTATTTTTTCTTTCTCAGCCTGATCCTTTCCAGATAGCTCAGTCTTTATAGCTGGGAATTCTGGGAATGAAAGTCCCCATTTTAAAGGATCGAGGTAGGAACGACGCGAGAGCCAGGACTTCAATCAAGAACAGATTTATTGAAGAAGCAGGAGCTGACAGCAATTCAAAAGTAACAATTCCGCACCAAGGTATTTATACTAGCTTCGTTTAACAGGGGGAACCAATGGGAGGCCGGGTAGCATCTAGCAACTGCTGACGCAGTAGCCTGGCCAATCAGGTTGGCTCGGCTGGCTAGCAACAGGCTATGCTGCGCCTCAGCCAATCAGGGCGCAGCCTAGACTCTTGCTGGCCTCCCGGTCGTAAGTGGAGGATTTTATGAATCCTCAACATCCCTTCCCCCCGGCTTAGAGCGCATGCCCCTGATTGGAACATGTGTAGTCATCTAGGTAGGCGGGGCGGTGCCGGACCCGCCCTGATCTTCGCAGTTCGCCTGCAGTTATCGGAGGGGTAGGACCTTGGGAGAGAGGATGGTGGGGGGGTCGGCTTGTCGCCAGCCAAAAGCCCAAGGAGCGGCTTATGGTCAGTGACAAGAGTAAAGTGCCGACCATACAAATAGTCGTGAAACTTTTTAACCCCAGACACTGCAGCCAGAGCCTCCTTGTCTATCTGGCTGTAGTTGCGCTCCGCTGAGGAGAGTGTCCGGGAGTAAAAAGCCACAGGGGCCTCTGAGCCATTTGGGAGGACATGGCTCAGGACCGCCCCCAGACCATAGGGGGGAGGCGTCACAGGCTAACGTCAGCGGCAGCTTGTCACTATACTGTACTAAGACAGCCGCTGATGTAAGCGTGTCTTCGACAGCCACAAACGCATGCGCTTCGTGGCTGCCCCAGTGCCAGGTCGCGGATCGGTCAAGCAACCGATGCAGCGGCTCGACTAGTGATGCCTTATGCGGCACGAATGGCGCGTAAAATTCAAAAGCCCCAGGAATGCCTGCAGCTCCGCCTTGGAGGAGGGAGTGGGGGCATTCCTGATGGCTGATACCTTAGCAGGTGTGGGGTGGATTGACAGGGGCCACAATTGGGGTCTCCCATCGCGAGTGGTCAACGGGTTCGAATATACCCTGCGCCAGAAGTTTGTCAAGCTCAGCATCAACCTTAGCCCTCAAGGCAAAAGGCACCCTGCGAGCCTTAAGCCGAATTGGAACAACCTGGGGGTCGAGGTTGAGGGAGATAGGGGTGCCCTTGTAAGAACCCAGCTGGCCGTCAAAGACGTCAGAGAACTCTGAGAGGACATCCTCCAAAGAGGAGGGAACCACCCTATGCATCCCCCTGATAGACAGCCCCAAGGTAGGAAACCAATCAAGCCCCAGTAAAGCAGGCAGGGAGTTCTTTACAATAAGAATAGGCAAACGGCCGTGAAAATCCCCATAGTTAACCCGAATAGGGAAAGAACCCAGCGTGGGAATGAGAGTCCCCTGGTAGTCCCTAAGGGAGGTGTCCACAGGTTGCAGCTGGGCACAGGAGATGTGGGGACACAGGCGGGATATCAGGGAGCCAGAGTCCACCTCCATTCGGCAAAGCTGACCTTCCAGCTGGAGTGAGGCAGAAACCTTCCGGGCTCCGGTGGACGCTTGGTTGACCGTTTCACCAACGATCTCTGGCTGGTAGACGGTGTGACAATCTTCAGCCCACCTAGCAGGCCGCGGTGGTTGGCGGCGCGGCTGCGGTTGGGAAGCGGCAGGCTGTTGCAAGAAGGATGGTGAGGGCAGAGAGGCACGGCAAAGACCTGGGCAATGTGGCCCTTCTTATTGCAACGGCGACAGACTGTGCCCTTGAAGGGGCAAGCCGTGCAGGCATGGCGACCACCGCAACCCACACACCCGGTCGTGGCAGGGCCAGCTGGAGAAGGCGGTGGAGGGCGCCAAGGCTGCGCCCGGAGCTGGCCAACCACTTCAGAGCAGGGGTCTTCAGGTGGCACCAGTTCATCCACAAGGCAGGCTTGCGCGGAAGGCGGAGGGCACCCAGGCAGCGTAGGAGGTGGTGGCATGGAGAGCTGCAGGCGTTGCATATCGGCCGTGGACTGCTCAGAGAGCTCGGCTGCTCTGGCAGATTCCACAGCCTGCTGCATCGTGATGTCAGGGTGTCGCAGGAGGCAGCTCCGCAAGTTAATGTCCTTCAGCCCGCACACAAATTGCTCGACCAAATTTTCATCCAAATTCTGGAAGTCACACTGGGCCGCCGTTACGCGGAGCAACTCCAGAAATTGGCTGATGCTTTCTGCCGGCTTCTGAACGCACCGGCGGAACGCGAAGCGGCGAGCGATGCGGGAGGGCACTGGGGCGTAGTGGTTCTTCAGCCGGGACATTAGCGTGTCCCAGCTGAGCTGGTATACAGGCCGCGGGGCGGCTAAAGCCCCGGTGGATGCGAACATTGCGGCCCCGCAGCAACTCAAAAAGAAGCTGCATTTTTCCTCTTCCGGTTGGTTGTGGTTCTTAGATGCTATTAAATAGCATTTGAATCACTCCATGAAACCTTCCCAGGTTTCACCAGCGGATCCGAAGGGTGCGAAGGGCGGCAAGGCGGATGCCATGTTCAGTTCAGTTCAGTTCAGATCGGTAGACTCGAGAGAGTGTAGTCGGGGAGCGTTGAGAAGAAAAAAATTCAGAGGTTCGTCGCACCGACGGTCTGACGCGGCTTGAGCGGCTATGGCTGAATCTCTTCTTGCTCCGTCCTAGGCTCTGCTTCAGGAATCGCTGAATCCCATCCTCGTCGCCAGTTTAAAGGATCGAGGCAGGAACGACGCGAGAGCCAGGACTTCAACCAAGAACAGATTTATTGAAGAAGCAGGAGCTGACAGCGATTCAAAAGTAACAATTCCGCGCCAAGGTATTTATACTAGCTTCGTTTAACAGGGGGAACCAATGGGAGGCCGGGTAGCGTCTAGCAACTGCTGACGCAGTACCCTGGCCAATCAGATTGGCTCGGCTGGCTAGCAACAGCTATGCTGTGCCTCAGCCAATCAGGGCGCAGCCTAGACTGTTGCTGGCCTCCCGGTCGTAAGTGGAGGATTTTATGAATCCTCAACACCCATCTATCTGGAAGACATCAAATAAAGGAAGACAATGCAGAAATGCTGTTCATTTTCCAGGGAAAGTAGGTGTTGTACGGCTAGATTTGTGGATTTGTGTGTGTGTGCGTGCAAAACCATCCCCTCTGCTGCTGTTCTGCAGAGCCAGAAAGATTGGGGACTGCTGAGATAAGAAAATCAATGTACAACCTTTAGGCCATCTTAAAATTCATTTTAGTTATTACATCTCCCTTTAGATAATGATTTAAAAATGACAGTCTCACTAATCTTGGTTAGCATTTGCAAAGACATGAGGGTTTACACAGTTGTATCAGTCTTCCCTTTCTCAACCTTTTCCTTTTGTGATCTTCAGAGGTTTGTTGGAAGAAAGCAAATTAGATCATTCCATATTTATACAGCATATACTTATTTGAAGATTACAGTCTGCAATGGATGAACTGTTTTTCTGAATTGCAGGCATTTCTTTGTTGTTCAAAAGAGAACAGATTTTCTATTTCTTATAAGCAATTTGCTACTTACTCTTGATAGTGCTTGCCTTGTCAGGGTCTCAAAAGCTTGCACCACATTAATATCATTTTTAGCACTAACTTCAAAATATGCTATATCCTTCTCCTTGCACCAGGACAAAGCCACCTCTTTGGACACCTAAAAAAAATGAGATTAGATGTTCTAAATATAATATTACATGGAAATTTGTTTCTTTCAAGAATGAATGAAATGAATGCAATGAAAATGTTATTTATATTTGTCATCCCCAAATAATGGAATATTAATAATAAATAACATTAAATATATAACGTAACATCATGAATCCTGAACTGCACTTAGAAAATATGTACACTGACAAAATTTCCATCTGTCAATTGTAAAAGGCCACACTGCTTGGCTATGCACAGTTAGTCCTCGATTTACAACCTTGCATTTAGTGACTGAGGTTACAATGGCACTGAAAAAAGTGACATGTCTTTTTTTCACACTTAGGACCATTGCAGCATCCACATTATCACATGATCAAAATTCGGACACTTGTCAACCGGCTTGTATTTATGATGGTTGCAGTGTATTGGGACCACATGATCACCTTTAGCAATCTTCTGACAAGCAACATCAATGGAGAAGCCAGATTTACTTAACAGCTGGATTACTAACTTAACAAATGCAATGATTCACTTAACAACTGTGGCAAGAAAGTCTGTAAATTGGGGCAAAATTCACTTAACTGTCTTGTTTAGCAACAGAAATTTTGGGCTCAATTGTGATCATAAGTTGAGGACTACCTGCATTATGCCAATACATTACAATATACTAGGTTCTTTGAACTCGATGCTTATGAAGGCCAATACCAGCTAAACCAATGATCCCCAACCCCCAGTCCATGGACTGGCACTGGGCTGTATCATGCCAACAACCAGGCCACGTAAACAAGCAAAACCCCATCCACAGAATGGGGAATTCACGGAAAACCTCTCTCCACAGAACTAATCCCTGATGCCCAAATGGCTGGGGGCCTCTGAGCTAAAGCAATAGTAAATGGCAAAAAAATGATATATTGTGGTACGCAATAAATTATAATATAATACATAAACAATAATAAAGTTATTTTGAGCTGCACTAGTTTTATATAATGGTTAAACAAATATATTCTTGAAGCCTCAGAGATCCTTGATTTGCTTGGAGAAGACAAGCCCATGGACAAAGACTACATGGTACACAAATCTGTTTTAATGCAGATCTCAATCTAGTAGAAAGGCATTTTTCATTTAAACATAAGGAACAATTATACTTTAGTAAGCTCAGACTTATTCAGAAGACATTCTGCAAGATTTCTTGCATTATTCAGAGACCAGACTCAGACTCAACAAGATCCTATCCCTTTTGAGTAGATATCTAACAAAAAGGACGTTGGTCTTACCTGAATGTCTCTTTTCGGAGGGGAGGAGGGAGTGGTCACGTGTGGGTTTTATCTTAGCCTGATTGGTCCAAGACTGAGAGCAAAGTTATAAATACTGGTGCCTGTCCACTCCTGGCCCAGATTCTCGAAGATGAACGGTACAACTGAAACAACAAAAACAACAACACAACAAACCCCGGGAACGCCCGGGCCCTCCCCTTGGCCCCAAACAACAGAACTCAGGGCGGGTAGTGACCACTCCCTCCTCCCCTCCGAAGAGACGTTCAGGTAAGACCAACGTCCTTTTTCCAGAGTGGGAGGAGGGAGTGGTCACGTGTGGGACATACCCAGGGAGGGAGAGTAAGAACCACTAGGGCCGAAGGGGAGCCTCAGCCGCCACCCCCTGCAAAACTCTCCGACCGAAGGACACGTCCGCAGACGCGAAAGCATCCAGACGATAATGCAGGATGAAAGATGTCGGGGAAGCCCAAGTGGCCGCACGACAGATGTCCTCAAATGGGGCCCTCGTGGCCCACGCCGCCGTGGTCGCGGCACTCCTGGTAGAATGAGCCATGATCCCCGACGTGGCCATACGACCCGAGGCCGTGTAAGCCTCCACGATGGCCTGACGCAGCCAACGGCCAATGGTGGCCGAAGACACCCTCGACCCCAGTGACCCTGGCTGGAAGGAGATAAACAGGGCCTCCGACCTACGGACCTCACTGGTCCGCCGGAGGTAGATCCGCAGAGTGCGGCGGACATCTAGTCGATGCCAGAGACGCTCCCTGTCATTGGAAGGGCCCGAGCAAAAGTCGGGCAGGACGATCTCCTGGGCCCTGTGAAAAGGAGTATTTACCTTCGGGACGAAGGCCGGGTCAAGGCGAAGGACCACCCTATCCTGATGAAAGTGACAGAGGTCATCCCTGGAGGACAGGGCGCTTAGCTCAGAAATACGTCGGGCGGATGTAATCACCACCAGGAATGCCACTTTCAGCGACAAGAAGCCTAAGTGAACTGAGCGAAGGGGCTCAAACGGGGCTCCTGTCAATGCCCTGAGGGGAAGATCCCACGTGGGGAACCTGTGAACGGGGGGAGGCCTGAGATTGGCCGCCCCTTTCAGGAAAAGCTTGATCAGAGGTAACTGGGAAAGGGAAGAAGACCCCCCCACCAGGACCGAAGACAGCGCCGCCACCTGGCGACGCAAGGTGTTCTGCGAAAGCCCGTCCTCAAGACCTTTCTGAAGGAAATCCAAGACGTTGGGAATGGTGGCCCTATCGGGAGAAATGCCCCTAGGAGAGCACCATCGGACGAACGCCGCCCAGGTGGAGTTATAAATGCGGGTCGTCGACAGACGCCGAGCCGCCTCGATGGTGTGAATGACCCCGGAGGACAGATGAGACTCCCTCAGAAGCCGCCGTTCAAGAGCCACGCAGTCAGCTGGAGCCACTGAGGCTCCGGGTGAACCAGAGCAATAGCAATAGCAAGTTAGACTTATATACCGCTTCATAGGGCTTTCAGCCCTCTCTAAGCGGTTTACAGAGTCAGCATATTGCCCCCAACAACAATCCGGGTCCTCATTTTACCTACCTCGGAAGGATGGAAGGCTGAGTCAACCTTGAGCCTGGTGGGATTTGAACAGCCGAACTGCTGAACTGCAGTCAGCTGAAGTAGCCTGCAGTGCTGCATTTAACCACTGCGCCACCTTAGCTCCTTAGCACCAGAGCCCCCTGCAGCAAGACCACCTCCCCCTGCGGAATCCTCCACGGGGGAGCCACCGACAGCTGTACCAAGTCTGCGAACCAGGGCCTCCTGGGCCAAAATGGGGCCACCAGAATGACCAAGGGCCCTTCCGCCACCCCCTTCCTGATGGTTCCCGGGATGAGGGGAATGGGAGGGAAGGCATAGAGAAGGCCTGGGGGCCACCGGCTCCTGAGGGCGTCCGTGCCCTCCGCCGACCTGGACTGGAAATGGGTGAAGAACCATGGAAGCTGGGAGTTCTCGGGAGACGCAAACAGGTCCACCAGAGGAGACCCGAACCTTTGGCAATCTTCCGCAACAGCGACGGGTGGAGTTGCCACTCGCCGTTGTCCAGAGTCACACGACTGAGCCAATCCACTTGGATGTTAGAGAGTCCCGAGATGTGCTCCGACACCAGGGACTGCAGGTGTCTTTCCGCCCAGGACCCCAGCCGCAGAGCTTCCAGCCAGAGTGCCCGCGAGTGGGTCCCACCTTGACGATTGATGTGTGCCTTGGTGGCAACATTGTCCGTCAGGAGGAGCACATGATGCCCCTCCACCGAGGACCTGAAGTGACGCAGAGCCAGTCGCGCAGCCTTCAGCTCCAGCCAATTTATGTTGTGGCGGAGGTCCGAGGCCGTCCACGTGCCCTGCACCATCCGGGGGCCCACCAGGGCCCCCCACCCAAACAGACTTGCATCGTGGCGACGGTCACCCTGTCCGGCTCCCAGAAGCAACGGCCCTGCTGAATGGCCGGGGAGAGCCACCACGCCAGAGAGGCGCAGACCCCCGCCGGGAGTCTGAAGAGAATTGCTCAGGCGTCACCTCTGAAAGGGGATGAGTTCCCACTGAAGGGGCAGGAGATGAAGCCTGGCCCACGGAACAATCCCGATGCAAGAGACCATCTTGCCCAGTAACTGTGACAGAGAGAGGCTGGAAGTGGACCGCCTTGCGTGAACGCTCTCTGCCAGACGACAGAGGCTGACCTGCCGTTCCTGAGACAGACGCACCACCCCCAACCTGGAATCTATGACTGTCCCCAGATGCAGAATGCGGGTGGAGGGAGAAATATGACTCTTGGCGAAGTTCACCAAAAACCCCAGGCCTTGAAGGCTCCGGATAGTGAGCCGAAGATCCGAGACGGCCTGATGAAGGGACCCCGCCTGAACCAAGACGTCGTCTAGATAGCATTGGATACGAACCGGCACAGACCGCAGATGAGCCGCCAGAGCAGCCAGAACCTTTGTGAAGGTCCGCGGGGCCAAGGCCAGGCCGAAGGGAAGAGCCCTGTACTGGAAGTGGCGGGACCCATGAGAGAACCTCAAGAACCGGCGATGAGCGGGCAGGATGGGAATGTGAAGATAGGCCTCCATGAGGTCCACGGAGGCCAGAAAGTCCCCTTTTTCTGATTGCCCTGAAGGATAGACTTGAGGGATGACATTTTGAAGCGCCTGTACACCAGGAACTTGTTCAGGCGCTTGAGGTCTAGAATTGCCCTCCAGCCCCCCATGCTCTTCGGAACCACGAAGAGATTGGAGTAGTGGCCCAGGCCTCGTTCCCCTAAGGGAACCGCCTCCACCGCCCAAATTTTGAGGAGGTGGGCGATCGCCTGAACCATCAGGTGGCGGCGCTCCCGACTCCAAGACAGAGGGAACGACTGGAAGAGGTTTGGAGGAGTGGAGAGAAATTCTAACCTGAGCCCGTGACGAACCGTGGCTCGGACCCAGGCGTCCGACGTGATCTCGTCCCACCGATCCGCATAGAGGGAGAGGTGGCCGCCGATGGGATGACTCGGGTTCGAGTCACTTCCCTCTGCGGTAGGGTCGGCCGCCTCCTCCACGAAAGGGCTGCCGAGCCTGGCCCTGGAAGCGATTCCTGTCCTGAAAGGACTGTCCGGAGAATTGTCTATCAGCAGGGAAGGAAGAAAAGCGTTGGTTATAGCCATAATCAGAAGCCCTATACCGTTGCCTACGGAAAGGACGTGACTTAGCCTCGGCCTTCTTAGCCGTGGAAGGAAGGACCTTCTTTTTGTCCTTATCCTCTACCAGAATGGGGGTAAGGGCCTCCCCAAAAAGATTGGGCCCTTTAAAGGGGGCGGCCGCCAAATCCCATTTCACCTTGTTGTCCATCTGCCAGTGGCACAACCAAAGAAGCCTACGGGAAGTGACAGAGGTGGCTAAGGCACTGGAGGCAAACTTGACCGTATCCAGGGTCGCATCAGCCGAGAACTGGCAGGCCGCCATGATCTTAAACAGATCCAGGTGGATCCGGTCGTCCTGGATAGGGATGCGCTCCTGAAGCTTCTTAAGCCACATGACAGTGGCACGGTTAAAGTAGGAAGGTGAGGCCGCAGACTTAAGAGCCCACGCCGTGGCGTTAAAATTCTTACGCAAGGTAAGCTCTGCACGCTTATCTTCCGGCTTCATCTTATCTGCCGCGTCGCCCGACACCACCGGGGAGGAGGAGACTAGGGTGGCCACCGGGGTGTCAATGGCAGGCAGCTGAATGGCCTGAGCAAAGGTCTGTTCTACATTATAGTGCCGGCGGTCATTACTGCCAGGAGCTGAGAAGTTGGAGGGGCGAGCCCACTGGTCAGTCAAAACCTCCAAAAACAGGGGAGGAGCAGGGATCTCCTCCTTGTTGGTGGCCATGGCAGAAAACATGGCCATGTCAGGATTCCTAGGGGGGGGCACTGAAGGGTCCCCGGTCCCAACCTTAGTGGTCTGCCGTGCCTTGTCCAAGAGAATTTTAAACATGGCTGGCACAAAGAGGCCCTTGGAAGAAGGCTCATCAGAAAGGGCTGTATTCTCATCATCCGAGAAGCCCATCTCTTGGGGAATCTCCCCCCCCCAAGAACAAAGCCTCACTGACCATGGAAGGAGAGGAAGCTCGATACTGAACCCTGCCTAGCCCCCCATGCTTAGAAGAGAGGGAGCCCTTGTCTCGCTGGGCAATGCCCCGTGTAATGGCTGCAGAAATAAGTCTTTTAATTCCTTCAGGAAGATTATCCAGATCCTCCACATCCCCATAAACAGAACCAGGCCCCTGGGGAGCCAACCTTTGGGAGGAACAGGGGCCCCTGGACGTACCCTCCAGGGGATCACCTACAGGGGATGGAGAACGCCTCCTCCTGGAGTAGGCCCGAGACCTGCCAGGGGAACTTGAGGAAGAAGCCGGGCTAAACCCCCTAGGGGAAGATCTGCTGGATACAGGCCCAAGGGGAGACCTAGACCTGGATCTGTCCCGGGAAGAAGGCCTTGCCGACAGGGCCTGCCTCTCCGCCATCGCAAAGGTCTTTTCCAGCGCCCTATGCCGCCTGGCCTCCTCCCTAGTGGATGACCTAGAGGGGTGCCTGGTGCCCAAGGATCCCTGGGGGGAGCCCCCCGCCCCACCTCCTGATCCAGGGCCTCCTCACCCCCAGTTGGGCCCACCACCTGACCCTGGGGAATCTCCGCCCCCTCGTCCATAGCCAACTCACATGTCCGACGAAGGGGCTGGAACACAGGCCTCGAAGTCCCACTGGAACCAGGGCCTATGGGTCTGTGGGGAAACTCAGGCCCAAAGCCTCGTGTAAGGCCTCACCCCCAAGGTAGGCCAAAGTAGGCCTCGCGCACGTGGCGACCACCAAAATGGCCGCCTCAACCCCGCGCGTGGGCGAAAAAGCCAGCAAAGACACCAGCGGCTCAGCCGGGCTTCCAGGAGCCAGCGCCGCGCTGAATCGGATCGGGGAGAGCCACGCGGCGCTTAGGCACGCTCTCCTCACCCCCGCACAGCCCCCACAGCCGCCTGAGCCGATCAGCTGTGATGCGGGCGGCTCGCGCGCTCCACGTGGCACCGAAGCCGCTCCTGCCGCCGCTGCTGCACAGAGAGCTGCTTGGGAAGCAGCTGAAGACCGGAGCTGGCACCCCCGCGCTCCCGGGAATAGGGCTGAGGCTCCTGGCCCACGGGGGGAGACCAAAACGCCCCACAGGGCCCTCCCCCAGCCGCCCGAGGCAGAGATCTGTCCCTTGGGGCGGCAGCAGTAACAATTTGGAAGTTTGAAATTTTTAAAGTGCCCAATTAGCCAAATGGAAACCAGATCACAAAAGGACTAAACAAGGGGGGGGAAATTCCTACCTAAACACCTATCTAACAGTACTTGCACCAGACTGAGAGAATCTGGGCCAGGAGTGGACAGGCACCAGTATTTATAACTTTGCTCTCAGTCTTGGACCAATCAGGCTAAGATAAAACCCACACGTGACCACTCCCTCCTCCCACTCTGGAAAAGGACTGCACAGAAATGCACGGCTTGTGCACAAACACAGTTCAGTTTCAATATTCAATAGCTGGAGATGGCAAAATCCTATAAAACATGGTAAAGATGCAAAGAATTCTTTGAGTACAAAAATGTTAGTTTTTATATTTATTGTCTGAGAACAAATTCAAAATTTGTTCTCAGATCCTGATTGGAGAGCTCTATATTCAATTTCCACCCCTATTTCTACTTCCAGCTCTTACTTGTCGATCTTTCAGATCAATTTTGTTCCCCAGCACAACCATTGGGAAGCCTTGCTCTGTAGAGTTGACTTTCTGAAGAAAATCTTTCCTCCAAACATCCAAGGTCTCGAAAGAATCCATATCTGTGACATCAAAAGCCAGCATGCAACCATCCGAACCTTTGTAGAAAGTGGACACAATAGACCGGAATCGTTCCTGGCCTCCAGTGTCCCAAATCTAAAGGAGGAGGAACATATAAGCATTAGCATTTGCAGTCTCCAAAACATTACTATTCTACAATTCAATCATATTTATATTTTATCCCTCCATCTACAAGACGTCTTTCTGCATTAACATCAGTACAGTAACCATTGCAGCAGAGATAGGAAACTTTTGGATGTCCATATTTGGAAGTCTGAAGTATGTGATAAGCGCACTCACTACATGACTACCAGAATATATTTACCTGTTCCCAAAATGGATCTTATAGTGGGGAGTGATATTTTCAAAATCCCTACATATCAGAATGCAAACTAGCCCTTGGAATACCATTCTAGTAATGAGCCACGGTGGTGCAGTGGTTAGAGTGTAGTACTGCAGGCTACTTCTGCTGACTGCCAGCCTACTGCAATTTGGCAGTTCAAAACTCACCAGGCTCAAGGTTGATTCAACCTTCCATCCTTCCAAGGTGGGTGAAATGAGGACCCAAATTGTTGGGGGCAATATGCTGACTCTGTAAACCGCTTAGAGACGGCTGTAAAGCAGTGCAAAGTGCTGTAAAGTGGTATATAAGTCTAAGTGTTATTGCTATTGCTAGTGGGGCTAATGTGCGTCTCAAAAGCATTCATATTAAGTCAAAGGGTACCGGAAGTGAATGCCTTGCTTTATAAAGTCTCCTTCCTAATATTAAGCAAAAAAGACAGTCAAACAAGGAGCTATCTGTGAGGCACACTGCATAACACAAGCAAAGCCTCCCTTGTTTGTTATTGAAGGAAACCTCTGAACCATGTGGCCATGCCACATACTTCAAGGAAGGAAAACAGAGTGTGAATGAATGAGCAGGTGACAATAATTAAGGTTTAATTATTTATATGAAATATGAATATTGACTTTGATGTGGTGTTGTCAATTAAGAAATAGTAAGGAAATGGTGCCCGCTCAGATAGCAAAAGACAGTGCTATACTGTTGAACTCCTACCTCCTCTCCCAATAGGTCAATGACATATAGGAAAGTGATTCTCCTTCTCAAAGGAAAACCAAAATGCCATTGGAACATCCTATGCTTTAAAGGTGACTATGTGAAAACACAGTCATTAACAAAGTCAGCATTTTAGTCAGAGATGAATTACAAAGTGATATCCTTAAGCTCTGAAGGAGTCTGATAGTTTCTTTTCTAACAAATTTTATTAAAAAGCATGTAATTGTGAAAGTTACAGCTCACTTCATTAGATGTCAGCTACCAGACTCCTCCTGATTTTTTTTTGCCACCTTAGACTAACATGATTTTCTTCCTAAAATATCATAAACTCTGGTCTCTCTTGGAAATTTGCTGTCAACAGTAATATAAACATATGAAAATATTTCACAATATCTGTCCTTTCTTTGCAGTATATTTGACTGAGCTATAAATATTTGCTAACCATGGAATAAGAAATCTGAGACATTAAAACTTTTGTCACCTGCAATTTCAGTGGTGTGTGGTCTACTTCCATAACTTTGGACAAAACACTAGCTCCCAGGGTGCTGCGATAGTCTTCATAAAATCTCTTGTGAATATACTGATGGAGAAGAGAGGTTTTTCCTACACTTGAATGAAAAAAGAAACACATGCAAATTTCATTTCAGGAAGTTTGGATTCGAACTTTTTAAAGATTATCCATTAATGTTCTGTTTCACTTGAACTAATGAAATTAGAGTATCCTAATCGAAGACTAATTCTAATACTAATCAGTTATTGCCTATACTAGTGATGGCAAACCTTTTAAAGTGCTGAAAAGGTTGCGTGGAAATGTAACGCATGCACGGTCATCGGGACTGCACTCTGGAAAAGCCAAACTTCTGGGTGCCTACAATCAGCGGCTGGCACACATGCGCAGGCCGGTTTTCAGCACTGCCATGTACGTGAAAGGATCGTGCTCCAGAAAAGCCGAACAGATAGGAAAGGACAGATCCAGCTTCTGGCACACATGCACACCCGACAATCAGCTGGCCAGCGCGCATGTACACACTGGTTTTCGGCACTGCCACATGTACGAAGGACAGCTGATCGTCTCAAGCTCATGCACGCCAGAAACTCGAAAGACAAATAAGGCAAGGCTGTACGTGCTGGCCGACATGGCACCCAAGCCATAGGTTTGCTATCATGGGCCTATACTAAAGTAAGCCCATAGACATGTTAGAACTATTTAGTTATAGTCTTTATATAATTTAGTTGACCAATATAGCTTCGTCTCAGACCCTGTGTCCATTGCTTTTATATCTGTTCTGGAAGCAACAAACATAAGATCATCTCCTCACTAGGTTTTTATATAATTTATAGAAGATATGTATTTTTTTGTGTTTAAAATAGAACGATCTGGACATTTCACGCTATGTACTATAATGGCGCTATAATTCAGATTTGTTTGTTTGATGATCCAGGATCTGAATAGCAAGTATTATTATCCAAGTAGTTTCCTGCCTAGGCAGGGGTTGGACTAGAAGACCTCCAAGGTCCCTTCCAACTCTGCTATTGTATTGTAGTGTATTGTATTGTATTGTATTAGATTCTTCACCTGCTGTGGTTAAGTTAAGGTGTTCAGTATAACCTATCTGACTGGTGCTGGCCAACAAAAACAACTAGTTGCCATTTTAATTATATATTTGGACTGCAATCTGTTCTTAAACTTTATTGTAATTTTTGTAAGTAGGCATTTTCTTATTTTTTCCAGAACACCATTTATATTCTTTGCTTTGTCCCCTGATTTCTGCTTATTGTGCTGTATGAATTTTTTATACAACATCCGTTTAATATATTTACTCTGACATATTCTAATTGCTTCATCTGGAAGCCAATGAGTAGACAATGGAACATCTCTAATCAATATGCAAACAGTTTAAAAGAAATGTAAACTCAATTGAACACAATAATTCTCACTAGATCAGGGACAGCAAATTTTCTTCCCTTGCAACTCCCAGCTTCAGAAAAAAAATATGGATGCTCAAAATATTATATGACAAATGGTACAATGAGAACTGGTGTGGCATAATGGTGAAAGTGCTGGACTACAAATGGGGACAGCTTTGTTCTAGCCCATCTCAGTCAGAGGTTTGTTGGGTGACTCTAGGCCAAGCACGCTTTCAGCCCTCTCTCACAACAAGGTTATTGTTGGGGGGTGGGGGGAATAAGAAGAAAAGCTACGTACTAAGACTATAATGTAATGATTATCTGTCAGCAAGTCTATGTGGACTTTTAGTGATCATTTCTTCAGAAAAAAATAGTATACAGTACTTACTAATAAATGTTTTTAATTTTTGGCTACATATATATCACTAAATCAATGCACACTCACAGCAGTTTAGAAAACATAAAAAAACCCAGCCATAACAGTTTGTTGGGGTGGTGGTTGTGGGAATAACTCAAAACCCATTTAAAATTGTAGCAATCCAGTTTCAACAATGAACTTGGAGATTCAAATATTTATTTCAAAGACATGATTCCATCAAAGACATGATTCCATCCATTCACTTGTATATGCTATACAAGTGAATCTTGTATAGCATATATTTGCAAGTATTGATATAAAATGTAATTCACAAAATAATCCTATGGATTGTTTATTTGGAAGAAAATAGCAATTACTGTACAGTAGTAACTACAACTTTAAAAAAAAACCAAATTTTCGGTTTGCCTGCTTTGTTATTTATCTGATCTCTAGCGTATCACTAACAAATTACTAACTCGATCTGGTCATACTAGTAGCTCAAAGTGGATAGTTGTAGTGTAATATTTCTTTTAACGTCAGCAAGTAGAAATTCCATTTTCTTTTGGAGTAACTGATAATAAATCCATCGAACATTCATCTTTGTACTTTGATCTTTTTAAAAATAAGTTAACTACAATGGTTATATGTCAAAGGACCTTTTTCTAAACTGATATATCCGGATAGTGACGGTTTCTTAAAGAGCACCTTTATTGAATCACAAAAGTCATTTGTCACATCCATAATTTTCCTTGACTTTATTTATGGTGGTTTAAAAAAAAATTAGGGTCTTTTGTAAAAAAGAAATTGAACATTTTATGATGTACTGTCAGTTATGTTTCACATATCTATCATCAATCCTTAAAAAAAAATATTGCACAGTTTTTATACATTATCTTTGAAAGAGGGAATTCCAAGAATTGAAGTAGTATTTTAAATATTCATGGACATGAAATTCCATTTCTAAGAGTATATGCACTATTTAATTAAAAATTAATTGTATTTTAACATTTCATTGTACACCACCCAGTCTCTCTCTGAGGAAGAGGGACAGTTCAGAAATGTGAAAAATATTTTTTTTAAAGTACACATTTTCCCCAAATGTATGTTTATGGTTCATCAATAACAAGGAACAGAGAACTTACAAATAAGGCTTATCCACTAATAAGTGTATGGAATTAAACAGGCAGTCCACTAATAGGCAGTCCACTAAACAGGCAGTCCACTAATAAGTATATGGAATTAAATAGGCAGGTTTAATTAAATTAAACCTGCCTATTCTTTAAAATTTACCCCTTCTGCTTTCTTCAGAGAAAAAAATTCCCTCTAGGTGGAAAAAAAATAGCCAGGACAGAAGTAATGAATAAAGATTTGCTAGTGAACATTATGTAGCATATTCAAGCTGGAATTCCATGTTTTTTTTCCATTCTGATCACAAATGCCTGAAATTTAAAACCACAAAAGTTCCTCTTCTCCCACTCTAACTTTACACAATTCAGTATGTGAATCTGCTTTCATTTCTAATGGAAATATTTCTTTCCTCTTTCCAATGTCAGAAAAAATTACACCATTATCTCAACTTGTTCTAAACTTGCAAGATTCTATTACAACCAGTAAAAATAGTTTTAACCTTCCTGTGGATTTGATTACTTGTCCTGGTCTACCTAGTGGATAGATACACTCTGATTATGTAGTACCTCCTTCTCCTATTTGCAGTAGGAATAAGGCAGTATCTGAGCTGCAGAAGCATATTATCATAAAAGAATACTATCTGCCTGCTGTGGACTTAAAATATATTTAATCCTTTGTTGCCTTAGCAATGGATTTTGCATATCTCTGTCCAAGTCATCTTCCTTACTCTTTACATTGCTCCACTAAGTACTCTCAGAGAGGACATGCTCCAGGTCCTCTCTATTCAACAATGTCATCTTATTGGAGTCATTCTTTTTGTGTGGAACAACATCCCTCTGGAGATCCAGACTCTGTTATCTCTCGTGAGGCTCTGAAGACTGATACTTGGGCCAGGAGATTCGGTGAGTTATGCTGTTGGCATGGTTTGATGACTGGGGTGTATTATTCCAGTTGAGTATCATGGATTATTGTTTGTCACTGCTAGTTAGAAATCACTGCTGTGAGATGAGAAGCCATCAAAATTACATAAACAAAAAAACACTTCAGGGAGAGTCACTAGAAACCCAAAGTCAGAAGGGACAGGTAAGCTCTGTGACTTTCAGCCAGTCTCCATTTTCTCATTTTCTGTCTCCTTAATCTATTTCACAAACTTATTGTGAGAATAAAATGAAGGTTCGGGATAAGAGAGAGAAATGTTAAAGATTTTAAAAATATGCTTACCCCAAAGCTCCAATGATTACGATTTTCAAATCCACTCTTTTACTTGGACCCATGAATGGGACCTACAATGCAAAAAGGAGGAGAGAAACTATTATTTTGTATCTCAAATCATCAAAATGACAGAAATCCATCCAGAAACACATATAGTATAGCAGCGGTAAGCATTAAATCCCAGGTATCTTACTGTTTTACTTATTTACTTTGTTTTACATCAGAAAAAGAATGTTTGGTTTTGGATAAGACCACTCCTCCCTCTAAGCTGCGCGGCCGCGCACGTTGCAACAAAACACCGCGCAGCAGTTCCCAACTGCCGCGCAGTGGTTTTTGTGAGACGCCTTCCACCATAATAGGAGAGGAGAGCCAGCCTGGAGACAACAATCAGTTCTAGGTCCACAAGGCAGAAAGTAAGTAGCTCAGAGAAGGGGTGTGGGGGGTTGGGAGAAGGCATGGAGCGGGCTCCCAGCAGCAGCTGCTCAGATTTGCCAGAGAGGGAGGGAGGGGGGGGGAGGGAGAGAGAGAGAGAGAGAGAGAGAGAGAGAGAGAGAGAGAGAGTATTCCTCCTTCCTTCAGCCCAACACTCTCGCTGGCATCCCGGCTAGATGAGAGGGACTGCAGAGGATCTCCTCGAGTCTAGGGCGAGTCATTCGATGGGAAAGTTGCCTTTTGGAAGGAATGACCAGATTGGCTCCCGTTTCATCTCTCCTGCTTCATCTCTCCTGCCTCTTTGCTTCTCTGTTCGGTCTTTGGGCGGCAGATCGAAAGCGGAAGCCAATTCGGGTCATTCCTTCCAAGAGGCAACTTTCCCATCGAATGACTCGCTGCCCTAGACTCTAGGAGACCCTCTGCAGTCCCTCTCGTCTGGCCTAGATGCCAGTGAGAGTGTTGGTGGGCAGACTTAGCACTTCGAGAGAGAGAGAGAGAGAGAGAGAGAGAGAGAGAGAGAGAGAGTGTTGGTGGGCAGACTTAGCACTTTGTTAAGTTTGTTTCTCTGTGTGTTGTGCATATATACATGTCTCCATGGGTGCAATTGTGCAAGCATTTTTTTCCTCTTTAAAAGAATTTTTGGATTTCTCCTCCCCAAACCTTTAAGACTGAAAGAGTTAGAGTTGAAATATAAAGAGGTTGTCAATTGCTATACTGTTAGATTGATAGGCAATTATGGACCATCTTGATTATATCCTCCTTAGAAAGAATATGCTACTGTATGGTTGAGAAAAAGACCAAACTTCATTCCATGGAAACCAAACAAAGTTCATATGGAGGGTTTCTTTCTACGATGGGCTTCTTGGGTCAACAGTGAATATCAGTTATCAAAAATGTAGGTAAAAAGTTAAGCAGGCAATAGGCAATTACAAAAAGGGAAGCCAACTTTCTGAATTCTGTTTCTTTGACTTAGTGACTTATAAATAGTAGACTAATGTTCTGAAAACGTGACCTAAATTTCTATATATTTTAAATAGCTGTAAAGCTATGCTGAAAAAGTTGTTCTCAAGGTATTGTGATAAATTCAATAAAAAGAAGGAAATTCTTGATGAACTTAAGGAGGAATGAGAGTATTGGATAGTAAATGTACAAATTACCAATCAAAGAGAATATTTGCACCTCAGGGTTGAAATGAGATGTTCTCTCTTCCTCTTTCCTCTTCCTCTCTTCTCTGCCTCTCTCATCCTCTTTCTCTTTCTCTCTTTCTTTTCCATTCTTCTGTCACTTTCTCTCTCCTCCCTTCTCTCTCCTCTTTGTCTCTTTCTGTCTCATCCTTTCACTTTGTCTCTCTTTCTCTCTCCTTCTTTCCCACTCTTCTGTCACTTTCTCTCTCCTTCTCTGTCTCCTTCTGTCTCTCTTCCCTCTTTTTTTCTTCCTCTCTTCCTCTCTCCTACTCTTTTATCACTTTCTCTCTACCGCCCAACCTGTCCCCATACTTATCTTCGACTGATCATGTTTGCAATAATTTACCTTCTTTTCTAAATAGGCAGAGTTCCCTTACCGGATTCCTCGCTCACTCAAACACACACACACACTCATGCATAAAACCATTTTTCTCCATTCCAATTCAGATCCTATAAATCAATTGCTCTGTGAAACATCTGTGAAAAAAATTCAGGTGCTCAGACATGAAAATGTGCCGCTCAAACACTATACTTTTCCGCACACACTGAAAAAAAATTAGAGGGAACATTGGATAAGACCCCTTAATAAACCTTCTCCTAAGCATTATGCTGTATAGGATTTAATGTCTTGTTTGTCACAAAGATTTAGCAAGCGAGGTCATATTTCTAAGCAGTGTCAGGGGCAGTGTGGTTTAAATCCTGCCAGCTAGGAAGGGATAAAAAGAAAAAGAGATAAGGAGGGGATTTCTTGCTCATACTTATGCCTGGAGAGCAACTGAGATTTCATGACAAGGACTTCTCTGCTTGTAAGTACCCCCAGAAAGATCCTGGGTAATATCCTCATAATAATGTAATGAGACAATTGCTATTTCCATGCTTCAAACAAGTGGGGTCAGGATGGATGACCTGTCAACTTAAAAATTATGCAAAATGTTCTTCCTAACTTCATTCAACTATTATTTTTTATGGTTCCATTCATCTTGTATCCACAGCCAATGTCTACAGCTGACTGTTTGCTGCTTCCTGGATAAGGTTAGTTCCTGCTATTGTTAAGTAGCCATCAATTGCTATGCAATCAATATATATTTGCTCCTTGATATATTATTCATGGAAGGGCAAAAAATGATTATGTTTATTTGTTAAGAAAAATAAAAAATAAGATGATAATTTGGAGAAAAAAATGTGGGGCCAAAATTAGAAATGATGTGATGTGAAATTAATTATGCATAAGAGAAAATGTAAAGAGGTGGAAAAAAACCCAGTCAACACTCTGTTTGTAAAGAGGCTTTGAAGTTTGTAACAAAAAAAAATTGTGCAAAAAATATATACCAGTATATTTGCTCCTTATCTCAAGCTATTGTATGTGGGGCATATACATGCTGTAACAGCATGTTTCCCCACTTATATATCATGCAAAAGAAGTGTATAATCACAGTGAGGATGTTGTTAAATTAAATGAAAGTTATTTTTGCTAATAAATGAAATGACTTGTAGCTAGTGATGTAGTTATTGAAGGAGGAGGAACAAACAAGCAGGAGACTAATCTGGAGCAGGATCCCCTCACAGAGCAGCTCCTCCTGGAATGGTACATAGGATCTAGAAGACCTTCAAGGTCCCTTGCAACTCTGTTATTCTGTTCAGCAAGTAGCAATGTCCACCTTAGTGGACTGTTTCCCAGGTAATCTAACTTCTCTCCATAAAACGCATGTATCAAATAATAATATTAATAATGATTTTACTTTGTTGTGCACGTAATAATATCAGCAGCTAATTTTGGCTTGAACAAGAGCATTTGTGATTGTACTGCTCTGCTGACAGTAGCTTATATTGTTTGGATTCATTTTTATTATATGATTTAAGCTGCACTAAAAAACGAGTATTGAATAAAAAGAAAAATGTGAACACAAATAATAAGATGCTTTTATAACTTTGATTCCATCTGTCTTTCCTACAAATAATTCCCACATTTATGTTGTAGCTTCTGCAGCAATGAAAGGAGAAAGAACTTGGGGCACCTTTTATATAGAGCTGACAAGGAGGTGATTGTCACTCAAAGGGCTCTAAACAAACCTACCAGTGATGCTGTTGCACGTGGGAGATAGCACCATACATTGTCATTTTACCAAGGCTTTCTCCATGGATATATTATTTCTTCTGTAATTAAAATAATAATAACACTTTGTCTTCTTGGGCTTACATTAATTAATTTTCCCTCATCCAAGGTTCTATATTATGTAACCTTAATAAACAGCGTCCTTCTTTAGAATTCCCTGTAAGTCCTTAAATGGTTTTATCTAATCAAATAAATTAGAGTATAGCTTATTTTATGCATCTCATAGCTGCAATTTCTAATGCATCAAAATATAGGGTGTGCAAAATACCTGAATAGAGTTATAGTCTCTAAATTCCCATGATTGCCCCAACTGTGATTGATCAGGAATATTATTACCAGTAGATTGTTGGAGGCAACATGCTGTAAAATGCTTAGAGAAGGCTCTAAATAACTATGAAGCGGTATATAAGCATAAGTGCTATTATAATATTATTCCACCTATCTCTGATCACATTATTAGAGAATAACTTGATAGGTGGATCAATGCCTAAATGCCTGGCTAATTCTAACTAGCAAAAACAACGGGGAGAGCAAGATTTGCTTAACAACCACATGATTCACTTCACTGCAGTGATTCACTTAACACCCATGGCAAAAAAAGGTTGTAAAATGGTGTGAGACTCAGTTAACAATTGTGTTGCTTAGCAATAGAAATTTTGGGCTCAATTGTGGTTATAAGTCAAGGACTACCTGTATAGCTCACAGACCTACTGTACAAAGAACCAAGACAAATCAACAAAAAAACATATAAAGCTTGATCACAGATCATCACCAGCTGTAACCAGAGCTGGAGCCCCATCCTCCTAATCTACATTGGTCCAAGAACCCATGGTCACAGCCAGATTTCCACAGAAGAACTCTGTGGGAGAAACATGAATGCATTAATGGGTAACATTTTCAAACAGGATACACAGTGATTATCATTCTGATTTTAAATAAAGCTTTCTTATCCATTATATTATGCTAAAACAAACACCATGTAAAATGAATGATCCCAGAGGCCCAGAAGACTAAAGTACTATACTTCCAGATCTCATGGTAAAACTTGCCATCCAAACAAACATATGACTCATTTATGTGTGATTTTGAAAGAAGTTAACTGGTTAATAATGAGTATGCAGGGAAACATTTTGTCACTATTTAATTACATAGACATTTTCCATTCCCATTACTGCCCAACATAGCTGAAAGTCAAGCAAGTAAGCAAGAGACTGTTACTACTACTGAAAATTTCAGCTACCGTCATTCTTATGCATCTGGTAATGATATCCAATCCAAGTCATTTATTAGGTGGATGGAAGTTTCAGCAATATTTTCATAAGATGCAGCACTAACATATTTTTTGGATGTTTGGATAAATCTGTTTAAATCCAAAAGGCATCAACCACCTTGGTTGAAGGGCCTGGTTTTTAAAGGCCAGTTCTATGTAAGATTACCATCTCTTTTTAAAGCAAAGTTATTATGCTTCTCAAAATTGTGTGACAAGCACAAGGTTTTCCTTTCCTCGTGAAATCTGTCTCTTCCCACACAATCTACTATAATTTAAGATGTAACAAACAACTAGACATACAACTGAAATGAATCAACATTCTTTCCTTCTTTGTAATTCTATTCCTAGCTCCTGAACCTGTATTCTAGTCAAAAAAAAAAAAACCAGGTCAAGAAAAAAAAAAACAGTACTACAAACTATGGAAACCATATTTAGCTTAGATTAATATTCCCAATGGTGCAAACTAAACGAAATGAAAGAGGCAGGCTTTCAAATATGCAGCACAATGAGAAAATGAATTAGTTATGCATCAGATATAATTAAATTGGTTGCATAAGTTTATGTTTATTCATTTTATTATCTCCTTGGTTAGGTTTAAAACTGAAGCAGATAGGTATTTTATTAACCTACTTGGAGTTTTGCAAGATTTCCCCAATGTATGCCTTAAGCAGCAATCCTGAAATTCTTCAGTTCATCAATCCCTTCATGAAGTTGCATATTATTCATCAACACCTCCACAACATTGATTATAAAAAAATAATTTAATAAATACTACTTAAATAGTACTACAAATAACAACAATAAAGAGAAAACCCAAGGCTGCTCTCGCTGGCAGCTGACCATCCAACCACGAGAACATTGTCTTTTTTAACTAGCCACCTCACCTTCAGCATTAAGGACTAGCATAGAGCGCTACAGAGTTCTTAGAAGACAATGGATACAAGTACATTCATCATTGTCCATGCAGTTTTAAAAGTGTGATCATATATGAAATTGAGTCTTGTTAATTTCTTTTTTAACCAAGTTAAAAAAAAGCAATGTGTTGTTATTAAAGGGCCTTGAATAGAAATATCAATATAATGAGCAAATAATAAATGATTTCAAAATCTAGGGGACCTAGAGATGGGGCAACTCAACTCTGGGCTGTTTCTAGCTTTAAGGGTCTACAGAGATGGAACCATACAGAGGTCTATACTTGTTATATGGAAACCACACACAGATCCTGATCTGAAAGTGACACTAGACAAACCACAGAAATTTTAACCCATTTTTAAGAACATAAATCCTCTCAGGGCAACTTGCAGAACAAAGTACATCTAATATACATGCATAAAATTTATCTAATCCCTCTCGGGATTACAGTGAAGCATAGAGGGAAGATAATATACTGTACTTTATAAACTTCAAGGTGGATTTAATTCTCCCTGGCTCGTTTTGCATCAGGGCAAGTTTCTTCTGCCTGTTATATATACACAACATATGTCTGAAGTAGTAGAGAAAAAGCTGAAGAGAATTTATGCAAAAACTATTTGGTAAGTAAAAACATAAGTTTATCGATCTGCTCCAACATAGTAATTTGACTGCATTTTCTTTAAACCGAATAACCCTATAAAGCTTAGCACACCTAACATATAACACTAAAGAATAAATACTGTATTGATCAAAGCCAAATATTAGGAATGAGTCTCAAATACTATCCAGTAAATTATCTCAAATAATGATGATAATAAATAAACATAGGAATAGAACCAATCTTAAACTACATATGAAAACGGCAAGTTAAATGGTTTGCTCACTTGGAGAGAATGACTTGGGATTCTATACAAGTCATATAGAAAAAGAGGAGAAGGCCAGAACATGAGCTATTGAGGCAGTCAGAAGAAGATGGGGAGACAATATCAAAGACATGCTACAACATCAAATAACAATGGTGGAGGCTACCAGAAGTGCAAGAAACAGAACTTTGTATCTCCCTCAACACCTGAAGTTGTAAAAGATGAAGAAAGAAGAAATAAATAAACGTAGGTAATGTTTTCATTTTTTTAACTACCCATATATGAACAGTTAACTAGTTAACTAACAAAAACACAGGAATCTGGCCGGAAATAGGAGAATCTATCAAATTTGGTTTTACTCTGCTTCTAATTTACTGGTCCAATTCCAATTTCAGACATCTTCAAGGGCTACCTCACATAACACATATTACTGCACAGCCCTCAGGTTACCATTTTATGAATCACCAAACTTAGTCCATCTCTTTTATGAAATGACATCTCTGATTTTTTTCAGCTCAATCTTGTCACGGACTTGAAGTTACCCTGTATTACATGTGTATCTTTGCCACTAATGTTAAGTGATTGCTCAGTCTCATTTTTGGATCCAAGAGGGCACCATACTGTGAATATTGTATGTTCCATAAAAGGCAATGCAACCTCAATAGAAGGTCTATGTATTATTGATCCTGTTTGAATTCAGCTTTGGTTAACTATTTTCCCAGTCCTTTACAACCTGGACACATGGAGATTCTGAAAAGATCAAACCATGAAAGCACATGGAAGGAATATATTGTTATTGCCATATTTATGACAGCTCCAAACCTGTGGATTATTATGTTAAATAACATGAGGCCTTGAAATATTCCCAAGGAAATTTCCCAAAATGGTCTAATAGCACCCAGAGAAATAGAACCACCATAACCTTCAACTTCTTGAAATGCTACAAGATCCTGCCAATAGGGATTTGCTTCATTTCATTTGCTTCTTTTCTCCATGATGATCTAATCAATTAGGGTGACCAAGGCCATTTACATCCCAAATCCAGACACGAACCATTCTCAAAAGGAGCAAGATAAGCAATTTCTAAGCTACCTAAGAGCTCCTGATAACTGGCTTCTCTGGATTAGACTCAGTGATTAAATCACAAATCTCCTAACACTTCAAGGTTTAGTTTAATTCCTTTACTTGACAAAAAAATTCACAGGCATGTATTACAATCTGTAGCATAAACTCAAATAATACAATGCACAACAGTTGATTGCCCATGGCACAAAAGAGATACAAATAACTTTTATACTCTTTGTGATTTAACTTGTGGCTGCTTTTTGCTATCTTCTGGGATTCATGAATGCTTCTTGCCATGCCTCTTGAGGACTTTCAAATGGGGCAAAAGTATCTTTACATAATAGCCATCTTATATGTACTTCTTCAGGAGTGTCTATGAAGATTCTGTCATCCAGATCATGGTTGTCCCAAAGGTGCTCTTTCAAGAGGCAACTGGACTTCCTGTTTTTTCTTTGAATACATTTGGTTTCTCATTCAAGAAGCTTCTTGGATAAGAAGTGAAACAACTTTAAAAAAAAACAAGGAAGTCCCATTGCCTCTTGAAAAAGCACCTTTGGGACACTTCTTCAGGAGGTAAAAACAAAATTACTTCAGAGGGTTATTATTAGATGGTGCAGCATAGCAGTAGTGTCCAAAAAACTACTAAGTCCAGTGTGATCCAAAGAGTCATGTCTATGAAAAATTGCCAATTATGGAATGTATGTATGTATGTATGTATGTATATATGTATGTATGTAGTATTTGTGCTGATAAATAAATAAAGGGAGACTAGTATAGATTATTTATCAGCACAAATACTACACAAATGTAACAAAGGGAAGAGTAAAATATTGGGCTTTCTGTCTGGATGGTCTCTTGTGACGAGCCAATGGACAGAGAATGGAAGCAGTTAGTTTCCTCCCATAATTGGGGCATACCAGGGGTTGTGACTTTAAATATACATATGTTCGTGTGTATATGTATATATACACATATATACATATACACACGAACATATGTACATATATACACACACACATATACATACAAACACACACACACACATATACACACTCCATAATTTTATATATATATTAAATATGGTAATATTTCTGCAAGCAGGTTTCCCTATTGTATTTTAGTGGTTTGTTAATTTATCCCTAATGTGTGCAAATTGTGTGTATTTAAAATCCAGAAAAATGTTGATATGCTGTGAAATGCATAAATTATATTTTAGTTTGTGCATTGGCTCAAGAAGGATAAACTGAAAAATAAAATACAAACCAAATGACCCTTCCCCCCAATTGCCATTTGACAATCTTTTGCAATTGGAAGCTTTAGGGGCTGCAGTGTAATAAACTGACATTACTGCTGCAGCAACAAGTTATACTTGGGCAATTCTTATGTTATATCTGAAACACACCCTGCTTTACAATACAGACTTTTCATCTCTTTATGTTTTTATTCATATTCAACCTTATTGTATTGCCTGCATTTCTCTAAATGACAGGTTTGGTATCCTACATAACTCATTTCTAGTATCTTATCTGCTATCCAAGGCAAAAATTTTAATGTTCAGTTTCATAAGGAGACAGGCTGGCATGCGAAGTGAAACAACTGATGTTTGGTGACCAGGTTTGTTTTTGCCAATCCTGCTACCAAATTTTTCACAGCCATGCCAAACTGAAGCTACAGCCCTATCATGATGACTATACCTGGGACTAAGCCACTGCAAAAGTTTAACCTGATTATAGTAGGCGTAGTTTGTAGGCGTCTACATGCTCAGAAAGTCTTTGAATTCAAGTGAATCTGCTTATCTGGAAGCAGGTTCAATAAAATGTAAGGATTTTCTTTTGAACTCAAACAGGACTTTCCTTTGCAAAAAGCTGTACAGAATTAAGTTATAAACAAATTAAACTGTATAAAAGAGAATTGTGTTATAACAAATTTGTTATAAACAAATTAAAATCTTTTCTTTCCAATCGCACATCTCTATTTCTAAGTGGAATATTTCTAAGGCAACTAAGCCACCCACACAAAATACAAAGCCCAGCCTATTCTGTAAGCAAAGAATCAGATGAAATCATTCAATTTTTTTTCTAATGTATTTCTCCCAAGCTGTCCATGTTAGTCTTGGCTCCAAAGAGGAACGGCCCAACCAAGCCTATTTCAAGTCATTATTTAGTGAATCATAACAGATTTCCCTTTCTTTTAGATGCATAGTTTCAAAATGAGTGTTTATATTATGCCGGTGGCTTCAGAAACTCCCTTTTCCCCCACGCCTAACACTGTGCATCTTGTTCTTTTCCTGCCAAAATCCGATCTGCAGGCGCGCTCGAAGAATTTAAAAGGTAATTTTGTGCTACGACCCTTGCCAGGCCGGGACACCTCACGATTCGCCAGATCTCCGGATTTGGTTTGGATGCTTAAAGCTCCACGCCGATCTGCCTCGGCACCTGTCCAACTCGGCTGCCACCTCCTCTGCAGCGATGTTTTCCGTCACACCCTAACCCGCCGTTACAGGCGACATACACCTGGCTCAGGGAGAGCCAGCCAAAAGTTACTTACTGGTGTCGCTTCTGCTGGATTTGAAGTTTTTCTGCCAGCTTGTGCAAAAAGGCTGGTCCCCCGGGAAACTTCGGAACAGCACCTCCGAGTCCTCCGCTCCCAAAAGCAATCGGGGAAAATCCGAATCGGAACGGAACGAAACTCAACAGAAAGTTTGGAGCAGGATCCTACCTCCCAGCAGCTCTTCCAAACACGCGCTTTCTTTGTTGGGATCTGTTTTTCCTCCCCCCCCCCCCGTCCCCAAGAATAGAGTGGGAGGGTGACTCAAAAGACCGCCCACCGATGACGAGGCTGTAAAGAGTTTAGCTTGCAGATTTTTACAGCGTGCAGAGAGAAGAGGAAGTGAAGTTTTGGCAAACGGCTCGTAAACTTGTTTATGTGGAGATCTCCTGTTGGGGAAGTCGGATTAGAAACTCCGGTGGTCGAAAGTAGCACTGTCCCCTAAGGGAATCTCTGCTGGTCCGTGAGGCTGCAACTCTCGGGGACGGAGCCAAAGCAAAGCCCGACCTTTGCGACTTCGCTGCTGCGGGCGCTTGTGGACTCTCAACCGGGGGACAGTCTCGCTGCATTTGAGGGTTTTTTTCCCCTTTAAACCGCGGAGGAGGGCGGAAAAGAGTTGGCAGCGTTGTTCAAATTCTTTAAGAAGTCCCCATGCAAAGGATATGCCTTCGCTCACCCATTTGCTGCCCGAGGTGCCCGATTTAATTTCCAAACAAATGCTGGGAGTCGACCCCATCCAGAAGGCAGCCTTACCCCTAGCCGTCTGTTTTCTGATTTTCTATTTTTAGGAGATCCGATGTGCTTGTTAATTACTCATGGCTAACTCTTCAGAGTCAATTTATTATGGATAATAAATTTCAAAAGGGATATTTTGAAATGCAATCACAGCCTAAAATAAGGGGGTTAAAATGTAGTTTCTGCTTTCTGCTTGCATGCGTCATACAAATCCAAGCATAGAGAGGTCATGTGCTGCAATGAGAACAGGACTAATTCAGATGCCGTGAGCTACAGACCTTGATGGGCGATCAGTTTGGCTCAGTTTCTAGAGTCCCAGGTATTTAATTGAGAGGGAGCAAGAGAGGAAGAGAATTACCTATGTTCCCTAGAGTAGATTAGGGTAAAGGTAGAATTTTACTCAACTGTTCTGTAGTTTCATTTGGAGCTGCCAAGATATAATAAGGAAAACCTTATTTGGCATATAGTTTTACCTATTGGTTGTAGTTTTAACTTCCCTAATTTCATAAACAGATTGGGCAATAAAAATATTGTTTTAGACAAATTATTAGCATAGAGACTTATTAGCATAGTGCGTTTCAATTGAATTGATATCCCTAAATTTCCAGCCAGCACAGCAGTATTACAGGAGACTAAGACTGGATTAAGACACAATAGAGTCTTTATGTTGTGGCTTAGTATGTTGTATGAAGTCTGCCATTGTGATAAGTAAATTATGCTTAATAGTTTAGCATGTTGCAAACCCTAGCTAATTGTGATTTATTCAATAAATACTTGTTAATCCGATTATATATGAACACAGCCTAGAGTTATAATTCAACAGTATCTGGTAGGTCACAAATTTTCTTTTCCTGTTTTGGTAGTTTATTTGCAGGATTGTTTGTATTTTTAATTTTAAAAAATGAAGTTTGGAATTTTTTTTCTTGCTGTTGCTAAAGAGATATTTTAAAGCTTAGTGTGATACACTTGCCAACTGATGTGATTAAATGTATGCACCGGTTTAATGACATAGCACTGAACAGGACTACAATCAGCCCTAACACATCAAGTATTATGCAGTATATGCCTGATCTTGTTTCTATGCTTATTAACTTGTACATTAGTCATCAACTTACAACAGTTCATTTAATGACTCTTCAAAGTTACTATAGCACTGAAAAAAGTGAGTTTATGACCTTTTTTCACACTTAACAACTTTGTAGCATCCCCATGATCACATAATCAAAAGTCAGATGCTTGGCAAACTGACTCATATTTATGACCGTTGTTGTGTCCCAAGGTCATGTGATCCCCTTTTGCAACCTTCTGACAAAGCAAAATAAATGGGGAAGCCAGATACATTAAACAACCATATTAGTAATTTATCAGCGGCAGTGATTCACTTAACAACTGTGGCAAGAAAGGCTGTAAGATGGAGCAAAACTCACTTAACAAATGTCTCGCTTAACAGCAGGAATGTTGGGCTCAATTCTGGTTGAGTACTACCTATATATGGCCTCATGTTTGCTTAAGTGTGGTTTATTGATTAAAACAAGATTAGTTGTGTTGTGTGAATCTAGCCACTCAGCTGTGCATTTAGCACTGTATTGCTGCTGAAATCATAAAATGATTATTCGAACAGCAGATAACAGAGGTGCTATTAAGTTTCACTGTTTAATAAGGAAGGAAGGGGATGATTTTGTGTGCGATCACCTTGGAATGATAACAAAAGTGCAACATCACCCATATCTTTTCTTTGCTTTGACAACACCTTTTTGTCAAAAATCTGTCTCCAGGAAGTGCCACATCTATTCCTGGTGAAGGAAGGTAATCAAGGTATCTGGAGGTGGAAGTGCTACAAGCCCTGCCTTGACCTCTTGAAGGAAAGATGAAATGTACATCTAACAAATGAATGAATGAGCCGAGTTGTCTTAGTTTTCCTGCCATGCTTATCCATAAATCTTGCTTCACAGATGGTTCTGATTATGGTGGTATAAGATGGTAGACTACCATACATACAAGCTACATTAGATATTGTGTGAAAATAGCTTATGAAAACCCAGAGTTCTGTGCAGAAAAAAAGAAACTTGTTGCCATGGCATTGTAGGCTCTGAATTACTTAGTGATTAGAAAGAATCCAGTTAGTACAATATTTCCAATATGGAAATATACTAATAGAGAAGGGTGATGATTTTCTAATTATAATGACAGAAGATTGAAGAGGGGAAAAGGATGCAAATATGGGCCTGATCCAGTGTGCTTATTTTGATTTCATTCATAATTTTAAATGTTAGGGTATCTGTGCCAGTCCTACAATATCTAGATTGCATAAATTGGGATAATTGATAGATAAGATAAAAGCAATTAGGAAACCTTTCTTTCTAATGCCATCAAGTAGTTATCAAGACATTTACCGTTTAGATATGATAGTCTTCATATCAAAACCTTTCTCAATTCTCTCTGTCTCTTTCTCTTTATCTCTCTTCCCCCCTCCCCACTCTCTCTCACACACACAGCATATTTCATCACTTTTCCTTGGTGAGAATCTTATATAGTAGCAATATGTTTTTTATATAGCTGATAATAAATATGAAATATGAATCCACTTGGCTTGCACATCCGGACTTCCAAATTATTTTCAATTCATTTGTATTAGGGCCTTTTGCCAGCAAATTTTTCAAATTTCCAAATATAATACGGATTTTCCTGGAGATATACAAAAGTAGTATTCCTTGTTTGTTACATAGAAAAGCATGAAAGATGGCTGGATGACCTTGGGCCAGCCGCCAGTCACTTTTTGTCATCCCAAGTTATCTCATAGAATTCATTGTTTTGGAAGTATGATTAATATAGGGTTGTTGTTGTGGGGAAAAGAGGAGGAGGAAGGCATATTAGGTATGTTCACCACCTTGAGTTACTTATAAAGTAACCTAAGGTGGGATAAAAAATCTAATACATTTTTTCTCAGATCATTGCTGATTACTAGCTCACAATCTCTTATTTTAAAAACAGAGGTTACATTAATATAAAAGGGAATAACAATGTTAAAAATCTGTTCCTGGGGAAAAATATAATGTGTGTTCTGCAACATGATGCACTGCAGCCTTTGAGATTGCCTAAAATTGTCTTCCATCAAAACTAAAAGCTTTTTGCACCAATTGTTAGTAGGTTAACATGGACGAAAACCATTGTCTTTGCTGTTAAACTATGTATGATAAGTCCATGCAAAAAGAACTAAGAAAGTAAGCACCATTTTTACATATGAATCCTATGATAACAAAAATTATAGCGGTCTAGTGAGTAAGGCAATCAGTCTTTCAAAAACCACAAGATTGATATAAAATTTGCATTATTTCTTAAATAAATATTTTTATCCTTTTACTTATAATTTTGGAATCTTAATTTGGATTGTTGTATCTGGGAACTTAAAGTGGACTGCAAAATTATTATTTTTTGAGCTGAGTTTTATGCCTGATGACATCATGATTTTGTCTAGAATCCCTATGTCCTTAAAATACTGTGATATTATTTATTCATTTGGTTATTATATTTGTATCACATTTTTATTATTTGTACAATTTGGGGCAGTATATAAAATGACCAACCTGTGTCAACTTAGTAAGATAAAATGAGAAATTAAATACAGTTGGTTTACCAATCCTACTTGTGAACCTGTTGGAACAAGAGATCTATTGAGCCTCTGGAATGGGACTCTGTTATGTACAGACTTTTTGACATTACATGAAATTTAAACATGCAAAACATCCTTAAAATTGTTGTTTTACAAACTCCAAGAACATCATGTGTGACTTTTAAAATAACATAAATCAGTTTTGTGACTGAAATCACATGTTTCATTATAATTTGCTGATCTGCTGATCTTGCCTAAGGTCAACTGTTATGAGTAATTCATTGCAGCAACAGAGTTTATGCTGGGTATTGAACAGCCATCAAAAAGAAAAAAGTTGTGTTTCTTTCAGTTTTTCCTTCATAACATTTCATCCTATCTAGTAAGTTAATTTGAAAAATCTGTATTCCTCCTGAAGAACTGTATACGCTTCCATTTGGAAAAATGCTCTAAACTCTCCTTAATGAAATATGAAAGAATGTACAGCAGATTATTTTAGAACACGTGTTATAATACCAACCTGCAGTATAGATGGGATAGATGCAAATGAAATTTACTAAATTTTCTTTTCACTTGGCAAGCATCCTGTTTGGTGGCATTGTTCTCATATCTTTTTCTGCCAAGGTTTTGTGACTCGCATCCGGGCCATTCTTCTCTAGTCTAGTGGTCTCTGTATGTGGCAGAGTACAATTTCTAGAATCCCCAACCAAACTGTTTGAATGCACAAACTTGGGAAAGGATTATTTTAGATAAAAGGCACTGATGATTCTTCATTCTGCATGGTACGTAATGAAATACAAATACTCAAAGGCTGTTGTGGTGGATTCCACCACAAATGCGCGAACGACAAAAGCGTGCCTGACTAAACCGCGGTGACAAAACCATGCCGACAAAACCGCGCGACGAATGAGCAACGAATGAGCCCGGAAGCGCGCCGACAACAGCGCGCCGACAGAAGCGCGCTGTAACCTAACCCTAAACCTAACCTTAAACCTAACCCTAAACCTAACCCTAAACCTAACCCTAAACCTTACCTTAACTTAAATCGCGCTTATGTCGGTGTGCTGTTGTTGGTGCGCTGTTGTCAACGCGCTTTTGACATCGCGGTTTTAGCGCCGCGGTTTTGTCGGTGCGCTTATGACGTTCGCGCTTTTGTCGGGTCACGGTTGTGGTGTTCTAGTGGCCAGCAGAGCTGGCAGCAGATTTGGACAGTGAGGAGGTTGGGAAGGAACATGGGCCAGTCCTGGAGTCTGGAGAAGGCTCTGATGAGGACTCTGTGCCAGAGGCAGAGAGGGAGCCAGAGACGTATGCCAGTTATCAGATGCCTTCAGAGTCAGACATCAGTGAGGCAGACAAACAGCTGGAGCCTGCTCCCAATGTGCACATGCGCAGAGTTGCCAGACGAAGGGAACAGCTAAAAAACAAGGGTCGACTTGGGAGTAAGGCCACAGGTGAACGATGACTGGCCCTTCCCAGAGGAAATAAAAGAGGAACAAAAGGAGAGTGGATTTTGCTTAATTGGCATGACTCTCCGAGACTCCTTGCCAAGTTTTTCAGATATCGTCCTGGCACCTCTCCCAGCCAGATAAGGTCTGTGACTGTAAATCCTCCCTGGAAAGACTTTGCTGAATATGAATGAGCAGAATTCACAGTAAATTAATAAAAGGGGTTATTGTCATGGCCAGGAATTTGCTTCATGCTCTTGGGAAGCCTGGGTCAGAACAAAGGCATTTACCTGTATTTTATAGCCCAACAGAGTGGAAGGCAGTTCCACCTCTTAATAAAAACTTGATGAGCCAGAACATTTTATTTTTCCAAATGTTGACACAGCACATTGGACAAGTACACTAAAAAATCCTCTGAGGTGTAGTAAAGGACTCTGCATCCACCTCTTCTGAATATTTCATTGCTCATGCGAGCGATCTCCACTTCTAAAAGCAATGTACCATTGGTAAACTAATTAATACAATATAATACAATAGCAGAGTTGGAAGGGACCTTGGAGGTCTTCTAGTCCAGCCCCCTGCAGGAAACCCTACACCGTTTCAGACAAATGGCTATCCAACATCTTCTTAAAGACTTCCAGTTTTAGGGGATTCACAACTTCTGGAAGCTAGTTGTTCCACTGATTAATTGTTCTAACTGTCAGGAAATTTCTCCTCAGTTCTAAGTTGCTTCTCTCCTTAATTAGTTTCCACCCATTGCTTCTTGTTCTATCCTCAGGTGCCTTGGAAAATAGTATGACTCCCTCTTCTTTGTGGCAACCCCTGAGGTATAGGAACACTGCTATCTATCATTACAAAATTACAAAATTTGATTTTGTTATTTGTCTTCATCTATAAATTCTGTGTTCTTCCAGTACTGCATTGCTGACTAGACGTCTCAAGTAAACAGTTACAAACATTTTTTAAAAAAATTAAAACACATGGTTTCATAACTGACAATGGTAAAATAGACACAATCAGCAACAGAAAACAATGATTATGTATCAACTCAGCACACAAAATACCTAGACACTCAAGGAAAATGGAAAGGCACTAGAGCAAAAGAAGCCGTGATTCTTCTTGACTGGCACTTTTGTTTATGGGCTTGTATGCATGGTGAAGTAAAGGAGAAAAAAGATGGGTATCTTTCAAGTCACTAATCCTAGAATGATCTTTTCAGTCATGTTAGGTAGAGTGACCATTATATGGAAGTGATCAAATTGAAGACAGACAAGAGGGACAAGGTTTCCAAGCAGTCCACCAGTCCAAGTATCATGAGATCTATAGACAAATCCTATGTTATTCAATAATGTTACACATGCACATTGCAAGATTATGGCATACATTTTTAAAATCCTACTGGCATACCATACTTTATGTCATCAGACTGATCATTAAGGCACTTCTGTTGTTGATTTTAAAGATCTATAATATGTTGCTTTGTTTTCTTTTTAATGTATCCTAAAATAAATTTATTAGTATTATATGTAAACTCTTAAAGGAAAAACTGCTACATATAACAAATTGGAGCCCTCCTTAAGTTTCAAGGAAAAATACTGTTTTGTGTAGAGTAATCAGCATCTTTTTACCAATATAGGAAAAAAGTTTATAAATCTGCAATTCTTGTTTTTTCATCATTTCTGAATGAGTTTTTGCCGAAAGCGATTCCTTTATAGATTAAAAAAATAAATGCTATTTATAATCATGGGTGATGTCTTTATTCACTTTTGCCTATCTAAAAAGATTGTGTAAAGAATCACCATATCAGAAAGCAGTGGCTGTCTGTAAGTAAATGCTGGGTGTTGGTGTGAAAGGTACATTATTTGAACTCTTTCTCTCGCCCTGCCCTGTCCCACCCAGCAACCTGTTTGATATGGTGGAACACACGCTTTTATTATTGCTATAGCAATAATAGGTATATTATTATAGTGTTCTTCATGTCAAGGAAGATTATGTTTGTAGCTGGCCTTCTTAAATTTTGCACTTTGCTACCATATGTACAGTATATATTGCTCTGAGTATAATGGTAGCTCTGTATTTCCCCTTTCTTGGATTTCCCCTTCCCAATCTTATCTTCTATCTAGTATGACAATTTGTCTGAGAACTCCCAGACAGAATGTGGTTTAATGAGCTTATCAAGATCAGTAAAGAATCTGAATGAGTACCAAAAGGTCCATAGATAACATCTTCATTTTTACTGCCTCCTTAAAGTCAAATTCCACTGCACACATATACACAAACATGTGCGTGCGCACATACACAAAGAGGGGGGGAGACACAATATTATCCTTTAGGATAGACGGAACTACATTTGGGTGGGGGGACCACAATTAACATTTTCTAGGAGAAGAACTGCAGTAGATACCTATGAAACTTCAGTATGAATTGGTATAAAGAGTTAGGGACATGTAATCAAGAGCAGAAGATTTTTTGCTGAAGATAGCAAAAAAATGTCACTCAGTATTCACAGTTGTGGTCTTGAGAAGCTCTGAGATTGTCAAAAAAGGTGCAGAGTAACATCTGGCCCTGGGATATTAATCTGCCCACATCTGCTTAATGAGAAAGTTGATGTATTTAGAATGTTGATGCATTATTCAGTGCTTCTTGATTCTTTCATTTCAGAAAATCACACAGAGGTTTATTTATCACACAATGTATTGCTTTAGGAGTACAAAAATATTTTTATTAAAAGTTTTTGCTGTTTAAGAAATATTCTTAGTTATTCATCTATTTACTTAAATCATTTATGTTAAATACTTTTGCAAGATGCAGTTCTGTTTTATTTTACAAAGAGGAAATCTCACAAATCAGACTAGATTCACACAAGATATTCAATCAAAATGCATTTTGATTAGTGTAGATAAGAATATTATGTAAACCAACCATGTAGTTTATAAAGTTTGATATATAAGTTAACATGGTGGATCAACTCAGTCCAGTGCACTTATTCAATAAATCATGCTTAGCCCAGCCTGAGACTGTGACACAGTGTTTTGAGTTTGAAGTATTCAGGATTTATTTAATCTAATTTACTTGATGAGAGAAGATAAAATCAACACATATCTGTATACTGAGAACTGACACATCTAAACAGCTCTTCTCCAGGGGATCTCAAGGAATTTGTGATTATAGATAAAAGCCATAATCTTGATTGTATTTCACGTTGGAAACAAAAAAAAGAGATAGGAAACCTGATTTTGCTGCTCAAAAGAAGATAAGAAAAGGAATAGACTGTCATTCCTTTACTCTCTAAGCCTCTTAGGAGACAACTGGAGCCAACCCCACTCTGTTATTTCCCCGATCAAAGACAGAGTAGTACTGGCCAATAAAAACATCTCCCAGAATCCAGAGTGGATCAGTTGCAGATTCTATATCTAAACCTTGGAAGCCGCTGGTGCACAGGTTTATCCCATCACTATTGACCTAGGGGAAAGAGGATATATAGGTTTAAAAGCAATTAATATTGAATTACGACAAATCATATTCAGATTTGTATGCCAACATTTACACACACTCAAAGGCAGTTTTAAAAACAGGAATTTAAATGCTAGAAGTTGAAGTCCTTATATCTGGAAGATGATTTTGTTGGGAAAGATTATTGTAGAACTACCAAGCACAACTAAGAACTGATGTAGAAGGAAGAAGGCAATGACTGGACATTGAGCCAATTGCTTTTTAGCATAAATTAGAAAAATTCTAATTGTGATTTGCGCACATGAAGCAATTATGGCATTTCTAGCCTGGATGTGAAACATGTAATAACATGTTTCTTAGTCCGTAAATTTAAAATAAAAATAATAGCAGCACTAATCCAATATTTTGAAAGTGCCATATTAAAGAAGAGTGTATTCATGCTGTACAAAGAGCTTGAAAAAAAATTTGGAACTTTTCTATTATATATATTGAATTTTATATGCCCAAGATGGAAAGTCACACTAATTTTCATAATGGAAGAATGGATGGTAAAGGTGATGGAGTGGACAGAGAAGGTAAAAGCAACTGTTTTAATTAAAGAAAAGAACTTATCAAGTTTTATTTCCATTTGGAAACCAGTTCTGGATTTTGTATTTGAAACTGAAAAAAAATTGAAACCCTATTTTTAGGTTTTGACGATTAGAATTATTTTGTTGTTACAGAAATGGCTTGATATATATAGAAATGTATAGCAAAAAGTTGAGGCTGTAATTTTTTTTTTTTTGGCATGCTACTACACTGAAAAGTCAGAAGCCACTACCTTTTTCTTCCCTTGTTAATCTCTTTCTGCACTTTTCTATTTCTCTCTTTAACTTTCTCAATGTTTGTTTCCACTGGTACCTTCCATTTAGCCATTTTCTCGTATCTGAATATTACAGACCCTTCCTATTCATTTCCCTTTCTCCTTTCATGGGCTGATCTATAGCCCTGCATCTCAAAGAATTCAAATAGAAAAGAAGTAGAGTTTCTGCACTGCCATCTTCAAAGGATTCTTGTGTTGGTATGACAAGACAGGCTTGTAGTAGGCTGTCAAATCTATAATTTATGACATTAGCACTATCATTTAAAATAGCTCCCTACCATAACAAAGAAGTAAAGTCTGAAAGGTACATGTAAGCTTATACAGTATATAGATGCCTCCAAGTCAGTGTTATATTGTGTTTTGGAATGAATATATCTCTTTATTATCTTTTTATATATGACTTCTAATAGTGACTAAGATGCTGGCAAGAGGAAGTAGAATGCTTTATTGTGGGGGAAGGGATCATCTCCTTTTCCAAGGAGAAAATGTGTTGCAAAAAAAGAAGAGGAGAAAAAAGGCCCCGGATTTGTCAATGCTAAATGTATAACTACTATAGATAAAGGATTAGAAATAATTGTTAAAATGAAGCTATTAGACTTCACAGCTAAATCACCTGATCTAATCTTTTGGATTAGCTTCAATTTATTGAGATGCCTGGAAAATTCAAAGACTGTGCATCTTTTTATGTCATTGTTATTTATTTAATAAGGCTAGAATAGAGGTAGAGGCTTGGAGAACTGCTCCTTAAATGTTCTCTTACTCTGTAAATTGACGTATAAAGATCAAGTAAGCTTTTACTTATTTTTTGTTACACCTTAATTTATAGGTTAGCCACAAAATTAATAAAGATTTTGTTCTAGTATAAATGCGAATCCCCCCGCCCTTATGGACAAACAGTCATTATGGTAAATATTATTTTTCCCACTATACTTTTTAAACAGCAACAGAGCTTGCCAAACACATATGCCACAATTCCTTCTTTCCTTCCTTTCTCTCTCCCTCCTTCCTTCCCTCCCTCCCTCCCTTCATTCCTTCCCAGTAAATGAAGGGAGTTAGGGAAATCTGTCATTTCCTCAATTTTTAGTTTTACTATTTTTATTTATACCCCATTTTTATAAACAATTCAAGGGGGAAACATAGCCTATTTTTTCCCCAAGAACAACCCTATGAGTGAATTGGGTTGAGAGTGAGTGAGTGCGTGGTCCAAAGTAATCCAGCAAGTTTTCATGCCTGAAGTGAGACTAGAACCCATTGTCCCCCAATTTCTAGCTTGGTATCTTAACCACTACCCCAAGCTTGCTCTTTTTTATTGGTATCATTATTTTGTATTTATTATAATGGTGATTAAAAGGCATTAAATATCTAGCTAATTCTCATTAAGCAACCTTACTAACAGTGGTAAAATTTTAATTTTTTTTTACTACTGGTTCTCTGGGCGTGGCATGGCTAGGTGAGTGTGTCTTGGTGGGTGTGACAGGGGAAGGATACTGTAAAATTTCCATTTCCACCATTCCTCCTGATCAACTGGGACTTGGGAGGCAGAGAATAGATGGGGGCAGGGGCAGTCAAAGGTGGTATTTGCCAGTTCTCTGAACTACTCAAAATTTTCGCTATCGGTTCTCCAAACTCGTCAGAACCTGCTGAATACCACCTCTGCTTTCTATGTAGTGCAACCTCAAAAAGTCTACTTTGTCCTTTTTTAACTTGTCTTTTCTGAATCTCAGCAGTAAAAAAGCAACTGAGCATCTGAATAGGAAGCTCTTACTAACACATCAATGTTCTTTCCCCATGTCCCAATACAAAGTTACAGATAATAACCCATTCTTTCCCAAGAATGACACATGTTCTGCTATGCTGTACAGGAGGAAATGAGTGGCAGCACTTACCATGACAGTGTAAGCCTCTGGAGTAAGAGGATAAGCGTTTCCATTGATTGTGAAAGTGACAAGAGGCATCACATTGAGATTGTTGCATTCCACAGCATACTGTAAACAATTGATATATCTTTGCAATAATGAACACCCAATATTTCAATTTAAAAAATAAACAACCCTAGCTAAGAAGATGGACAGTATCTATTTTGCACTCCAATCTTTTTCTTTTTAATTATGCTTCCCTCATAAGATATTATACACATATGTGAACTGATGTCTTCAAGTATGCTAAAACATTGAGCAAGGTTTCAACCCAAAAACAGATAAGATGCGATAAGAATTAGGTGTCCCTTTTTACCTTTACTTCTGTCTTGTTCAATCTATCTCCCATCAAATGCTGTTTTTTTAATTTAAGGAAATTGTTCTGAAGTTTGCCGTGTTTAATATGCAAACACACAATATACTAATACAGAGAGTAATTAAAGGCTGATAGCTTGAGGCGAGAGAAGGATCCAGGGCTAACTCCCCAAACCCCTTGCTCCATACACTGCCTGCCTCCCACACTTTTTTGCTCCACAGCTATAGCCCCATTTCTCACTCTCTGGGTAGCACCCACCAATTGCCTTAGAGGGTCTTCCTCTCAGAATATCTATGAGGCACCTAATGGGCTGCCAAGCCACTCTTAAAAGTTATACAATGTTGGGCAAAAAGACAGATGCTAAAGCTAAATCAGGATAAGACTTGGCCTAAATCCACTGCTTCTCCTAAGCCATCTTTTTAAAGGATCTGCTTCACCTTTTGCAAAATGGCAGTGTAAATTTTCTTTAAAGTTCAAAGAACTAGAACATAATGAAATTGAAAGAAACAAAAAGAGAAAATGAAAGAGTAAACTAGGTTCGTAAAGAGATAATTTTAGATTTAAATTTATCCTAGATTTAGCACAAGGATTAGGATTCTGTTACTGATTTCCAAGCTGTGACTTACCTCATCATCCATAGCTTGTGCCCCGATTAATTTTTGCATTTGCTTTATGTCTTTAGAAGGGCCTGTGATGAGAGATGTTCCTGTATCCACTATAGCCTGACATCCATCTGCACAAAATGCAATATTCCCACCAACCTGGATACTGAAGAGAAGATGGAAATAAATTTGAGGTTATTGGTGGTAATGCCTCTCCAAAATATTTACAGTGGTACCTCTTCTCCCAGCATGATTATAGGTTGACTTTGATCCTGACACTGTTTTTTTTATATTTGTTTAATGTCTATCACTTCATTACTGATTCCTCTTTGCAAAGATCTATGCGGAGATATGTGGTGATGGATATTATAATATTTTAAATGAACAATATTTCTGGTTGTACAATGGGAAAATATCTACGTCTCCTAAAATGGGGACAATAGTGAGCTTAGCTTAGAGTAATTAATACTCTTGCTTAGCTAAGAGTAATTAAAAACTGATTGCTTGGAATCAGTTCAAGCTTATTCCAAGAGCAGACTTGGAATTTGGCATATCACAAAGTTGTTTTGTTTGCCTCTACCTGTGACTATAATGGTCCTGCAGGAATCTCCTTTTTTCTCTTGACATACGGATAGTCTAGAGTGACCTTATTCTGTTTGCAAAAATCACAACAAGATGCAGAAAATGCTATATTTAATATAGTAAATCTAGTACTAAATTATTATCTAATTGTCTGGAAATTTGCAGTCTTACTACTTTCATGAGCCTAGTTTAAAAGCAAATAATTCTTCATTCTGCAGTTTCTTAGGTAAGAACTGCAGTCTATCAATAACAAGAGTTATCTTGCACATTTGATATAGTTCAGGCATTCCATAGACACTGAAAGTTTAGAATTTATGGTTTCTGAATTCAAACTTTCCTAGGAATTTTGGTATCAAGGAAGCAAAGCTCAGTAAATAGGGGAAGTCTTGGTGTTTTAGATTCTGTAACTTTTTGGAATGAAGCAGGAATCCCTCCATAAAGACAGCAATTAAATTTGAAGACTTTCTGAAACCTCAGCATAACTTGGGATTTTACAAACTGTAGAAACTTCGACAATATTTAAAGCATTGTTACTTTGCTTTTCAATATAAAAAGATTTAGAAGGAGGGATAGAATTATTTACAGCATTTCGAGAATTGGCAAATATTGTTGTAAAGACATCTGTTGCAGACAATGATGTAATTAATATATATAATCACCTAAATCACCTTCCTGGTTTTTAAAGTAGTGAAAACTCTCTAACTCAAAGGATAAATATATAGCACATCCAGCCAAATAGTTAAAAGATGATTGCAGCTCGTTGTAACAGTAAAAGACTGGAGATTTATGATGCAGATGTGGTGCTTCTGTAAAGATTGGCAAGTCTGAGTCCTAAATGTGCAATTACCCTGAATTCTAGCATTTATCAGAGATAGAAAAGTAGCTATTATCTCCGAGAATCCCCCCTTACTTCCAAATAAGATATGTACTTATCCAGTTGGATCTGCCAATATCCCTGCTTAGTGACTGGAATCCAGTTCAGATTTCCACTGAAATAGGCCTCATCATAGCCACCAAAAATCAGTTCCCCTCCAACAGAAGAATAAGGGTTTCTGAGGAGAGAAAGAAGAAATAATCGAATTGAGCATGAGCCTTTGCTTTGTGTTTTTTCTATTACATAGTCATACTTTCAAAATTCTAAACCTGAAGAACATAATTGATGCCCCACATTTTCTAATGCTCCACATTTTCCACACTTCTCATGTCAGCCCCCTGGCTGTATCTGGATCATGCCCGTACATTGGGCACAATGATGAATGGAATATTGACTGAGTCTGAGAAAGTAAAGTACACAGATATAACCAATTATTCTTTCCAATACTAAATAAAAATAATGGAATCTGGTTCCAGAAGTAAGAAGTTCACCAATTTATAGGGAAAGAGAAAAGCCTCCCTATTTCTGCTACAGAAATGGTTTTTTTTAAATAGCCAAAGGAAACCTTGGTATTGGCTTTTAATGATTTCAAAAAAAGCAGGTGCTAATCTGGATGGCAACTTTCTACAGTATTGGGAGGAAGAGTCACCTTTTTATGCATTACCTGTTCATGTAAACTGAGAATATTGGTAAATCCACCAGGTTTTGAGCCATCATATTATCAAATACAGGGGTCACACCATCCACAGCCAAGGATGGATAGGCCAGACCAAGTATCCCATCAAATTCTGAATCCAAAAAGGTGTTACCAGGTTCAGAGACACTTTCTGCAAACTGTTGATTTACTACGGTGAGTCCTTCAACCTAAAAAAATAGAAATCCCAGATATGAATTTTAATCTGTGGCAAGAAACTAGTCATACCATAGTAATGGGCCATGTAATTCTTTTATAAAAGAGAAAGCCTTCTGTCCTTCCTTCCTTCCCTCCCTTCATTCCTGAATTGGTGTTTCATCATGAAGATTTTGGGCAGCTAAAATGCTATTTTGAATAAACTGCACCACATCTGACCCAGCATATTATCATTCAAAGTCAGGTTGAATTTCATATCATCTATCTTAAAACTTTCAGAAAACAACACTCATGTTGAGAAATGCTTCTAAAAAAAGGAGGAACACACAAGGACTAAAGAGTCCATGATGGAATAGGGACAGGTTTCCCCTGCAGCTCCATGCATATCTTTAAAATCTGCACCAAGTCATTGGGGCAAAGCCCCTCTGGGGCTTGGAAGACCACAGGAGGAAAAAAAGGGAAAAGAAAGTACAGTTGCTCAAATACTCTAGAACAGTGGTCCCCAACCTTTTTATCGCCGCGGACCAGTCAGCCTGTGATAATTTTACCGTGGCCCGCTGAGCGCGCGCAGGGGTGGGGGTGGGGGTGTAAAAAAACTCCCAGCCCGGAGTACCCCTTTAAGTAATCCATATTTCAGTAAACTGATCTACCGTCAGGCTGTTGCTTGTAAACTGGACTAACTATTTCTAGTTAATTTCTAACTATTTGAATGGAAGATTATATGCTTATAGTTTCTATTCTTTTGTTAACACACAACCACATTTTTATTCTTCTACAGACACCATTTTTAATTACCAGGATAGTACACCAATGACAGCACCATGATCAGAAAATGTTAGATGTTGCATTATTTTCAATATGTATTTGTAAATATATGCCAAATAGATTGCAATCGCTTTCTGGACTTCCTTTAAATTTGCAGGTAAATGCTGCAATAGATATATAGCTCCCATCAGATTGATGATCACCCAAAAATGTTATTCATTGAATTCACTGTGAATCCTTTCTTAGTAAGTGCATTCAAGACAGCCTACTACTAGCTGGTAGCCTCTCTGTCCATTCACCAAATTATCTGGGACAGGGGTGTCAGAGTGACATCGAAAATGTCAAGGTAATAGCCATGACTATGAAATTAAAAGCCTATTTATTCTTTTATTTGCATCACATAAAAACCAAGATGGTTCCCATCTTGAATTTTTCTAAATACATCCTACATACAACCATGATGCAGGAGTTTTCATTCAGCAAGAAAAAGGAACCGGTGACTTGAGCCAAGTCAACATCTGGAAATCTTATCCCAGTCATATCCAACCTAGCTTATTTTTTGAGATCACCTCAAGGCGAGCTGGAGCGGGACGCGCTGCGCCACGAGTTGGAGAGCTTGGAGAGGCTGAGCGCGCAACTTGGAGAGCTGCGTCTCCGCCGCCTGGAGCCCGAGCTGGCCCGGCGGCGGCAGCAGCTGGAGGGGCTGTGGGCCGACTGTGCCGCTCTGGAGGCGCTGCTGGAGCAGCTCCTGGCCGAGCACGAAGGGCTGCAGGAAGCGCGCAAGCAGCGGCCAGCCGCGCTGCTGTCTGCCCCGCGCGTCCTCCGGGCCGGGCGCTCCGAGAAGCGGCAGCTGGCCTCCGACTACGTGCTGGTGGTGAGCTGGAGCTGCGCGCAGAGCCTGGAGCGATACGAGGCCGAGTTGCGGGCGATGCAGGAGCTGGAAGGGGGCCGCCTGGGCCAAGAGGACCTGCGCAAGCTGCGCGCGCAGAACCAGGAGAGCCGCCGGCGCCTCGAGGAGCTGTGGCACCGCTGCCGGGAGCTTTGCGCGCTGGGCGAGCGGCTGGAAGAGGAGCGGCTGGCGCAGCAGGAGAGCCACGGCGCCCAGCTGCAGGGATCATGGCCCCCGGCCGCTGCGCGGCCCGGTGCCAGGTACTCCGCGGCCCGGCACCGGTCCGCGGACCGGGGGTTGGGGACCACTGCTCTAGAAGGTATATTTCATCAGTATTCTCCTAATAAATCATATGCACTCACATAGAAAATAAAAACAAAGGCTAATGATGATAATTTATTACATGGTTCCTTGGTGACATGCCACCAAAAATATCTTATGGTTCATTCTTGTAATGTGCTACTCATTTTTCCTGAAAGGACATTTGACACTGTAAAGAACTGTGCTTTGGAACTCAGTTGAAAATTCAGATACTGTAGCCTCTACAAGCTGGATAATGCCTTACTGTATCAGAGTATAATTGGTTAAATGAGAAAGCATCATATTCTTTTTAAGTGAATAGCATCTTTCACTTACAGTCACTTGATCCATTCCAATTATTCCTGTCAAGCTACCAGTGCCATAGTGAATGGAAAAAGAAGTACCCACTTCAGTGTAGGTGCTGGACTGTGATGGGTGAAATCTGGAGTGTTCAACTGTAATTAAAAAAAATAAAAGAAATCTCAATGCTCGTATCTGTGGCCTATGGATTTTTCAGTCCAGCCCTTTGCATATTTATTCAAGTACAATATATACAAGATTACCACCTTATGAATCCACACAGCTGTATACAGTTAATGGCCTCTATTGAAAATAAAGTCTTTAAAACAAAGCAATATGAATGTCCTGCTTGTAGCTTCAGTACAAGATGGTCATTTCGCACACCAGAGTTGCCAATGATCCAGTAATGAAAATATACTGATGACTGTTGACTATGCTAATCTAAGTTATACAAAAACTCCATATGCATATAGTCATATTTCACACGTATATTTTCTCAAAAATAAGTTGTAAATAGAGAATACTTACAAAAAAGTATGCAAGGGACATCTACCTTAAGTTGCCATTCATGCTGTTTTATCTTTTATGGTGAAGCTTCTGAATAAACATACTTAGTATTGTGCTACTACATTATTACAAGCCTTTATTTGCCCAATTACTTTACAGATAGGATCTTCTGTCTTCATATCAAAACTGTAGGAGATGACCAGGCTGAGCCCAAGGGAGGATCAAAGGCATCATCAGTCATGAGTCCCTTCACGCCCACAAGAGACCTAAGTCCAGCCCACCATCAATTCCTTATCTACTGCCAAATTGCTTCAATCATTAGTGGTTCAGATTCTTGTAGCGAGCTTAAGCTTGCAATAAATCTTTATACACAACTGCCTGGATCTCCCTGGCGCTTGACAAAAGCTCTTTTTTCTCCTGAATGAAATCTTATTTTAGCATTTATCACTGTAAATGGCAAGATTTGGTTTCTGTTTTGCAGACAAAATGTTAGGGATATTACAGCATACTACAAGTACAACAGAATGGCCATTGTATTAAAAGTCTACTCAATAACTGATTTTCCACTGTTGAACATAGCAAATGTGCTATGCAATGATTGATGTGTGCAATTGTTTATCAATTTATCAATGACAATACATTGCTATGCATTTGGACTTATTGGAAGCATGAACAACATTTACTGATCTGAATAATGTTAGTTCTATAAGCATCGGTACCTCTAACATAACAAATGTTAACAGTTTCCATAGTGTTAACACAGCGTTCAGCATAATTTAAAATTATTTTCATAAGGTTTCTGCCATGTGTAAATCAATGTTTGGCATCTAAGAAACCCAACAAGCCTCTCTATAAGTTTTATTAATGTTTATCCCTTTAAATGGAGCAAACATCAAGGTGATGTATTTAAAGCCATGCCTTCCTTTCCCCTTGACCAATACTCACCACAAGCCTTGCTGACACAATAAATAGATGGTACCCAGAGGTTGGAAGAACCAGTGTCAAAGAGTATAGTAAAATTCTGTGGAGGGTTTCCAATGGAGATCTGTCCAAAGTATTCCACCTGCCAAAAACAGGAAAACGAAGAAGTGTTTCTACTCCATATATTAGGTTGGAGAAGCACATAAAGCTGGAAACCTTCTCCAAAACCTGAGGGGAATTTTGTCAAATGCAGTCTTGTCCAATCATGCCTAGATGTTTGCATAAATGGATCAAGAGCTTAAATAGGATTTTAATTCTAGCTTTTTGGGAGGGGCCTTGCTCATAATCCAATTTTACACCTTCATTTTTTAATTTTCACCCCTAGTATTTTAATTGCAACATTTTCTTGATAAAAACATGTGTTTATTTTCCCAGGTAAAGTGTCTTCTGTTTTCCTATCAGTTTGCTCCTGGATGTAATCTTGTTTGAGGAACAAGACTATTATATAAATCTGAAAAATAGAAGAAGAAAAAAAGAGTGGTTTATTAGAAAGAAAAAAGTTGGCTCATTCTTCGGCCTTTCCACCATAAGCATGCAGCAGAAAGGGAGAATTCAGATATGTGTACAATTAAAAAAAAAGTTTTCTGTTGTAGATATAAACACTCTGCAGGCATTCAAACACATCTGAAAAGGTGAGAAGTAATAGGGCATGAATTTGCAAGCAAGCCTGGTCCTACCCTTCCACATTGTTCATACTTGCTGTTTTTCAGAACTTTGCATGTTAAGACTTGCAGGGAGGGTAATTATGTCAGACCAATTCAACTCATTTACAAATTTTCCCATCATCACAGCAACCAATTTAGTTAGGCTAAAGTACATTGAGCTTGGTTATAATTCTCCAGTAGATTTTGAGGCAGACTCTGCAAGTTTTTTTGACACATTTAATACTTAGGGTGGATGTCTGTGCTTGTATTACACCCTAATTTTCTTTTAAACCCACTTTCAGAGTTGGCTAACATAAAAGAATATCGGGAGGTGATGGAGTATGACATAGGTGGCAGTTTATTTCTTGTTTGTAGAAGTGCTAAATTGCCAGTTTGCACTTATATTAGACTTAGACTTAAGTCTTTAGCGTTGGTACGGCATCGGCAATCCCTTCGCAGTAGAGTCGCATGCATCCCGAATCAACGGGATCCATGATTCTAGGCACTTATATTCAACTTTTATGTTTGCAAATGTAGCCAAATATTTCACAGTCCTCTTCAGACAGAGCCCATGTTTACAACTCTTTAAGATAATTATATTTTTTCTCCAGATCATAATGTCTCATACCAATAAAACATAGAAATGATGAATTTTTATAATGCATATGTATAAACTAAATTGAGTTCGTTGAACAATTCCTTCCTCGATGGCCTCATGATATATAATAAACTCCTGGATTTCTATAAACTGTGTTCAGAGATGGTATTCAGCCAGTTCTGACAAGTTCTGGAGAATCAGTAGTGGAAATTTGGAGTAGTTTGGAGAACTGGCTAATAGGCTGGCTCTGTTCCCGCTGCTTCCCAGCTTCCCAGATGATCTTCTTTTGTTGCCCTGAACAGGGGAATAGAGCTGGAAAGCAGGTTGGTAGGGTGGAGAGAGAATGGGGATTTTGCTATATCCTTCCCCTACCATGCCCACAAAACCAAGCCCACCAAGCCACACCATGTCCACCAAGCCACACCCACAGAACCAGTAAAAAAATTTTTGGAGCCCACCGCTGTGTGAGTACAGGGTGAGAGTTTAATAAAAGTAAATTTTGTCATTGAAAAAACTGGTGACATTTGTCTTCTTTGTAGCTAACACATCCCCTCCCCCCAACCCGGTCTCATTCATGCTTTGGCTTTAACTTACATCAAAATAGTTGAAGAGAGGTTCATTGGTTTCTTTAAATACTGAGCAGTCTTGGGTGTACTGTATCATGTCTATCTTATATTTCTTCCAAAACTGAGTCAATTGACCACGTTCCCTCAATATTTGCCGCAAAGATCGGTGTTTTTTCAGGGTAACTCTGGAGAGGAGAGAAGGAGCTATATGCTTAATACTGATTAACAGAAATAAGAAAATCTGGAAAGCATTTTATTCTAGTACAGGCAGTATGGGAATTCCACTAAGTTTAGGATTGTAATGGGTTATTCATAACCTGAAAACTTTGCCTATGCTTCACATGAAAGTAATTATGTATCAAATTCAATACTTGAAAACAAATCTCTCTTTTGCATAATTCTGAAATAAATCCAATCTATCTAGAACTCCTGTGATTTATTTTTCATCTGGCAATCAGTGTTATCCATTAGGGGACTTCCACTTGCAATATTTGATGATTTGCAAGTCGTTGACTCTTCACCCTTAATATATTTATGAACAGTAGTTTTGGGGATACAGGAATTTGGAACAGAAAGTACAGTACATCAGGATGGATTTATAATATTTTGAAGAGAGTAAAATAATACCCATAGTTCAGAGGTGGGTTGCTCCCGGTTCGGCCCAGATCAGGCGAACTGGTAGTAGAAGTGGTTGGAAGCTCCGCATACCCATTCGGACAAGCACACGAGTGCACCCGAACCAGTAGTAAAAAAATTGGCAACCCACCACTGTCATAGTTGTTTTGGGGGCCCTCCCGTTCCAACAATTAATTTGTTCACATTTATCTAAATGCATTACTGATTATTCACAAAACATTATTGATGTGTTTATGCTCTAATACTGAAACTGTGCTGTACTGATATTGCAGGAAAATAAAAGACGTTTCAAGGGACTGCTATGCCCACTGCAGCTTTGTAATTGTAATTTCTAATGGTCAATAGGAAACAATGGGGCAGGGGGCAGGGGGAGTGAGCAGAAGAAAAAGAAATGTGCTTACCTTTGCAATCCACTGGTCATCCAAATGTAAAATGTTAAAAAGATCAACCAATTCATTCTGGCAGTGGAGGACTTCTGCTCTCCTTGACTTGAAGGAACTGAATGAAAGTTTTGTCCTTAATCAGCCCAGTCACTGAGATAAAATCCCAGGAGAAAATGTACAATGTGAAAGCCACACCACTTAATGTCAATATGGCACTTTTAGAAAAGAAATTAGTCATTGCACATGTTCCCCTTTCCAGTGATCAGAGATTAAAAAGTTCTTTAATGGTGAAGCAGGAAGTGATTGGAGGAATTGATTGGAGGTGATCACAAAGAAAGATGTAGATGTTCTTCATTTTATAGAATGTGTTTTCTACAGGACTCACTTTAGAACTTCCTTTATCTTTATGGGTCTGAATATAACCCTTTTATTCTGAAGCCCATTCAAAAGTATATCGACAGAGGGAAAGTATGCAGTACATTCTCAAAGGACCCAGATCTTAGCTAAAGAGTCTTGATGGTGAATATTAAGTTATTTCCACACATAATAATACTTTCGTACTATGAATACTCTCTCTCTGTCTCTGTCTCTCTCTCTCTCCCTCTCCCCTCCTCCCGAGTGTGTTCGTTCAAATCAATTTTTGACTCGGACTGAGAACAAGTGACTGGTCCAAAGTCCCCCACTGGCTTTGTGCATAAGATAGAAATAGAACTCACAATCTCCTGGTTTCTAGCCTGATGACTTAACCACTACAAGAAACTGACTCTCCCATTAATATAATTAACGTGAACATTTCTGTTCCTGAAGCATTACTCTTTCCAGATGTTGGCAACCCATATAGTGTGGCCATATATCCTATTGGCAACAACATTCATATTTTATATGTCTTCAGTTACCTCATCTGTACTTGCAGCTTTATTATGTTTAAACATTTTCACAGCATTGTTTAGTTCTTCATCAATTTTCTTCTTATCATTTATAGCATCCATATCAGCTCCAAGTTTCTCAAATACTCATTCCAGAATTCCTTTACTTTAGTTCATACCAAAAATCTTAACACCTTTATTATTTTTTATCTTATTCACTCTATTGGAGTTTTTTTTTTTTACAAACTTCCAAAGTAATTTTTATTTCCTGCCAAATTACTCTGCATTTTTTCTACTTATTTTAATCTTAATCATTTCTTGTTCTTGAACACATTCTTTAAAGCTACATTTTTCTTTCTCTACAGATTATATAATATTTTTCTCATCTTCATTCTTTGCAATAGATTTCCTTATATGCCTCTTTCACTTCATTATTCCATTAAGTGTCTTTTATCATACTTCCCATTCATGTAAGAGATACTTCCTTCTTTGGATGAAAGACAAGAACTAAGAGAAAGTAGGGTTTTTTTTCTGTTCTCTGTTTGAAAGCCACCTGAAAAAAGTAGAAAGCTATTAGGACCTATTAGGAGTTTTGGTTGCTTGTTTCATAGCAATCTAATACAGTCTGATAACTGGTTTTTAGTTTGGCCCTCTTGTGTTTAAAAAAGATATTTATATGCTACTTGGATTTTCTTCTTTTTCTATCCCAACTTAATTTCCTCTGCTCCCTAGTTAGAAGATTTTGCCTATTACAGTATATCTGTGAAATATTAGTTTTCAGACTTCTTATAATCAGGTAGTTCAGCAAATTGTAGAATACCTCAATCTATTGGGACATGTTCTCTTAATTTGGCTAAATTAAAGTATTCAATAGGCATGTTTTTGAGTTTTGTGTACAAGGGTGGGGGGGGAGGAGTGGTTTGCAGTTTTGTTGTATATCCAGTATAGTCTACTGTATATATTTTGGAAATTAATTTTTTTTAAAAATTACATTGGGTTTAAACTTTTTTTTTGTCAGAGTGCTTATAATAATCAAGCAGTTGCATAATTGCATACTGACACTGGATAGAACCAGCTTTTCTTTGAAATGGGAAAATCTACCTATTTCTAGATTTCCTTCATAAAATCAGTACATTGCAATCTGCAATGAATTAAGTGCAAATTCAGTGGGTGCACTCTATCACAACCCAGAGGCACATAAATGAAGGGCACAAATATTACTGAATATATTTTGGAAGACTCTCCTTTTGTTTAATCTAGCTGTTATTTTCCATGGGTAAAACTATTTGCTTCCTATATGCATCAGCTCTTCCTATTTGGATTTTGGATGTTGGAACTTGCAGAAACTTAAAGAGACAAGGAAACAAAATTAGAATGCAGAGGGTTTTTTGTGCAGCTGATTGTCCATGTTTCTTAAATTATAATTTTATTAAATTTATCAAAGTGTAAAATACAACTAAAAATGAAAATAGTGGGAAAATGAGCCTCCCCCCCCCCAAAAAAAAGAATGGAAAAACTGTAAGGAAAAATAAAATAAAAGCATTGGCTTTTGACTCTTTTTAGTGCAGTAGAATAACATAATAAAATTATAATCTCAATTTTTTACTTTTATGTACCTAATATGTATGAGTCAAGAGTCTCTATGTTTCTTCCATAAGTGTTTTACAGAATTATGTGGGTTCCGATTAGGAACTAGCCTAATTAGGTTAGAGTAGGTTATTTCAGAAGAACTCATTTGGACTCATTTATGATAATACAAGGGGCTTGTTGAGTGGAAAAAACCTTTGAAGAGATGTTGGAAATCTTTAAAATAAAATTCCAACCTGGTTACTTCCATACTAGCTAACAATTCTGGAATATTAATCTTTCTAAAGAGCACTAGGCTGCTTAATTGTGCTCAGGCAATAAACAACTGTGTTTTTTTTTAAAGGTAGGAATGATTTAAACTGGCAAGACCAGTTAAAGTCACATTAACTGAATTCTGCTGTAGTTGGTGCTTCTGAGTCATCCTCAAGGGCAGATGTGCATGTGAGATATTACAGTAATCTAATAGAAGGGTTACCAGAGCATAGATCATTGTGGCCAGATTAAAGTAGCAAATCCACTAAGATATCAAAGTGAGTAAATTTAATAATACTCGAAAAACATATGAGTTAAAATAAGTGGAGGAATGGATAGAAATGATACTGCTGTTGATTATTATTATTATTATGATTGCCTTCTCTATCAAGAAGATATAGATTACACTTTCTGGAAATAAACCATAGATCTTTCAAATTGGCATGTAATAATAGAGATGTAGGCCTTTCATTAACCTGACATCAGTTGGGAGACAAATTCTGCTAAGCATAATAGTTTCAGAAAATAACTAATTTGTCTTTCTGACAATTCCTCCTTTAGCAAGTTGAGGAAGCTAAAAGTGTTCAGCTACTCCTGACCTGATAAAAAGAAAGAATAAATTGGTGAATGGTAGGAGTGGAGTGTTGTACAAAAGCTACCATATCATACTGGAGTTTTTGAATGTAAAGAAAACTAGAACTGACTATAGTCAAATACATTATCTTGGGCTTTCAACCAATCAGAATAGACCTGGAAGGGACCTTGGGGGTCCTCTAGTCCAACTCAAGCCAGTGGTGGGATTCAATTATTTACTACCGGTTCTGTGGGCATGGCATGGTGGGTATGGCATGGTGGGCCTGCCACGGGCTTGGTGGGCTTGGCGTGACGGGTGTGGCAGGGGAAGGACACTGTAAAATCTCCATTCCTCCCCATTCCAGGGGAAGGTTACTGCAAAATCCCCATTTCCTCCCGATCAGCTGGGACTCAGGAGGCAGAGAATAAATGGTGGCAGGGACAGTCAGAAGTGGTATTTACCGGTTCCCCGAACTACTCAAAATGTCTGCTACTGGTTCTCCAGAACTGGTCAGAACCTACTGAATACCACCTCTGAGGAGACCCTTTACCATTTCAGATAGATGGTTGTCCAAAAAGGCAAGCTGTTCCACTGGTTAATTGTCTTCATTGTTAGGAAGTTTCTCCTTAATTCCAAGTTGCTTCTTTCCTTGATTAGTTTTTATCCATTATTTTTTGTCTTTACCTTCTGGTGCTTTAAAAAATAAGTTGATCTCTTCTTCATGGCAGCCCCTCAATACTAGAATATTGCTATCATGTCATCCCTAGTCTTTCTTTTCTCTAGACTGGCCATATCCAATTCCTTCAAATGTTTTTGTCTTCAGGCCCTTAATTATCTTAGTTGCTCTTCTTTGCACTTTTTCCAAAATCTCAACATCTAAGATTTTAAAAAGTGGACTTCAATAAACTCAGAGCAATGATAGGATTTCATAGCAGAAGAAGTTAATGTGAAAAAGAGCTGAAGGTAGATGGAAGTAACCAGGGGTGGGATCCTACCGGTTGAACAAGCGCACACAGAAGCTGATAACAATGTATGCATAATTTCAATCCTAATTAGCAATCATTTTAAAGAATGAAATACTATGGAGTAAATTATTTCTTCCATGAATAAAGGAAAGCCCAAATTCCTTTTGTTAAATTGGTTTGATCAGCAAATTAATGCTGTTTCCCTTTCATCTCAATATATCCCGTGCAATGTTCCCTCTAATTTTTTTTCAGTGTGTGCGGAAAAGTATAGTGTTTGAGTGGCACATTTTCATTACTGAGCACCTGAATTTTTTTCACAGATGTTTCACAGAGCAATTGATTTATAGGATCCGAATTGGAATGGAGAAAAATGGTTTTGTGCATGAGTGTGTTTGTGTGTGTGTGTGTTTGACTGAGTGAGGGATCCGGTAAAGCAGTGGTCCCCAACCTTTTTATCGCCGCGGACCAGTCAGCCTGTGATAATTTTACCGTGGCCCGCTGAGCGCGTGCAGGGGTGGGGGTGGGGGTGTAAAAAAACTCCCAGCCCGGAGTACCCCTTTAAGTAATCCATATTTCAGTAAACTGATCTACCGTCAGGCTGTTGCTTGTAAACTGGACTAACTATTTCTAGTTAATTTCTAACTATTTGAATGGAAGATTATATGCTTATAGTTTCTATTCTTTTGTTAACACACAACCACATTTTTATTCTTCTACAGACACCATTTTTAATTACCAGGATAGTACACCAATGACAGCACCATGATCAGAAAATGTTAGATGTTGCATTATTTTCAATATGTATTTGTAAATATATGCCAAATAGATTGCAATCGCTTTCTGGACTTCCTTTAAATTTGCAGGTAAATGCTGCAATAGATATATAGCTCCCATCAGATTGATGATCACCCAAAAATGTTATTCATTGAATTCACTGTGAATCCTTTCTTAGTAAGTGCATTCAAGACAGCCTACTACTAGCTGGTAGCCTCTCTGTCCATTCACCAAATTATCTGGGACAGGGGTGTCAGAGTGACATCGAAAATGTCAAGGTAATAGCCATGACTATGAAATTAAAAGCCTATTTATTCTTTTATTTGCATCACATAAAAACCAAGATGGTTCCCATCTTGAATTTTTCTAAATACATCCTACATACAACCATGATGCAGGAGTTTTCATTCAGCAAGAAAAAGGAACCGGTGACTTGAGCCAAGTCAACATCTGGAAATCTTATCCCAGTCATATCCAACCTAGCTTATTTTTTGAGATCACCTCAAGGCGAGCTGGAGCGGGACGCGCTGCGCCACGAGTTGGAGAGCTTGGAGAGGCTGAGCGCGCAACTTGGAGAGCTGCGTCTCCGCCGCCTGGAGCCCGAGCTGGCCCGGCGGCGGCAGCAGCTGGAGGGGCTGTGGGCCGACTGCGCCGCTCTGGAGGCGCTGCTGGAGCAGCTCCTGGCCGAGCACGAAGGGCTGCAGGAAGCGCGCAAGCAGCGGCCAGCCGCGCTGCTGTCTGCCCCGCGCGTCCTCCGGGCCGGGCGCTCCGAGAAGCGGCAGCTGGCCTCCGACTACGTGCTGGTGGTGAGCTGGAGCTGCGCGCAGAGCCTGGAGCGATACGAGGCCGAGTTGCGGGCGATGCAGGAGCTGGAAGGGGGCCGCCTGGGCCAAGAGGACCTGCGCAAGCTGCGCGCGCAGAACCAGGAGAGCCGCCGGCGCCTCGAGGAGCTGTGGCACCGCTGCCGGGAGCTTTGCGCGCTGGGCGAGCGGCTGGAAGAGGAGCGGCTGGCGCAGCAGGAGAGCCACGGCGCCCAGCTGCAGGGATCATGGCCCCCGGCCGCTGCGTGGCCCGGTGCCAGGTACTCCGCGGCCCGGCACCGGTCCGCGGACCGGGGGTTGGGGACCACTGCGGTAAAGGGACTGCGCCTATTTAGAAAAGGTAAATTATTGCAAACATGATCAGTCGAAGATAAGTATGGGGACAGGTTGGGCGGTAGAGAGAAAGTGATAAAAGAGTGGGAGAGAGGAAGAGAAGAAGAAAAAAGAGGGGAGAGACAGAGACAGAGAAGGAGAGAGAAAGTGACAGTAGAGTGGGAAAGAAGGAGAGAGAAAGAGAGACAAAGAGGGTGAGAGAGACAGAAACAGACAAAGAGGAGAGAGAAGGGAGGAGAGAGAAAGTGATAGAAGAATGGAAAAGGAGAAAGAAAGAGAAGAGAGAGACAAAGAGAAAGAGGATGAGAGACAGAAAGAGACAAAGAGGAGAGAAAAGGGAGAAGGAGATAGAAAGTGAAGGAAGAATGGCAAAGAAGGAGAAAGAGAAGAGAGACAAAGAGAAAGAGGATGAGAGAGAAGAGAGAGAAGAAAGGAAGAGGAAAGATAAGAGAGAACATCTCATTTCAACTCTGAGGTGCAAATATTCTCTTTGATTGGTAATTTTATTTGCCCATTTACTATCCAATACTCTCATTTCTCCTTAAGTTCATCAATAATTCCCTTCTTTTTATTGAATTTATCACAATACGTTGAGAACAACTTTTTCAGCATAGCTTTACAGCTATTTAAAATATATAGTAATTTAAGTCAGGTTTTCAGAACCTTAGTCTATTTATAAGTCACCAAGTGCAAAGAAACAGAATTCAGAAAGTTGGCTTTCCTTTTTGTAATTGTCTATTGCCTGCTAGTGTTTTGTTGCCATGTGTTAAGCCGCGCAGCTGCGCAGCTTAGAGGGAACATTGATCCCATGTTTATATCCTGCAGACTCAGTGGATGAGTGGCTTGTCCACAATTTGAATGTGCATGTAGTTGGACATAGTAGTTGCATGGAAGCTATGCAAGTATACCTCCCTGTCTTCTGTTTCGTCATATGACACAGTTCTCTAATTTTCGTTGGTCTGGGCCTCATGTTAGAGGTCTCAAGATTGCCTCCCTTAAGGGTGTGGTGGGGTGTTTTATATATAGCTTTAGATGTTATATTAGCAACTGAGCAGTAGGAGGCACTACACGACTGATTTCCTGTTTATTGAACTCTTCAGGCTTAAAAAACATAGAATATCTGCTGTAACATAGAGGGTGCTTAGTCCTAAAGAGTCCCAATAAGATGTCTAGTCTTTTCTATTGGTTAATATCGAACATAATTTATTTGAAATCCTGTTATGTGAAGGGCTTTAGAGAGACTGGCTTCAAGAATGAAAATGTGGAAAAAAAGGGAGAAACAGTTTAATTAAATAGGAACAAAAAAAAAGAACCCTTAGTTACAGAAAATATGGGAGACAAATTTTTATATTTTATGCAACAGAATCTTTGGTGCTAAGATTCCGTTTTGTGCACAGTGCTAGAAAGAAATGATTTTAATGTAGTACAAGGTTTGCAAAGCTCCTGTAGCTGCCTCCGAAGCTGTTCTCAGTTGTGTCTGCTCAGAAACACATACATATATAGTGTGCTTTGCAAGGAGCCTCAGGGTTCAAAAGACACACCTGTTTGAATGACTCAGAGAAGCGTATTGTTCATATTCCGGCAAAGATCATTCTAAAAGTTGACAATGTCCTGAAAAAAGAAGCATTAACAAAGCCTTCCCAATCTACTGGTAGTTAGATTACAAGATTTTGTCTTCTCAATCACCAGTCCATCTGTGCCAAAAACATTCCATATTAAGGGGAAACTTAAGGGTTTTTTTTTAAAGTAAAGATGATGATTTCAACAGTGTGATTGCTGCTCTTTTTTATTTGTGTTGCATGTAAAAACTCATTTAAAAACAGGCAGAATCTTGATTTTATCATATTTCCTTATCTAGAAATTGCAAGCATTTACATTTTGATTCATCTTAAATTTACTTATTTATTTTCATGTTGGAGAAAGAAATGTCAAAAGTCTTCACTTACTCAATGTCCTTTGATGTTTGTCTAACATCTTATATTTTCCTAGTTTCCACAGAAATGCAATTTTATTATGTCCTTATCATTTAAACATGTCATAAACAAACACAAACACTTAATTCTTTCCTTTTTTAATTGGAAACTGGTTTTGCTGCCTTTTTATTTTTAAAAAATCAGCTATAAGTGAATGGCTTTAAAAAGTCAACTGTAAAGTTAAGTATTTAATAATTGGACAGTCCATTGGTTCTTAAATCACTGTGCATATACCTTGAATGTTGCTTCTCTTTTGTTTGAGTAGGTACAGAAACATATCAAGTTTACTCTTTAAGTTAGTTTTGGTTAATTGTGGTTTGTTAAATAAGCCACAATTGGCAGAGTTCACACATAACACTAAGTTGAAAGTATGATAATCAGGAAATGTCAATAGATGGAAGAGCGATAGCTACATTACAATATCTTTTCCTTGGGATATCTCCACAATTTAGAAGCTATTTCACAGACTGGAAATAGTGACTGAAGTAAGATAGGGTAAGGGACTACAAAGGCCATATTAATTATCTGTTTCATCTGAAGGTGTTAAGTTATCATTATCTTCAGCATGCCCTTTTTCTGTTCCTCACCATCCCAGGTTCTTCTATTCTCTATGGTAAAGAAGATAGGAAGTACCCATGGGATTTTCCATTGCGACCCCATGGACAACATTCCTCCAGGCCTTCCTGTCCTCTACCATCCTATGGAGTCCATTTAAGCTCACGCCCACTGCTTAGTGACTTCATCCGGCCACCTCATTCTGTTGTCTCCTTCTTCTTTTGCCCTCAATCTTTCCCAGCATCTTTTACCATCCTCTGGAGTCCATTTAAGCTCACGCCCACTGCTTCAGTGACTTCATCCGGCCACCTCATTCTGTTGTCTCCTTCTTCTTTTGCCCTCAATCTTTCCCAGCATTAGGCTCTTCTCCAGTGAGTCCTTCCTTCTCATTAGGTGGCCAAAGTATTTGAGTGATGTACAGCTTCTTAAAGAAAACATTGTTCAATCAGATTTAGCTGAGGTGTGAGTTGGTACTACTAGCCGGTAGCAGCCAAGCTTCCAGCTCATTAAAATGAATGTCAGAAATTAGATGCTATCAGTAGCCTTTATGGCTAATAATTGGCTTAGTTAATAGCCTGTGAGTAAAAGCAATGATATTTGAGAGTTCATTAATTCATAATGAGTGCATGCAATTTGACAGTGCTCAGTGGCAGATAACGGTCTTTTTAGACCTAATAATTACCTTTCATACTCAAGGTGCTTTTATAGCCAATAACTTTTGCTGCCAACATGTCATTTCATGCTTAGTGTTTATTGTTCCAAACTGAGATCAAGGATATTTCTAACATTAAGAAGAGTTAACAATTATTACTTAGGTAATAGTGTACCTCAAGGAATACTGATATCAGTTTTAAACCATTTTAGTTGCATGGCATACATTTATTAATACCATTAACTTATATGATAGGAGCTGAAGCATTTCTGATACAATTTTCAGAAGTCTGAAGCAAAGCTAACTATTTTCTTCTTAATTAGATGAGAAATGTAAGTTAAATTGCTACTAATCAATACATCTTTTTAGTATAGGTATAGATAGGGTCTTGTGAGCAAGAAGAAAGCTAAGGTTTTAAAAATAATTGAAGAAAGGAAAGACTTGAAAAGTAATTCTTACCTTCATATGCTGTATTCATTCATATATTTGAAATTAGGGTTATATATCTGAAATAAGGTGACCCATAAAATATAATTTAAAACATATAAACTGTTTAGTACGATCAATAACAAGGTAGCACTGCTTGTAATAGAGACAAGACTACAATTCAGAACAGTCTTTAAAAAAATGAATCAGGCCTGATTTATGTTATATACTGTGTGCTATGTTTCATAGCCACAAAGCATATCCTATAGGGCCATTACATTATTCTACTATTTCTGCTTGTTTCAAAATAACAGATTATCATATTACAGTATCATTCATTGGCATTACACTGCTCCATTATTTTAAAGTATTCCTGAATCAATCACTGTATCTTCATAAGGCTGGTAGAATTCTTTCATATTTCCCACTTGCATCTGGATCCCAGCAGCATTTGGATCTGGGGTGCCTTGAGGACTGTGGCTCAAGATGGTAGTTTTATGGCTGCAGAGGCTGCCATTGGACAGCTGCCTTCTGAGATTGGACCGGAGACTCCCGCAGCAGGAGAAAAAGTGGGGGACACCATAAAAGAAATGCCCACTGAAAAACATGTAAATCCAGGGATTACAGCAGCTGCTAAGGCTGGCCAGCAACATGGTGATGGTAAAAGTCACATCGCTTGACTCTGGAGCAAAGAGAGAAGTAAAGTGAAACGTTTTTTTTTTCCAGATCTGTATCAACCATAATAAGAACAGTGGGGTGAACTTCTAGGTGTAATGATCAGATGTACCTATACGGTTCCTCACTGTATGCATATCATGGATACAGTTATTGCATCTTGGCACATGTGTGTAGAGTAAAAATCATGGGGGAGATTCAGCAGGTTCTGACAGGTTCTGGAGAACTCATAGCAGAAATTTTGAGTAGTTTGGAGAACCGGCAAATATGACGTCTGGCTAGCCCCAGAGTGGGATGGGAATGGAGATTTTGCAGTATTCTTCCCCTGCCACCCCCACCAAGCCACACCCACAGAACCGGTAGTAAAAAAGGTTGAATTTCACCACTAGCAAAAATACACTTGTGTTAAGGATAATGTAGTCATGATCACATGTAAACACGATTCTTTTCCAAAAAAATACATGAAAATGATCCTCTTCCCAAAGCATGGCATTCCCTCCCTCCAGATCTGTGCTCAACTCTCCCTCTTCTGTTTTTAGGAAGAGTGACAAGTCTTTTCTCTCTTAGACAAGCACTTTCAAATTGAACTAGTTTATAATTATGATTTTTAATGTTTTTTAAATTACAGTTAACTGTCTTAAATGCCCAAAATACAGAAGGGGTGAATAATAATAGTATACAAATATATATGCCATACCAATGTTGATTACATTTCACACTTAATTACTTCTGTCCAACTGATTTGTCTTTGGCAAGATACAAATTGTCTCAGTATCTCTAACAATGAACATAGAGGTTAGAATTGCCCCAATAATCTATATCAGAGGTCTTCAAATTTGGCAACTTTTAAGATTTGTGGCTGGAGAATTCTGAGAATTGAAGTCCACAAGTCTTAAAGTTGCCAAGTTTGGATACCCCTGATCTATTTATTCTTTATTTCTAGGCTATCAGAGTTTTCTGAATGTGCCATCCAGTGATTATCTGGATTTTTGCCTGGCAAATTACTCAGATGCAATCTAGATTATACAGACAAAATGCCACTAGATGTCAGCAAAGAGATTGTTGCTGCTTAAATTGTTTGCAGACATCTAAGAGTTATGACTCTGTATCACAGAAACAAGGGTTTGTCCTCTTAATATCTAAATCATGTTAAAACTCAAAGAAAAAGAAAAAAAACTAGCATGTGCATGGAATGATTGTGGTTGTATTTAAAAGTCTGACAGCTCAAGGATAGAAACTATCTTTAAACCTATATAAACATGCATCAGACTCCAGCAGTTTCACCCATAATTTTTTGAAATAGCTATAAAATGATTTACATCAATAAATAAGACCATCTCCATGTAATAATAGGTTTATGTAAAGGCAGTCAACAACTATCATTCTGGAGACTAAACTCCTTATTAAAAAAACAGTGCTCTTTCTACTGCAACCTGTCAATTTATATGCAGTCACAATCCACCAGGAGTGTCCAGAAATTAGGAGGCTAGTTTTTGATGCCTGCTGTTTTCAGCGACACTCCCTGATCTGCAAAATCCAATTATAGCAATATTTTTCAAATTTGATAACTCTGAGATATGTGGACTTCAACACCCAGAATTTCCCAACCAGCATGACACAAATCATAAGATGGCATGTTTGAAAAATACTGAATTATATGAATTCAAAAAAATTATGTAATTTGAACTGAACCAGAAAGAGAAAGCTGAATAGGATATTGGATAGAAGAGGTACACAGATTTCCTTTAATGGTCCATTGTCCTTCCTATGCACATTGGCAAGAACTGTGAAAACAGGGCTGTTTTAGATGTATCATATATGCATAATAGAAAATTCACTCTATAACTTAGAAGCATGAGCACCAGCAGCAGGGATTGGCTTGAATTTTGATATGTACGTAAATAGATCAAGTGTGTTTCACATATGCATTTAGAATATAATGCTAACTTGGTGCCTTGTTTGCATGTTTAGAAAAGGATTAGAATTTGAGCCTTTGGAGATCTAAAGCTAGCATTATAAGCACTGAAACAATTACTTCTCAGTTCCCACACTTTGCAACTTGGTAGATCTTGTTATTTTGAGTTTTAATTTAAAATCTTCAGCAGGTGATTATGGTTTTTTAAAGTTTTATTACTTCTAAGTATAAATTCCAATATTGCTAATGTAATTAAAAAATAAGTACGTGACAAAGGATTATAGGTAACATAGCTAGTTTGAATGCAGTTCTACAAAGAACGTAATAAAAATTTAATACAGGTCCTTGATCTACAGCCATTAATTTAGTGACCGTTTGAAGATACAGTGGCACTAAAAAGTAACTTACAACTGGTCCTCACACTTATGACCACTTCAACATTGCCCAGTTACATGATCAAAATGTGGACATTTGGTAACCAGCATATATTTATGATGGATGCAGCATCCTAGCTGGCTTCTGATAAGTAAAGCCAGTGGGGGAAGTTGGATTCATTTAACAATCAAATGATTCAGTTAACAACTGCAGTTGTTAACTGAACATGGCATTCGCTTAACTAACATGGCAAAAAGTATAAGCAATTAGGCATGCCTCACTTAACAACTCCTTGTTTAGAAATGAATTCTGATCTAAATGTGGTTGTAAGTTGAGGATTACCTGTATGTACAATTGTAGATACATATTTACACATATTTGTAACAGATAGATGTTCTCAACTAGGTTACAAACAACACTTTTTTCTCCAGCCTGTAATTATTTCAAAGGAATAATTTAGGTGCAGGCGTATTTTGTAATAATATTAAAATATGTCATTTTTTAAAAAAAATACCCCAAAGGAACAAAATCAACTTACCTCCAATTTTCTTTCATTTCAAAGTAATTTCACATGTAGAGCAGTGCAAACATTAAAATACATATTACTGTATGGGTGTTTGTGGCAGCTGAAGCACTCAGTATTTACAGTACCAAGATAATGCAAGATATCTAGATAGATTCTAGAATATCTACTTCTCTTCCGTTTTTGCCAAGGCATGGTGAATGGTGATAGATTTCTCCATCAGCTTATAAACATAGAGTAGATGGATAAAGGTTATATAATAGCAAGTGCAATAGAGCATCATTGCATATATTGTATTTTTTTAAAAAATATGTTCACAATTTCCTTTTTTACTTAGATGGAATTGAAATAAAAATCATATTTGTTCCATCTGAAATCCTGGCCGAAATCCAGTAATTGCACTGCCTATAAACCCAATCTATAAATCTGGCAGCAGACTGAACTTCTCAAACTGGTACCCGGTCCCTCCAATTAAAAGTGACTCACCATCATTGGGTGCATTGTTATCCCACACTGACCACATCTGTACACTGAAGAAAGGTGCCCAACAAGCAATATAGGCCATCACTATGACAAAAGTCATCTTTACAGTGCGGATCTTGGCACGGGAGATGGTATGCACACTGCTAACCCGGGAGCCAGAATGGTACCCTTCTGCTCCATTCTGATCAGTGGCTGTGTATGAGATAGCATCTGCTGCAGAGAGACCACATCTTTGGGTCTTTCCTCTAAGATTCTTGCAGATCTTATGACAGATCAGGCCATAACAAACTGAGAGGATGACCACCGGCAGTACAAAGACACACAAAGTCATCCATGTAACGTACACCTTTGCGCCCCAAGGGTATTTGAACTCTGCCCAGCAATCCAGCAGACCAGAACCTTGGCGGATCTCCTTTACTGAGAAGATGAAGAGCTGAGGTATGCTAAGCAAGCAACTTAGTAACCAAGTGACTCCAATCATCAGATATGCCTGGCAAGTTGGCTGCCGTAGAGTACGCAGTGGGTAGCACACAGCCATGTAGCGATCTAGCGTCATGGCAATGAGCATATATGTGGAGGCAAACATGCTTAGCACCTGCAGGTACTTGACAACCTTGCAGAGTAGATCAGGACCCTGGAAACGATAGGTCATTTCCCAAATCATCTGGGGAAATACCTGGAAGAGGGCCACCCCAAGGTCTGTCAGTCCCAGGTGAAGAATGAAAAGGTGCATCCGGCTCATCTTCTTCCGAAGGCGATATATGGCCAGAAGGATACCCAGGTTTCCCACCACAGTCACCACCAAGATGGCAGCCAGAATCCCAATCTCAACCTTAGCAAGGTCTTCATCTCGGGTGTGGAGGATAGACTGGTTGAGGTCCCGACTCAGTGGCTTGATGTTTTCCAGCAGAGAGCCCTCCAAGAAGCTCCTAAAATATGTAGTATTCCTCTCCATTGATTAAGGTTCTTATATATTTGATGATTTTTCAGAAGTGTGTCAGAACATGCTCTATGCAGCTGAGAAGCTATTTTTCTCTTTCTTAAAATTAGAACAAACTGGTAGTATAATAGCAATAGAGCATTTTGAGCTAAACTGCATAGATCTGATTAACTTCCCAATCTTGGTCCATTTTTTTCTTTTTTACTGACCATGCTGTTAATATTTGGCTCTGTTATTTATTCAGATGTAATTAGCAGTACAATTATTTCTAAACAGCATGTTCATGGTTCTATAAAAACTACAGATCTCCTCCAAATATTCAGACTATACAAAATGGCTTGATTAACTAATTTTCATTTTTCACTTCTGTACCCATCCTTTAAGATAAGCTTCTTCTTGAAATAATAGTGCTTCTCCTTTCTCCCTTTCTTTACTTCTTCATTAATTCCATACTGACTTCTCATTTCTCCATGTCTCAGTGCAGAATTCTTTTTCTCTAATCCTTATTATTAACTCCTTATAAAAATAAATATTTAAAATGCAAAGAATAAGTATAAATTGACCTAAAATAAGCATCGGACTATAAATGCAAAATCGAAGAAGGTGGATCTCTTTTTGGACGCAGGCAGAAGTCAGGTGTTAAATCTGTATGCTGATGAATTGACTCAGGCTGCTCAAATAGACTCTGTTGCTTGGGTCTGGGTTTTTATAGACTGGAGCTGTCCCCTCTGGTTGGTTCCTGCTGTCTGGCTACACTGTCATCCCTGCTGTTGAGCATGAAGTTTGAAGAATATCTGCTGCTCATCTACATGAATACAAATCCATGGGTGTGCACACATGTATGCAATCACTAGAGTGATTGTACCTTTCTTTCATGAGTAAATACACAGATTCAGCTAGGCATCCAACCTTGCAATCTCTTACTCCAGATGAACATTTTGATTGCTATGTATCTAAATAGTGCACATAGACTTTTTTCTTTAAGCTTCAAGAGTTTTGCTCTACGTATCAGCAGATTATGCAGGCGTTTGCAACTGCCAAACCTGAAAGTCTTTTCATTTCCTGCTTTATTTTCTGCCTCATGGATTTCAGTATTTTTATATTCACATTTTTCTCCCCCAACTGATTGTTACATACAAATGTTTCACATAATTCAATGATAAATGAATAGGACAGCTCCAAAGGCTGCAAATTTTAAAATTAAAATTATTTTGAGAAATTCCATTGTTCTCCTTTTTTCCATTCTATTAGGAGGCTGGTTTATCATTCTCATATCACCAAATAACTTTGGAATCAGAACCATATGCAATAGAATTTGACTCTATAAAATGTGGGAGAAAAATAATAGCTCTCCTTGTGTAACTAGCAATAGTCTTCCAAGGCTATCCACAGGGTGTGGCATAAAAAAAATTAAGATGGGAGCTGCAATGATGTGATTGACGTTTTGGCTGGTTTTATGTGTTTGCATATAAAAACACACACATGAAAAACAGATGGAGCTTCAATCACATAATCATGACTGTCATCTAGACTTTTCCCTCCACCCTATCCCATGAAACTGCACAGCACTTTTTCCAAGGACATAACCTTGTAACATACATCTTTACAATAATGATTGGTCTGACAAGTATATATTTATTGTGACTAGACTTTTGCCATGAGGATTATAATTGCCCTTTTGCCATGAGGATTATAACAGCAAGAGCAAGAGCACTTCAATTTATATACCACTTCATAGTGCTTTACAACCTTCTCTAAACGGTTTACAGAGTCAACAGAGCCCCCAACAATCTGGATCCTCATTTTATCGACCTCAAAAGGATGGAAGGCTGAGTCAACCTTGAGTCAGTGAAGATTGAACTTCTGGCAGTGAGCTGAATTAGCCGGCAATATTGCATTCAAACCCCACTGCACCATGGTTCTTATTGGTGGTATTTTGGTATTTTCTATCCATAAGTGCTCATTCTGATTTTATTTATTTAAATTATTTAGATAAAATGTATATGTGATGTTATATTATTATATAATCATATAACCTGCCAAATTACTTTGGGCAGATTACAATATTCAAAACACCCTCTGTGTGCGCATTTTCATTTAAAACAATCTGCGCATGAACACAACACTAAAAGACGAATAAAAATGAAGATTGTTCTGTGCATGTGCAGAACAGAAAATAAAGATGGTGCCACCGATCATAGAACCGGTACGGTCATGTGTCCACCGGAATTGCTATCTATTCAACCGAACCGGACCTCACCTCTGGATCAGCCCTGTCTTCAATGCCTTGTGAAAGGCTAGCAGGAACAGATTACCCAATTCTCTCAGAGGATGCTGTTCCACAAGGCAGACGCTGCCACTGAGAAGGCACAACTCCAGCACCCAACAAGATTACAACAAGAGAACAAGAGGACTGGAGCATGATCTCTCTACTATTCCTGGTGGGGGAAAGCAAAAGCAATAGGTGGTTTTCCTACATGATCTTTGTAAATGTATGTAGCACAGCTAGTCCTCAATTTACAACAGTTCACTTAGTGACTGTTTCAAGTTATAATGGCAGTGAAAAAAGTGACCATTTTTCACTCTTACGATTGTTGCAGCATCCCCATGGTCATGTGATTCACATTCAGGTTCTTGACAACTGACTCACATTTATGACAGTTGCAATGTCCCGGGATTGTATGGTCACCTTTTGCGACCTTCTGATAAGCAAAGTCAGTGGGAAAGCAGATTCACTTAACAACTGTGGCAAGAAAAGTCAGAAAATGGGGTAAAAGTCCCTTAACAAATTTCTCACTTAGCAACATGAATTTTGAGCTCAATTGTGGTTGTAAGTAGAGGACTACCTGTATATATCTGTGATACAATAGCAAACACAATAAAATAATAATCAAGATTTAATATTGTAATTGGCTACTGGATGTTTTTTGCATTTGTCCCTTCATTTACTGTTCCACAAAAAACTTTTTCCATAGTACCCAGATCATTTAATAATGCTATCAAAGTAGTAAGAAATGTCAAAAGAAAATATGATTTCCTTTGAGAGAGGCAGAAATACATTTTTAATCTCTGAATTTCGAACTTTTAAAAATGCAGAGTCATTGTATAAATGGGGGAAATAGCAATGCATCTGATTTTTGGAGAGGAGCCATTTGCCCTCTCGTTCAATGCTCATTCATATAATCATAGTTTTCTCTCTCTTTTTTTTATTTAAATAATAAATTTTATTACAGTCCCTAGGCAATGGCTTGATGATGATGAAGATAATCTCTAAACTTGTGGTTCACTTGAAGGACCTATTCAGAGAAATAACTGCAACTATATGGAGGCTTGTCCAATCTCCTATACCAGTCAAGACTGATTGATCAAGTGTCATTGTCAATAATAAAAATATTCACTCTTGGCAATCACATTCAAAGATCTTTTCTATGATAAATTATTCCTAGTCTGGCTCTTTAGATCTCCCATTTCCGAGGTAAAAAGGTATATTTACCTACCTTCTGGACAGCTTCTTCCTTCCTTTCCTTCCACCTTTCCTTGTTGAGTGACGTGAGTGAGAATTCTGATTGTTTATGATCTATTTGGTTTTATTGCTATTCAGAGTATTCTGAAGAGTCTTCTCTAGTACCAATATTCCATAGCTTCAATATCCTTTATATTCGGCTTCTTCAAAAGTGTTCTTTCACAGTGACTAAGAGAATCATTATGATGATTGGTACTCTGCCTGGTATTCTGCCCTTCTTCACCTAACAGCAATACTGCCATGGTTCTATGATACACTACACCAGGAGTCGGTTCTGGCTGGCTTTACTGTTGTTTCGCTTGTGTGTGTGCTGGATGCGTTCTGGATGCATTCTGGAAGCATGCTGGATGCGTACTGTGTGCGTACATGCACAGTTCAATTAAAATTGTTCTATGCATGCTCAGAACTTAAAAACAAAATGGCAGTGTCAATGGCGCTGACCAGAGAACCAGTTCGGGGGTGTGGCAGACTTGGATCGCTGCTGGTTCCAGCTACCACCACTGCCACCACTACCGGTTCAGTCGAACCGGGCCGAACCGGTAGTAGGAACCCCTCTGCATTAAGAAGTTATTACTGTGCTGACACAATCATATCTGCTTGCATGGTAAACAATTTGTTTTCCTTTTTTTCTTTATATTAGCTACTAGCAAATATGTATGTGTTTTGTTTGTACTACTTACAAAGCAGTGGGTGATGCATCTGAGACAAAAAATACATTTAATAAAATCAACAGGACTGCTGAAAATGCATTCAGACAGATCTATTTATTTGTCAGTCAGCTGCACAGTATTTGTTATAGCTCTAGGAAGGTCCCTAGATTGAATGATATCCAATCATTTATAATGTTGCCTCTTAATCCACATTGGCCTGTTTTTAGTTAGAGGCCTAATTAAATCAGGAGCTAAATTAGATGAAAGGGCTTGTATATCCTGGCTGGCTTTTAACAGTGGTGTGTACATTCTTGAGTAAACTTTCTTCTTAGTTCTGATAGATATATCAGTGATCAGAGTATGACCATCAGATCTTGGCTTCAAAAATGCAGCTGGTGACAGCAAGTAAGTACGGTATAGAAAACCATAAATCTTTGCTGAAATCCAGAAGTTAGTGGAGTCCAGATTTTGTAGCTTTAAATCAGAAGACTGTTTGAATTTGCACCTCTGTCATAGCAGGGATGTTTTTTTACCATCCAGGGACCAAGTCAAGTGTGGTTTCCTGTAGTTTTTGATATCCTGATTATTTGTTATTGTGATCTACTCTGTCCTATCTTTCTTTGCAAAGATATTTAGTATTGAGGGAAGGACAGGCTTCAATTGTGATTATGTTATAAAGGGCAGAATTTCTATATCTGTAGGTACATTAGGGGAAAAAATCATGAACTTTTACAATTTGTGCATCAGATTTGTGCAAATCTGAGCAATAAAATGGGAGGAATTGAAAACAATAACTCCTGGTGCCTTGTGTTTTAATGATTGTCTGAATTCAGAAACTTTTACTATTGACAAAACCATTTCATCTTTCCATTTCTATTTTGCTACATTAATTGGGAATAACAATTTAGCAGGGCTAGATTTACCTATGGCTACAATCATATGCCTAATGATAAGAGAACAAATCCAACTAGGTCTAATGGTATTTACTTCTGGATAGACATATAAAAGATCTCAAATTTAAACAAAAAGGTAAAGGTTGCTTTTTTAGAAATGATATTTATTTGAAAAATCACCATTCCAAATCCATAGCTTCTATTATCAGAATCAATTTAGCACAAAGATTTTAAGATCTATAAAATGCCAGGTTGTGGTGAATGTGTTCTTTTGCTATATGAGAAAAACTGATAAATTCTCACCTGCTTTTTTTTTAATTTCCAAGTTATAAAGTGATAAGTCCCAAGAAATCCAACATCTTTTTTTTAAAAAAAAAAAACACCATATAAGTTGCTTTTGTTCAATGCACCATCACTCCTCATCTGGCTTAATCCTTAAAATCTCAAACCTGAACCAAAAATTGCTTGACAGTCTCTTCTTTATATTTAAAAGGCTTATCTTGAGGGAACAAAAATTCACAGAAATTCACATTACAGAAAGCAGGATTTATTTCTAGAGATTCCTTGTTTTATGAGATAGAGCTTATACAGCCTGGAAAACCATTTTCATGGACCTCTGTTGGCTATCAAATTCCCTTAATGGAACATTTCATGGTCTGGTACAGAGGTGGAAAGCAGCACCAGGGAGATTTGCAGTTACCTGCTAGGTGAGGCAAATATACAAACAAGCAACACTTAAGCCCTTCATCACCTTCAAAGCAACAAAGCCAGAAAACAAAGGATTCTGCTTATACCATCTGTGCTCTCAGGTATTCCGAGTTCAGTGGCTCTGTTTATAATTATGTTCAGGTAAGTGAAATATTAATTTAATTCTTCTGGTACAATGCATGAAACTAATAGATGATATAACTAAATCCATGGATATAGCCAAACAGTGATGTATAGCACTAACTACAAAGAGCTTGATTAGGTTTGGGCTCAGTGCATTACGTGAATAAAACCAGAGATCATGGTTAAACCAAAGATCATGGTTAAACAAGCCATAACTTGGAAAAAGTGTGAACCAAGTCAATAGCTGAATCAAATATAAGAATATTTTGAATATATCAGATTTAAATCAGCCTCTGCTTTACTTAATTTTTTTAAAAAAAATTAAATTTGTTCTAAAACTTTAATCATATAGGAAATAAAATACAGAGAATAATAAAATGGTAGTAGAAAATAAACAAAAACATAAAACAATCAGTTTATATGGTGACAATAATCTCAATCATTTAAAAAACTGTTTTGTACAAGAGTCCTACTTTCTCTGGTGTTACTTACTTTTACTCTAATTACTTTCATTTCTTTTCTCTTTTTCCATCTGTTTTTTTTCTAAGATCCAATCAATAATCTGTCTAACATAGAAAACGCCTCGTGGTCCTTCACTCTCCAGCTTTTATTATAAACAACTGGGTTTTGTTGCTTGGAACAAAAGCAGATCAAACTCTACTTCTAAATGTGAAACTGACATTTAGTATGGTCATTGATTGCCTCCAACATCATCTTATCTGGAGAATTATCTTGAACCAAAAGAAATAAGTAGTAGGCTTCGCAAATCAAGATAAGCCACAATGTGGCTTATCTGATTCAGACTTAATATATTATGTAAATTACATAAGATCCAAAAATTATATCTAATACCCAGTCAATTAACTCAGGCACCCCCTCAGGACAGTTTTCTGTTTGTGAAAATTGCCTAGATCTGCTCTTATGGTGAGGGCTCGAACTGCATGATTTACCTTAGTGGCACAATTGCCAGCAGCTTGTCTAAGCCACCACAGCTAGTGTTACCAAATATTGCCAAATCCCAAGTTAGTACTTTAAAATATACAGTAATATTGTGGCTTCCCAGACATTTATAGGACAGGAAGGCAGAAATCAATAGTGCTAAAACAAAAGCAACTGGATTTGCAGAACTTCTTCAAGTTGTTTGAAGATGAATGACTTCAGTGGAAGACAGTCCCATCAGTGGCTTACTGTGAGCTATGGACAAATGGTAAGCTTTTACTCTGAAGTCTTCATTTGTCAGCAAGTGATATTAATTATTTCTGATGACTGCAATGCTGATAACAGGTCTTTGTGTTGTGGGAGGAACCTGTCCTAGTAGTGACAGTGAAAGAGCAAGCAAGGTTGTTCGGGTCACTCACTAGAGTGCTCTTTCTTTATAAACCCTCTTGGCTGATTAATGCAGACATATACATTGTTCAAAGCTAATCCACATTAATAGTACTAAAGTGGAATAATGTCTATCTCAGAATAAACTTCTCTGACCTTTCAATGTTAAGTCATAACTTGGGCAGCTCTCTAGTTGTTGTCAGTTTAATTCTGTTCATCAAAGATGATTTCTGTCAAAAATACAATTAGTTCATGAGAACATGGTTGGAAGAAGCAGCCACATACACATTAAGCAACATAATATGTAATATAATTGGGAAGATGGAGAAAGACAAAAATAATTACAATATGAGAACAGGAAGAAAAAAATAAAGGCTATAATACATGTTAATAAATATTTGGAGTTTGGAACTGATTTTCTTACATTTATAAAAGAAGTAAAAGTGACCTTTTAGCGTTTGCATTGCAATAAAAATTTATTAAATTAAAGCATAAATAATCTTCTCCAAAAAGGAGCCCATCGTGATTTTGACTGACTCCCTTCTGTACCTTTGGACAAGGTTCTGCTAAATATAATCAGAACTGAAATACGGAAACTGGCATTCTCTTGAATCACTCTGGGTCTATTGCCAAATAATTCACCTTAAAGTCCTAAGGAAACACCTGAATAGTTTTAAACCTATTCAATATTTCGATTAGCTTAACATATCTAAAGATAGTACCATGCTTTAACATTTTATCACAACATCTTAGAAGGGAGATTCAAGAAAATGCCTAATGTTAATAGGAATCTTTCCTTGTGGAATTGAAAAAGTTGGATTGCTGGCTCAGTTCCTGTTATTGCTCTAGCTATAGAGATTCCTGTGATAGGTTTATAATATCCTTATTCAATCTTTTCTTGGAATGCTGTATTCAATATCTTTTTTTTTTACAAGTTTATTACCAGGCACTCAATTGCTTTCTCTTCCCAAGAAAGAAACAAAACAACAGTTAAAATGCCTGGGTCCAGGAAAGGCCAGTTGAAAAGGGAACATACTTTATTCCCTTATTCCAGCAATTTTTTTTACTACCGAAGTGGTAGTAATAACGGCCAGAACCCACTCCTGCCTTATTCCCTTCAAGGTAGCTAGTATCACTTACTATCTTATGATCCTAAAATTAACCTGATTGTCTATGTCAGGTTATTCAGTACAACAGTATTTAACAGCTGATTATTTTTTCTTATTTTATCTTAACTAATGGTTTTAATATTTGGTTACAATACAACGCTATACATTATAAATATCAGTTGGTGTTTTCTTTCTCTGGATTTCACAAACTGCTGCCTTTTATTTGTTATCTATTAAATCTGAACACCGTATGAGTTATTGACTGCAATAAAAAAACTAAAATTGTTACATATGTGAAAACAATTAATGGTTTATTCTTTCAGCATTTTATATATGCTGCCTTATGTTTATTAAGCAAATAAGCGATCTAGAATTGTTAAAAATATTTTTTTTAAGATTGGATATGTTCGGATCCTTGGAATCTGCCTAAAATTTCAAAGGAATATAGCAAATATTAGAAATATAATTATTATAACAGGAACCATGCATGAAATAATGACATTTGAAACGTAAACATCTCCAAAAAACCCAGATAATTTTCACTCAGTTTTACTCCAGGGACATGTTAATTTAATGCTACATTTAAATAATATATTCCCCTGGAATCTCAGCAAATTGTCAATTCCCAATGCTCCCTAGGAGCTGGAGGCTTGCCCTTGAGCTTGATTTTCTAATTAACCAATAATCACTGATTCCATGAGTGTCACAAAAGAAAAAAAAATTAAGAAGCGACATGGATCTTTTTTCCCTACAGCCAAACCTTTTTTCTAAAGAATGTCAGGCAGGAGAGCATAGAGTTAGAGGAATCTATCACAAAGGCCAATTAAAAAGAGTTCTCATTTTCCAACCTCAGCATTCCAGAACCTCCTTGTTGAAGTTATTAAGGAGTACTGGATGAGAAGGTGCTGCCTCAAACACCCGGAGCTGAGAAGTCATTGTAATACTATGACTCTCTAACATTTAGAAATCTCAGTCTAAATTTCTTATCTTCACCTCCCAGTTTTCCTTTTGTGTTTTGCCTTAAATTTAATCATGCAAGCTAGCATGGTCTTTGTTTATATTGATCTTCCCTAAGCTCCTCTAAAAGTTGCCCTGTCAACCCCAGGATAAAAAAGCTTTGAATAAATAAGCATTAATCTATTGATAATGAAGAAACATGATTCGATTTCTGCTGTTTATTGCTTGCTTGGCTTTTGAAAGCTTGGTACTGAAAGAAAAATGCCTTTTATTGTTGCAGATTGGATTTTTAGAACTTGAGATATTGATTTATTTAAATGACCAACTTCAATTAATGCTTGCCTGAACACAACAGAATCAGGGCTCAAAGCATAGTACAGAATCAGTCTCTAGTCTAGATTATAATCATTTACTGGTTACCTCTTTAGTGACTTTTTGCAGTTATGAATGTGATGAAAAACTAACTTTGCAAAGAGTCCCCATATTTATGACCTTCACAGGTCGGTAAAGGAAAGAAAAGCAGAAGCAAGATTGTAAATAAAGTTGTTGTTTCACTTATTAACCATTTCACTTAACAACCAAATTACCAGTCCCAATTGTGGTACAAGTAATACCTGTACAAGTGCTTTCTTCCTTGACTCAGATTTCTGTTACTTTCCCTGCACTTCAGCCAAGTGTGGAGGTAGAAAGAGACATGATTCTTATTGATTTCCAGGAATTTGTTTGGTTCAGTTACAGCAACAGGAGTATTAGACATTAGTTTTCCATGACAGGTAAAATAACTTTAACCAAAAGAGGATATAGAGATAATAGCACAGGAATAATTTTTGATATCATACAAATTATAGAAGGATTTTTAAAATGTTACAATACAATACAATACAATACAATACAATACAATACAATACAATACAATACAATACAATAGCAGAGTTGGAAGGGATCTTGGAGGTCTTCTAGTCCAACCCCCTGCCTAGGCAGGAAACCCTATACCGTTTCAGACAAATGCCTATCCAACATCTTCTTAAAGACTTCCAGTGTTGGGGCATTTACAACTTCTGGAGGCAAGCTGTTCCACTGATTAATTATTCTAACTGTGAGGAAACTTCTCCTCAATTCTAAGTTGCTGCTCTCTTTGATTAGTTTCTACCCATTGCTTCTTGTTCTACCCTCAGGTGCCTTGGAAAATAGTTTGACTCCCTCTTCTTTGTGGCAACCCCTGAGATATTGGAACACTGCTATCATGTCTCTCCTAGTCCTTCTTTTCATTAAACGAGGCAAACCCAGTTCCTGCAACCGTTCTTCATATGTTTTAGTCTCCAGTCCCCTAATCATCTTTGTTGCTCTTCTCTGCACTCTTTATAGTCTCTGCATCTTTTCTACATCGTGGTGACCAAAACTGAATGCAGTATTCCACGTGTGGCCTTATCAAGACATTATAAAGTGGTATTAACACTTCACGTGATCTTGATTCTATCCCTCTGTTTATGCAGCCTAGAACTGTGTTGGTTTTTTTGGCAGCTGTGGCACACTGCTGGCTCATATTTAAATGGTTGTCCACTAGGACTCCAAGATCCCTTTCACAGTTACTACTGTTAGGCAAGGTACCACCTATACTGTACCTGTGCATTTCGTTTTTGTTGCCTAAATGTAGAATCTTACTCTTTTCACCATTGAATTTCATTTTATTAGATAGTGTCCAATGTTCAAGTTTGTTAAGATCCTTCTGTACCTTTAGCCTATTTTCTGGAGTGTTGGCTATTCCTACCAGCTTGGTGTCATCTGCAAATTTAATGAGTTCCCCATTTATTCCCTCATCCAAATCATTGATGAAGATATTGAAGAGTACTGGGCCCAAAACAGAGCCTTGAGGTACTCCACTGCATACTTCCCTCCATGAAGATGCAGTTCCATTGAGGACTACACGTTGAGTGTGGTTGGTCAGCCAGTTACAAATCCATGTGGTGGTGATGCTGTCTAGGTGTTTGCTAATTTGTTGCTTGATTATCTTTTCCAGAATCTTTCCTGGTATTGGGGTCAGGCTGATAGGTCAGTAGTTTCCTGGATCTGTTTTTTTCCCTTTTTTGAAGATGGGAACCACATCAGCTCTTTTCCAGTCCTCTGGTAGTTTCCTGGTGCTCCAGGATCTCTGAAAGATATAGTTCAGTGGTTCTGAAATCTCGTCTGCCATTTCCTTCAGAACCCTGAGTATGTAATCCATCCGGTCCTGGTGATTTGAACTCGTCTAGGGTAGACAGGTGCTCACTTACCATTTTCTTCCCTATTTCTACTTGTGTTTCTGATTTTTGTGGTGCTGTTTTTGATAGGTTGGACTGTTTTATCCCTTTGTGTAAAGACAGATGCAAAACATGAGTTAAATAGTTCTGCTTTCTTCCTGTTGCTTGTCACCTTCTTGCCACTTTCTCCCAGCAATGGGCCAATTGTTTCCTTTACCTTTTTCTTGTTTTTAACATGTTGGAAGAAGCTTCTTTTTTTGTTAATTTTAATTTTGTGGCAAGCCTTTCTTCATTGTGAACCTTAGCTTTCCTCACCTCATCTTTACAGGCTCAGGCTATTTGCTGATATTCTGCCTTAGTTATGTTCCCCTCTTTCCACTTTTTATACTTATCTTTTTTGTCTTTCAATTTGTCAGAGAGTTCTTTATGCAGCCATGCTGGTTTCTTTTGGAAGCTGTTATTTTTCTTCTTCATTGGTATTGTGCTAGACTGGGCTTTTGTAATCTCATTTTTCAAAATTTGCCAAACTTCTTGAGTTGTTTCCCCCTTGAGGATTCTCATCCATGGAATTTTTCCCAAGGTCTCTCTAAGTTTGTTCTACTACTTGTGTTTGCATAATGTTGAATTCCAATATTGCATGGTCACTTGCCCCCAGGGTTCCTGTAGCTTCAACACCTTCTATCATTTCCTCTCTGTTAGTGAGAATTAAGTCCAATATGGCTGATCCCCTTGTTCCCTTCTCTACTTTTTGGGAAACAAAGTTGTCTGCTACGTTTGTTAGGAACCTTCCACTTGGTGCAGAGTTTGTTTCCCAGTTGATGTCAGGGTAGTTAAAATCCCCCACTAGTTAGCTGACTAGCAAAAAGTTCATCTACTTCCTCTACTTGTTTGGGTGGCCTGTAGTATAGACCTATGGCAATGTCATTTCCTCCCCCCCACCCCCAATGTTTAATATTGACCCAAATGCATTCAAGATAGTTCTCATCATTGTTGTGCTCTATTTCTGTAGAGAGGTAATTATTTCTTATATATAGTGCAACTCCACCTCCTTATTTTATATGGTCTATTTCTTTTAAATAATTTAAATCCTTCTAGCTGTATGTTCCACTTGTCGGTTTCATCCCACCAAGTTTCTGTAATGGCAACAATATTGTATCTGCCCTCTTTTACTTGAATTTCTAATTCACCCTGTTTATTCCTCATACTCTGTGCATTGGTGTATAGACATTTGAGTCCATTTTGATTGACCCTGTGTTTACTGTCTACATAACCTGTGTTATGCCTGACTGCCCCTATTTTCTTGCCGCTTGTATGATTCATGCATATGATATGGCATTCACTATTAAATGCTTGGTTTTGCTTGACAGTGGGAGAGATAATCTTACCCGCACAAACATCTGTGTTACATGCACTGATAACCCTATGAATTTTAGATTGTTGGGGACAGAAATGTTCTGTATCAATTAATTCTCTGTCCCTGCTGTTCAGTTTAAATCCAGAAAATCTGTGAATTTAATGCCAAGTAACTCAGTCCCTTTCTTGGATGGGTGCAAACCATCTCTTTTGTACAGTTTTTCATTGGACCAGCTGCAGACATCATGACTAATGTTAGGAAATGTTAGGAACTGTCATCTCTTTCCACATTCAGACAAAAAGTTTGAAATCTAGATATTTGCAGATAGTCTGTTCATGCTATCCATTCTCTTTTGTTGATGGCATGATTTGGTTTATGAAGGTGGCAAAAGGGTAATGTTGGGATGAGTATCTGGAATTTGATAAAGCAAACCTTGTATTTGAGTGCCCTCTAAATATATTGGACTTCAACTTCCACAATTCCTAGGCAGCATGCTCATCCCCCCACCCCAGCATTTCCAAGTGTTAAATAATACTCTGGAAAGGGACTGATGATGTTATCTATTTGGATAATGAAATGTCTGCAAGCAAACAATCAAGCTCAGAGAGCACCAAAAACTCCACAGTTTAACCCTGAACTACAGGAATTCTCTTCTATGGGATTATAATTAGCACTCATAAATGCTATGAGATCATTTTGGATTGACCAACATGAAACAATTGTTTCCTTCCAAGATAGCTATAATGGGAGTATTGTTGATGTGTGACACCCAGGACCTGCCTTACTGTTGGAGAGAGTGGAGCCATTAAGCCAGGCTGCAGATGCTAGGGAGTTGTAGCAAGTATTACAAGAAAGAGAATGTACTATATGACCTGTCCTATATATCCCCTAAACTAGCTTGCTGCTTTTGGCTGAGTCTGCTGCTGATGTTCCATCATCAGAAATCTAGTTGGTTGGTGAATTTCAAATGGAAGAGAGGAAACAACAAAAGAATCGCTACTGCCAATATGGCTAATCTCTTTGGTTGGACTTTATAAATATGATTAATAGTTCGATAGGCGTTCTTCACAGGAGACTGTTTATGATTTATTTATGTATTTGTAACCCGTTCTAAGAGCTTAAAGGGATAAATAAATTTATGAATCTTGTCAACTTTATTGTTGTGCAACATTTGCTTTTGGGTACTTGCATTGCTTGTCTTCTCCCCACATTTCTACATGAAGGGATTTCAGACAGAATGTACGCTTACATTACTGAATACATGAAACTGAAGCATGAGTTGTTACTTAAAATGATATCTTCCAAACATTTGAGTAAAACAACTAATCTGTTAATATCTAAATAAAAATTCACTATCCTCCTCCTGACAGCACTGCTTATTTTTGAAATAACAAGAATTGTTGTGATGCATAAGTTTTTTTTAAAAAAAATTAAAATATTCCTTTTTTAAAAAGGTATGGAAGATAAAGGGGTTACTATGGCAATCTTCAATACTGGGTTCTCGCTATATTCTGCAGTTCTGTGTGAAAATGAAATCTGATAATAGTTACTGAGGGACAAGAATAAGAAATTGAGTGGATTTAGCAGGACAGTTCTTAAGTTTTAATCTGCTGTAATTCTGAGCTCAAAAAACTTTCTTTCCTTTATAATTGCAGAAATAAGGGACAGATTTGTATCCAAATTCTTCCTTTTCTTCTTTATTGTTGCTTGTTTTTTTAATTGATTTTAATTCATATTATATTTTGTCTGTTATATTGTGAATTGTCCAAAGTCATTCTGGAGTTGGGCAATGTAGTTCGTCCTTGACTTATGACTACAATTGAGCCCAAAATTTCTGTTGCTAAGTGAGACATTTGTTAAACGAATTTTGCCCATTTTACAACCTTTTTGGCCCACGTTGTTAAGCAAATCACTGCAGTTGTTAAGTTAGTAAAACAGTTGCTAAATGAATTTGGCTTCTGGTTAGAAGGTCACATGATCCTGGCACACTGCAATCATCATAGGTATGAACCAGTCGGCAAGAATCTGAATGTTGATCACATGACGATGAGGATATTGCAATGGTCATGTTTGAAAAATGGCCATAAGTCCCTTTTTTGGGGCGTTGTAACTTCGAATGGTAACTCATCGAATGGTTGTAAGTCGAGGACAACCTGTGCCTAAATCAAAGTAACTAAACTTAACCAAATTACATGTGTGAGGGCTATACTTGGTAAAATCCAGGAGCCAGTAAGACAGAGGCTAGTGAATAAGGTATCATCATAATGAGTCCACTCGAGGGGTTGGTTCTGTGTTCTTCTACTGCCGTTTCGTTCAGGGAAACGCTTTGGGCGCATGCGTGCTGCAAGCACACACTTGATGCATGCTATGTGTGCATGCACAGTAGGCAAAAATGCTTTTGTACATGCACAGAAGCAAAAAAGAAGATGGCGGTGCCTATGGCACTGCCGATAGAGCCAGATCGGGGACATGGCTGGCTGATTTACTACCTATTTGGCCGAACCAGTCTGAACCAGTAGGAACCCATCTCTGGTCCACTCCAATCTAATTACTTGTAGTTTTACAATCATTAGGAGTTCAGGGTGTACAATAGGAGTTCAGGAGTACAACATAACATGTTGTAGAAAACTATGTTCTGCCATTGTTTTATATGTAAGTTTTGCAATTATTAATAATGCTTAGAAAATCATTATTTCTTCTTGAAATAATTGACAAAAGACCTGTTCAAATCAAATTTGACTGCCAAAAAATAGATTGTGTTGGATTTAGATCGCTTATAAAGAAAAAAAATCATCTTGTTATTAGTTTAAAAAATCAACCTTTAAAGTATAAGATTGCCCTCTGGTGGAAGAAGATCATTCTACAGAATTAACATTTATCTAATGAACAAATTTCTTTGTATAATGTGCACTCTATTAAATCACCTTATTCCCACCTGAAACTTTCCAATTATTAAAAATTCTACCAGAAGATCTGCTTTCTCATTTTTAGCAATAGCCATTTAGCTTAGCTATTCTGACTGATTATAAATCAAATATTTAAAAACCATAGTAGGCTGGTAATTTAAATTGACCCAATTAAAAAAAAAGAGAGAAATTGTGCAGATTCTATATAATTCTTATCAGTGTTCTTTATAGCCCTTTATCAAAACTTTTACATGAAATGGCAGGAGGAAGTACATATGGCATGCATTTTCAAACCATATTAAACCTTATTTAGGATTAGCCATGAGTAAGAAATTTACTTAAGAGAGCTACACTGTGCTCCTTTAGCAAGATGAATATGTGTTTTTTAATGATTTAGAATTTTTTATTTACAATATTTAATACAGTGTGAATATTGGAACAGAAACATATTTAAATATGATTCATTTTCTGGCTAAAACATACTTCAATCAATTAACAGATATAGAAAATTCAACCAGCTATATTTACCTTGGGATAGCATTCAATTCCTCCCCCTCCCGCATATTACTTTTTTAGCTATACTATAGTCTTCATGTATAGCAGCAAATGGTGTTATAGTGTTGATTTCCAAATCAGGGTATAAGAAGGGAAAAAGATGAATAAAGTCTGAGACAAACAAATATGAAATTAACATTTAATATTCTTTATTTTTGAAATAAGGCTGATTCACTGTCACGGTGGCCATTCATGCATCATCATTATAGCCATCAACAACAATATCATACAAGAAGGAGGCAAAATTGGATGTATATTCACGCTGAAATGTGTCCGTGGAAATCCACATGTATCTTTAGGTTGATATTTATGAGAGGTTATTCCTGATCATACAGTCAAATAGATGTTTAGACTGGATTATTATTATGGTTAGTTGCACAAGCATATAAACTAGGTGTTTATTAAGGTAATAAATGAGATGTTTAGACTGGATTCGACATTTTTATCAACCTTTCAAATTATGTATGGAATAGGACCTAGGATAGAAAGAGGGTTTTTGATGGTTAAAGGTATCATCGCAGGATGTAAAAACTGTTCCAAGTAAAGCCGCCTTTTTCAATCAACTGATTGTGACTTTGTCAATGCTGATAATGTTCAAATTGTGTTTCAGATATTTTGGGGATTGCCCCCAACATGCCTATCATGTAGGTACAATGTTGTTATTTTTGACACAGTTGTTCTACGTCTACTGGTCGTTCTTTGTATTTTGTGATTTCTTTTTTCTTCTCTTCTACTGCTTCCAAGTACTGCAGCATCTATTATCCGGACATTTTAGTCTTTCTTAACCACAGTTGTTAAGTCTGGGATATTATGTGGCATGTGATTGCCTGTTTGAATCCTAAAATCCCAGAGCACTTTAGCTTCTTCATTTTCTGTTAGTTTGCCTATTTTGTGGTATCATGAGTTCCTGCCTGCAAGAAAGTGGTATATGTTACAAATATTCCAGTGGCACTGAGCCAAGGTGGCGCAGTGGTTAAAATGCAGCACTGCAGGCTACTGCTAGATCAGCAGGTCAGCGGTTCAAATCTCACCGGCTCAGGGTTGACTCAGCCTTCCATCCTTCCGAGGTGGGTAAAATGAGGACCCAGATTGTTGTTGGGGGCAATATGCTGACTCTCTGTAAAACCGCTTAGAGAGGCCTGAAAGGCCTATGAAGCGGTATATAAGTCCACTGCTATTGTTACTTTTTTGTCCTGCTATTGTTTCTGGCCAGTCCTTGCAATCTTCTTGCAGCAATTAACTAGGTGGCCCACTGTTTCTTTAGCTTCTTTGCAGAAATAGCATTTTCTGTCTATTGCTGTCTTCTCAATTCTGATTTTATGTGCATTTATTTTTCATGCCTTGTACAGACGTAATTAACCCCTCTGTCTCAATTTCCCCACTCTTAACCATTGAAGCTTGTTGTTGTTATCTGCTTTACTTGCTTTTTTTTTTTAATGTAGTGGCCATATAATACTTTGCCTTGGTATGTCTTTTTTTTTTCATTTGGTCTTTTCTATAGGCCAGTTTGGTCTCTCCAGTATTTTGTGAGCTTTGGTGCATTTTCTTCTGTCCGTCAGGTATTTTTCCAATGCCCTATTTTTTCTTTTTCAACTGTCTGGTATACTTGCAATATTCCATGTCCACTCCTTGGTAAATAGAATCTGTCACATAGTGAATGAAGGGCATAATTCATTGTCATTGATTATTATTATTATGAGTTAATCTACACTTAGATTTACAGTATCAGAGTGGTGTAAACCTAATAATTCAAGTCCCAACCAAGGACCTAAGTATTATTAAAGTAGCAAACAATATAGGTAGTTCCAAGCAGGATGCTTTTTTAAAAAACTAGGTTGTTCAGGTCTAACAATTTGAATACCTGTGTTGTTGTATTGGCTGCTCAACTCCAGTGGACTTTGTGCAGTGAACAAAACTACAAAAATGTAGCTAAAAATAAAGTCCATTAATAGTGGCAGGATTGTGACCAGCAACCTATGTGCACATTCAGTTTGTTGTGAAGGTGCTTACTCTTGATTGGTAACTTCCAAACTCTAGTAGTCATTTATATTTAAGTGGGACCTACCTGCACCATCCATCAGTAGAAGATTGCTTTTGAAACTTTCAGCAAGAGAGCTTCTTCAGATAAAGAATGGTCCTCAGTAAAGGACATCTGACCATTCTATTCATTAAACATTATAAAATAAAGGATATAGATAAGTTTAAACAATAATTCATGAAGACAGGCAGATTAAACTAGGAAATACTTAGGATCTATTCTCCACCATTGGCTTTTTCATTTTCACTATTAATGACTAGAATTCTCTTAAAAGAATTCTCTTCGACCGCGTGTAACCATCAAGCCAGAAATGTTGGTGTTGAAAATTGGCTTTACCAGACTCCAGAAACAAAGAAAACATGCCAGAATTGATTTGGTAGAAAGAAAACCATGATGATGATGCAGGGAAAGGAAAAAGAAAACAAAATGTCAAAGTATGTTTTGAACCTTTCTTTAAAAAACAGAATAAAATATCAAATCATGCACCTTGTATAAGTGATGGTTGCATTCTTATATTTCTTTTAAGTGTATTTATTCAGGAATAAGCACATAGTAAGAATTTACTGAGTAAATACACAAGAATTGGATTGGAAAAGCTATTCCACACATAATAAACATGACAGGAAATTAGTTTTTGCAATAAATTATGCACTTAACTGGACAATGCCACTGGTTGGTGCTTTCTGACAAGAGAAGGTGTTATAAGTCATGCAAATATAAATCTACCATTTTTACATTTGACATTTTCAAGTGCCTGAAAAATTGTGATGCATACTTAAAAGTGGAATGTTGCTGTGATTGATAAGGTTTAGACAGGTTGGTCACTGGAAAATGTTATTTATTGTTATTGGTTAATTAAGAATGCCTGGAATTTGATACGGTTGCTTGCCTTGCCTATGTGTGTTATAATCTCACAGACTCTGGGATTTAATTCTTGTAGATGAATCATGAAAGCCAGTGGCAGACAAACCTGCCCTTGACTTTGGTATCTATTGTTTGATCAGCAGAAGAGACACAACAACATCAACAAAAGTGGGATTATAAAATAATTGCAATAACATTGCAGTAATAATAAACCTCTCAGGCCTTAACTCAGGGAAGTGGAAAGGCATAAAAACAAATCTACAAATAAAAAAGTATCTGAAATGTGATAAACTTTAATAGAAAGAGGCATTTGTTTGAGGATTTTTATATGCATAGTTGAAAATTTTTGACGCAAAAAATACAGTAGTTGCTGAAAAGAAGCAGTTTTAGTAAGCACTAACCGATAGCTTGGCTTTGCCTAAGTATTTATTTATAGGGGGAAAATGTCCAGATCAAACACAATTTCTAATGTTGGATTTTCCCCCTTACCAGAGGGAGCCCTTTGTGGAGTACTGTGAAGCCGTTACTATGACAACTCCACTGTACTGTACAGTAGAAGCCATTTAAAGGAACAACAGACTGCATCTTAACAGAATAGATAGATAGATAGAATACATAGAAGATAGATAGATAGATAATTATTATTATTGTTGTTATTATTATTATTATAGGCAAGACGTAGTTTATTAAGAAGCTTACACATTACACATGATTCCTCATAATTCAGCTTTGCAAAACTAATAAAAACAATTCAGAAACATGGGCATATCAATATATTTAAGTTGTCTGAAATTGCAAGTTTTGTAAAGACTAAAAAAGCAGTGCCTTGAGAAACTAGCTAGTCTATGAAATCTAAAAGAGCACACTAAAAATATTGTCAGCAAAGGTAGATTAAGCATTTGAAATTGCTATCTTCATGGAAATTGTGCTAATACTATGATGATGGTGTTATCCATTCAGTCATGTCTGACTCTTAGTGATTCTATGGGCCAGATCTTTCCACATTTTGCAATCTTGCACTATTGAATTGTTCTATACTACGGCTGGTGTCAGCTTTATGTTGCCCTTTGTGTTGTGTTTTTTGGCACCCTGGTTTCCTTTTACCATTAACTCTTTCAAACATAATTGTTTTCTCCAGTGAATTCCCCCACAAGAATTGAAGAACAAAGACAAATATTATAAGATCTGGGATAATTTTTATCAATGTTGGAACAAAAAAAGGAAAGATCCAAAATAAGCAATGACTAAGATTTATAGAATGGAGATTAGAATTATGTATGAAATCATAACAATGAAAATGTACAAGAAAACAACAAAGCAACATGGATGGAAAATTGATATCCTTATATTTGGAAATACTGAATAGACCAACTGTAAATAAGCACGGTGGTTATAATATTTAACCTTATATTCTAGTATGTATGGCAAAGACATTGCCAGGATGGTTACACTGTGTCCAATGTTTTAATGTGTGTTTAATAAAAAACTTTTTAATAAAAAAAAGAATTCCCCCACATGACATGGCCAAAATAAGTGAGATGCAGTTTTGTGATTTTGCCTTCTCATACTAATACTACAGGTACAAGTAGTCCTTGACTTACAACCGTTCATTTAATGACCATTCAAAGCAGTGGTGGGTTCCGGATCCCGTTCCAACTGGTACAGTTGGAATGGGCCCGGTGTCGCCCACATTGACGTGCATGGCGCAGCACACATGCGTGCAGTGCTCTCATGTGTCGTACCTGCCCGTGATGCCTCCGTAAGTCTCCGCAACGCTTCAGCTGCTCGGTGAATCATTGGGCAGGTGCTGTACATGCCATGCACGTGCACGGAAGCACCAAAGGCTTAAAAGACAGGTAAGGATCTCGGGTGGGCAGGTGGGCCCTCCGTAGCACTGTATCAGAATGGTTTTCGGTGCTCCAGGCAGGAGCACCAGATACCTTAAGTTAACAAATGTCTTGCTTAGCAACAAAACTTTTGGACTCAATTTTGGCTGTAAGTCGAGGACTACCTGCATTAGAACTATAAGTCAAGATGAACTCTGCTATTGTTGCACAGATATTCACACACACCAGCTCAAAGGAAAGATGCAATAAAATTAATAATATTCAGAGAGCCTGTTGTCAGGAAAAAGCAAACTTTGCTAAATATAAGCTCTTGCTGTAAAAAGAGCACAATGGGACTGGCATTAGTTGAAGAATGTGATAATGAAAATGAATCAGGGATTGCTAACCTGAAAATCTATACCATAGAAAGTGAATTGAAATGAGCACCTTATACAGCTTATACCAGAGATGAAAGCCAAATTATTATCAATACAATTGGACACTATATCTGCTATATAACAATTATATCACAATGTGAATTGGAGCAGTATTTCAAAGATACTAATCTAAAGTCATCAGAATTACAACTAAAAACTCACACTGGAAAAAAAATCCTTCTAATTGGAATGATTTCTGAAAATATAGTAACTATCAAGATACATTGGACCTACATAGTATATAAACAAATGGACTAGAACTTCCTGGGGTCAGGAAGTTGCCATTAGATTAGAGTCCCATCAATAACCTCCATACTCCACTTACTATCATGAAGAGTAACTTTGTGGTTCTATTCCTATGTTCAAAGACAACACTGTGAACTCAAGTACATCAAAGGCAAAATAATATAACAACCAACTTTCACAAAGCATGATCAGTTACATTTGTCATACGCAAAAACATTAAAATGGAACTGGATTGAATGGAAGTTGAAGTAGTTCTTTCAAAAGTTGATTGGATCCCATGGGTTGCATCTCTTATTCTAGTATAAATAAAAATAATAGAACTATAAGGATCTGTTCTCACCTAGATGTACACAAATAAATATATCATTAGAAGAGGATTGCTTTTTAAAGTAAGGTAAATGTTCTCCTCATACATATGTGCTAGTTGTTCCTGACTCTAGGGGGCAGTGCTCACCTCTGTTTCAAAGCCAAAGATCCAGCGCTGTCTGATGATGTCTCTGTGGTCATGTGGCTGATATGACTAAAGGCCGAAGGTGCACAGAGCACTGTTACCTTCCCACCAAAGGTGGACCCTATTTTTCTAGTTATATTTTAACATGCTTTCGAACTGCTAGGTTGGCAGAAGCTGGACAAGTAACGAGAGCTCTTTTCATTATGCAGCGCTAGGGATTCGAACCGCTGACTGCCGACCATCTGATCGACAAGCTCAGCGTCTTAGCCACTAAGCCACTGTGTCCCACTTTTTTAAGTAGGAGGGATTAAGTGCTACCCAATGCTATTTAGCATAATTGTCACAAATACTGTGGAGAATTCAGGATGTTGTTGCAGAGACTGGCAGACGTTGTCTCTTAAGTGGGATGTGACAAATTTGAGTTCTTTAAATCCAGTATTAGGTATATGGCCACACCATTCACTTGCAAAGCAACAAGTGTGGAAAGAATGTTCAAGCAGTCATGAATTGCTACAGCTACAATCCTTGCCAGGTAGTCCTTGACTTACAACAGTTTGTTTAGTGACCATTTGAGGCTACAAGGGCACTGAAAAAATGAGTTATGACCGTTTTTCACCTTTATGACCATTGCAACCTCCCCATGGTCACATGATCAAAATTGAGACGCTTGGTAACTGACCCATATTTATGACAGTTGCAATCCCAAGAGCCATGTGATTATCTTTTGTGACCTTTTGACAAGAAAAGTTAGTAGGAAACCTGGATTTATTTAACATCCGTGTTACTAACTTAGCAACTACAGTGATTCACTTAACAACTGTGGCAAGGTCATAAAATGGGCCAAACTCACTTAACAACTGTCTCACTTGTCTTCACATAAAGTTTGGGCTCAGTTGAGGTCATAAGTCAAATACCACATGTATTTCTGCCAAGCTGAGGTACCATGCTTCATCAATTGAACATGAAGGGAAGCTGAGGCACTGAACAAAACTGTGAATAACAAGTAATTAAATACTATGATGACACATTATAACCATTCTTATCAGTAAATTTGACTTCTCATCCAATATAGAGTTGGCACAATTATGTCACATATCCTGAAAGATAGTGGGATGCCTGATCTTTGCATCATGAATACTCCCAGCTGCAGTGAAAAATTATGCACAATTATCCAAGAAGACTGAGTTTACTTTGGGAAGTTAAATGCTTCCACCAATACTTGCACTGGAAAATGTTTACCCTCATTAGCGAACATTAGTCATTACTGTCATTTTTCAGTTCACAAAAGGAGATTCTACTTACAGCAGCTGTTGAATTCAGCATCAGCTTTCTTCTTTTGAAGGCACAGTTATGTTTTATTTGAAGGGACACACAGTCATGTAAATGCAGACAGGTGGTCTAGTAGTTTACCTCTACAAGGTAAACAATCTGAAAAATCCACATGAGATGAAGATATCTTTGACAAATGTTCAAAGAGAAACTAGGGGAATTAACACTGTTTCAAGTCTATAGAGCACTCAGGATGGCTGGAATTTCTTTTGCTGCAAACAGGAAAGAAAACACAATTTACAGCATTTTATTAGTGCCATGATGAGTTTTGACTTTTGTTGAATTATGTGGAGTTGGAGAATTATCATATCATTGAGTTCTTGGTGGTCTCTGAGCATGTTTGCAGACATTTCATTATCCAAGTAAGTAACATCAACAGGGGCATTAATACTGGGTAGTGAATTATCTACAGAGAGGCAACTACACTCAGAAACCACCAAGAATGTGATAGTTCAGCTCTGAGCTACAGATATTCTCTTCTACTTGGCATCATCATATTATCCAAGCTGAATTATCTGTGGGACATCTTAGAATAATAAAGATGTTAACTCATACATTTTCTTAGTGGCTGACAACATATCAAAACTGAACCATTTTTAATGCTAACCTGTCCAAAATATACCAAAAATAGCACCAATTCAATGCATGTCTAGTAATGGCCTGTTTTGCTATAGCAAAGAATTCATGTAAATTTTGGAGGATTGTCTACATAATAGATACATAACTCAAGTGGCTAGAGGTGTTTCTAATGTTTTCAACAGCAGCTGTCCACATCATAAGGAACTCTTTGCAAAGAGATATTCCCAAACAATAAGCAAACTACAGTGGTCAACAGTTCGTAGCTGAACAGTTTTAGGAACATCTGAAAAAAAGAACACAATTGGATTTATAACATCAGGATCACATCCCCCAACTATAAATCAGTTGGTTGGAAAGTTTATTCAAAGTTTCAAGAATGCTGTCAGCATTCCAGATATCATCCAGAATTAAATCAGAGTTCAAGGCATAGCTTTCATCAAAGTTCCAATTTAATAAGAAAGACATATTGGTACAAACTGTGGAAACCCGAATCTGAAAGCTTCCTGGGTTCCACCCAGTTGAAAGTTCAAAACCTTGCCCCCACACCCACAAGTCCATCACTAGGTCCAATCTTCTTCTGCCACGCTGGCATTTCCACCCATCTAGTTCCGGTCAGGTTCAGAGGTGCGGAGACAAAAGATGACCTTGGGCTTCTAGAAAGGAATGTTTTATTATGACAACAACACATTCTACTCCTTACTGTTCCCCCTCCCAATTACCACCCTAATGAAACAGCATGGTAAAATAAGAGAGAATGTGGCAGGCCAAAGATTCTAAAGACTGCAGGCCTGACAAATGCTTTGTTAGCAACGTTTGGAAAAAAAATCCTCTTGAATCAAAAACTTGCAAACTTTCTAATTGAACATCACAATGTAATACATACAACAATAAATCAAGTGCCAGTGATGCCGTTTTTAGATCATACCTTAATTATTTATTTATGATATTTGTAGGCCACCCCGATCTGTCACATCTCTGGGCAGCTTACAAAATAAAACAGTAAGCAACAAAGATATACTGTACATAGCCTTAAAAATGTAGAAAAACAAACACAAATTAATAGTCAAAACATCACGCAAAAAGTCTGTCTTGCCCCAGTCTAGCCCAAGCTTGGGGGAAGAACCAGTTTTAAGGGCTTATTTAAATAAAGTCAAGTTGAGAGCCTCCAAATCTCAGGGGGAATAATGCAGCATTGCTTCCATTACTGTTTAATAAAGGGGATCTGGAGCACAAAGGACAGGCAGAAACTATTGATAACCAAGTCTTTTGCTATGAATGGCTTTATAGGTGATAACCAGGACTTTACATTGTACTTGGCAGCTTGTTGGTAACCAGCATTGTTTACAAAGAAGGTTACATGAGCATTTAGTAGAGTTGTGCACCCATAATGATCTGGGCCACTGCAATATCGACCAGCTGCAACTTTTTTATGGTCTTCAAGAGCAGCCCCATGCACAATGCATTGCAGTAGTCTAACCATAAGGTGACCAAAGCTTGAGTGACTCTTTTAATGGCCTCCCAGTCCAGTTATGCTTGCAATTGGCACAATGAATTTCCACAAAGACTTTTTCTTCCCACAGCTGTCACCTGCTGCTTGAGTATGAATTGTAAGCCTAAGAACCCCCCCCCCTCCCAATTGTGCACCACTCCTGGAGCGGGAAATGCAACCCCATTCAACGTTAAGGATGGAATTATTCTTGATTCAGGAAAATAAAACATCCACAGCCATTCACTCTTATGAGAGTGGGCCTGTTCCTCTCACACACTCACACAGCCACTTAGACACTAGGAGAATATTTTGACAGTATTATGTGGGTGGCCTGCGAGTAAAGATGTTTAGGTGACTATCATCACTGCATTGATGATTCTGTACCCCAAACTGACATCTGATCTCTATAGTTTTGCAGACTCTGTAGAGTTAATTCTTCTAGAAGTTTCAAGCATGCAAAAAGCAGAAAAAAATCTACTATTGACTCTAGTGATTTATTTGATCAATAGGACTGAAACATAGAAGAAACTATATACTTAGGAAAAAATATTTTGGCTTCTCAATCATAAATACAAAAGAAAAGATGTCTTTCTCCCCTTGTATGTGATTCAATAGTAACTACTTTCACTTGGCTTTTTATTGTGTATAAATATGTTTTCATTTTAGGTAAGATTATTTTTATCTAGGCTTTAAAACAATATGACAAACACCCCCCCCCCTGCCATTTTAGAGAAACTTTAGCTCACAGTCCGTAGATAATGCTGTGTGAGACTGTGTGTTTGCTATTCCAAGCACATCTGAAAGCACCAGACTGGGAAATGTTGCTATAAAATTAATCAAAAGCTATTTAAAATCTTTTTTTAAGAGTTATTTTTAAAATGCCTGCTGAATCTTCAAATCAACTCCCTTTGAATGGAAGCATCTGGAGTAATTATAAGAAAGGGGTATATTTTGTTCCTTAGACCTACACTAGATATCAATGACCAGGAGCATTTCAGTTCAAAGCATGTTGAAGACACCACTGTATAGAACATTATTTTAGTGGACAAGATCAGGCTTATTTTATTTATGGAGAAAATATTTCCTATTGTCATGATTTTTATCCCAAAACTGGGTGTAAATCACAGATCTTCTGAGACTTCATAGTGCATCTAATTCATTGATGTAACTTGGTTAAAGACTCTCAGAAATGGTTCGGCTAAATCAGAATCTTTGTTGCCAACAAGAATGCCAGTCAAACAAAGTAGCTGACTACTTAGTCATGTACAATGACAAGGACCTTTATACATTTCAAACTTCTGGGCTTTTCCTCCCATCTTTTGAATTAAGAAATACTTGCCATGTTATTTGCTAACATTGAGAAAAGTGATTGTGATTCTTGTCTCCCCAACCTCAACTCTCACAACTCCACAACTTTATCTCATTTAGGTTACTAATAATAGTTAATTTATCCTAAACTGGAAGACAAATGTCAATAATTAATAGATGGGATAAGACCCTAGAAAATGATCAAGTCTCTTTCCTTTGGTCAGGAAACATGTTATTTTTATAAAGGAATCGCTGTCTAACTCAGTGAGTTATACTGTATACAGGTAGTCCTCAACTTACGGCCACAATTGACCCCCAAATTTATGTTGTTAAGTGAAAAAAATTGTTAAGTGAATTTTGCCTCTTTTTACAACATTTTTGGCCACATTTGTTAAATGAAGTTGTTTAAATTAAGAACTAATCTGGCTTCCCCATTGTCTTTGCTTGTCAGAAGGTTGCAAAAGGTGATCACATGACTATGGGACACTGCAACCATCATAAATATGAACCAGCTGTCAAGCATCCAAATGTAAATCTCGTGACCATGGGGATGCTGCAATGGACATAATGTGAAAAATGGTCATAAGTCACTTTTTTCATTGCCATTGTAACTTTTAATGGTAACTAAACAAACTGTTGTAAATTGAGGACTGTGTATATACAATAGGTACTGGATCTACTGCAGAGAGCCCCAGATTCCAGTCCTTCCTTAGGCAGAAGAACTTCAGGATGGATGAGTCTATCAGCCCTAGACTGAGAAGTTGAAAAGGATGTACTGACCATTTCATATTGTACTGGCATGGTAGATTATGATCCATAAATTACAATGAATAAACATGTATTCTTCAATGAATTGATTTCAGCTGATAAAATGATGTGACGCTATCCTGTCCTTTATAAGACATTTCATATCAAGACAAACAGGATATGATATAATATATTGTATGTTTATGCCCTAGTATTAATCCTGTTTTTTCTAATCTAGTGTCCTCTAAATATTCTGGGACAGTCTCAGCAAACCCAGGAGGCATTCGGTTGAGGAAGGGTATACAAATCATTGTCCTCAGTTAAATGCAAAAAAGTCAGTGTATATGACTTGAAATGCTTGTTCTTTATTTTAACAATGTGAAAGATATGTAAATAAGTGTTTTGCCAGTTCTTTCCCCAAATGGCTTTTCTGCAAACAATCTTTTTATGCAGAACTAGATTTTTTGCTGTGCTTTGAATGTTTTCCTATAAAGACATATTTATGGAAAATTTTACATCAGACCTGGAAAATCACCTACTCCCCCCCTTTTTTTTCCATAAAAGCAAAATGCATCCTATTGTCTTGAACAATGATGCCAGGAACACCCTCTGAGAAGAACAGATATGTACAATGTGCACATTTTGTAAGAGATTGTGTTTTCTTCTCTCATAAACTCAGTTCTCCAGTTATTCTTTCAATTACAATGTATCACAGGCCATACTGTTGGTGGTGGCAGAGACGGTCATTGTCTCTTCTGATATTGTTACTGGAAATTTCATCTGCCTCAACCAAATTGGCAATGAATTTTTGAAACTGTACTAATGGGATTTAACTTCCTCATTAGAGCCCTACAGCATAAATTCTCATTCTCCATTATTATTTCTTTAATGGGTTTTTTCTGGTAACAATTCTTTCCTACCTTTGTAGCCATTGTAGCAAGGATTTATAATGAAGGATAATCTGTTACAAAGTCATGTGGATATTCAGCATCACTTGCTAAGGCAGATATATTTCATTATTTAGGAAACTCTGAAATGTTAGCCAATAAAAAGATACTGAATTTCAAGTTAGCAATTCATATTTATTTGACATGTGGCATTCTTTAACATAATTAACTGTAAAAATTGAAAAATTGAAAAATTATATATGGGTGAAAGTTGAGATGGGAAGTTGCAATTACTGTGATATTGGCCCACCCGGCTGATAGTTTTCTTTAATATTTTATATAAAATTTAACCAATCTATAAAATAAACCACAAAAAATGATATCATTTTAAGTTATGCTTGTTTATTGCTTTGGGGTGAAGTATTTGCTAGCATCTCCTGAGCTAGCTTTTCAGTTAAAATTGCTAATCTGAAGCCAAGGCACTTCTTTGCTAGGTTACTCCTGCTAACTAATGTGTTAGGAATTTGCTATCTGTTAGAAATTTGCTACGCTGAGAATTATTTCTTCCTAAGAACAAATGTTGCTGAGTTTTGAATAATATACTTTGAGCATTTTTGTTCAAATAACCGCTATCACTACAAAGCTTACTTTATTGCTAATCTATTCTTGTAAAAGACTAGCTAGGCCAGGGGTGTCAACTTGATTTCATTGAGGGCTGTATCAGGGCTGTGTTTGACCTCGGAGAACAGAGTGTGTGGTGTGTTCATGGTGGGCCGTGGTCATAGTGGCCATGGCACAGGGACTCATGGCAGGGGCACTTGTGGTGACCGAGTGCTAAGGCAGGATTTCCCTGAGTGACTCCCTCACTCTCATTATAATCTCTTCCTTCCTTTTCTTCTTTTTCCTTCTCCATTCATTCTTTCTTCTTGCCTTCCCCTTTCCTCTTTTTCTTTGTCTTCCTCTTACCCTTCTCCCTTCCTGTCCCTTCTTCCATGCTCAAATGCAAAAGGGAAACATTTCTCTTTTTTTGTTTTGTTTTTAGTTTATTTGATAGTCATCTGCCAGCGAACTGAGAACGCCCCCCCCCCCAGCTCTGGTTTTCACTGGGAGAGCACTGCAGCCTGGTCCTTTGCTGTTTCCAAGCCATTCCCGCGGCAAGATAAAGCACCCATGGGCAGGATCCGGCCTGCGGCCTTGAGTTGACACCTCTGATCTAGGCCATTGTGAGCAAGTTGGAATAGTTGCTCACTTAGGATTAGTGCTTTATAACCACAAACATTCATGTATAAGCCTCAATGATGCTACTGGTATGTGTCAGAACATCATTGTGGAAAAAAGGCAAATCATGTTATTACACTATTTCAACATTTTGCAATAGTATTATAAGACATGTGACATAATTCCCCCATTACCATCATGGGTGCTCATCTTGTCAACTAAACAAAATTGGGATTTTCTGTATTTAACTGGGACTGTACTCTGATGAAAATACTGGTTTTATTGAAATACCTCACAGACAACGTATTATAAAAGGACATCCCTCCCTAGCCCAGAATAAAGTCACTTTAGAAGCTACAGAAAAGAGCCCTATTTTTGTTGCAACAAAAGCTGCAATTTTGTTGTTAGCTGAGATTTCTGATAACACTGACAGTACTGATTTATTATCTACTTCTTGGTTCCCAAGGATACCGTATATATTTCAATCTACAATATGCTGTTGCTAATCTAAAGGTGAATGGTTACAATATCAGTGGGTTGTGTTTTTTTTTCCCTTTTTCTTCATTCACCAGGCATTTTTCCTTACATAACCTTTTTCAGGCAGCTTCTTGACAATAAATCTTACCTTCTTTCTGATATGGGATGTCTTGCTTTTAGAATTTGACTAGCTTTTAAAGATTTTCTTTTCTACCTCTTTAGCAAATCAATAAGAAATGCCCTTTGCTTCTTTGATGTTCTCAGAATAAAGCTACAGGAGGGTTTCTGGATCTCTAATACATTGAGTCAGAGAACCTAAATGTTATGCCTCTTTCTCTTCAAGCCTATCAGATCAATGTTAGATGTATCTAAATCTCTGACTGCTGTTCTTAATCAGTATGAAACAACCCCAGAATTAACTTTACTAGAAAAACATCTATATACCAAATGTTACAAGCTTGTAATAACAAGGCATCTTGGTTCATAGACAGAACTACATATGTGATCAGTATTATTTTTTTTAAAAAAGATCCATGTTAGTCAGGCATGAAATGCTCTAATCTTTGCTATTGGTTCAGAACTGGGAGCGTGTGTGTGCTTCGTTTGCGCATGGCGCTTCTGCACATGCACAGAGAGTCTGTGATGAAATCTGGGTGGAGCCTCCCACCACCGCCACTACCGGTTTGCCCAAACTGAGATGAATCGGCAGAATACCACCTCTGATGTTAGTGTGTGTGGGGAGAGTTAAGTCATAAAATGGAAACTTCTCTTGAATTCTCCTGCTGATGCATTTTGGGTCCTTCTATATATATCTATTGACCTGGTTATCCACTCTATCTGCACTGTGGTTTAGGGCCACATACAGATGCCTATTCTGCTTCCTCTGTTCCTGATTCAGTAAGATCTGAAGACATTGTAACTGTATGAATGCCATTGTTACTTCCTATAATTATTACAGTAATCTTTATTCTTGATGTTAGTTTATTAAACTTGTATGCCGCCCTATTCCCAGGGGGACTCAAGGTGGCTAAAATGTTACTTCCAATAGATCTTTTTCCTTAGTGTATGGTATCATCAGAACACTACAACCCAAACCACATGAAACATGAGTCCGATTAACTCGAGATTTAAATAACTTGCTTTATTTTACATCTGTCCAAAGAGAACCAGGTTTTAGATGTAGTCAATAGGAAGTTGAAATGCTTTTAGTAAAAATCTACATTTTCACAAAAGGGGTGGAAGCAGGGAAAGAGTTGATAAAAGGCAGATAGACATGAAATCAAAGAACTGTGGCTGCTGCTTTTGTCAAACTGAAGGAGCAGTTTGCCAAAAGTAGACAAAAAAGGAATTTGAGTACTGCTCTATCCTTCTATTCTATCCTGCTTTAAAAACAAAATAAGAGAGTTAAACGGGAACTGTATATGTGAGTGAAATGTTAGCCTGAATAGTGATATTGATGTCTACATATTCATTGTTCCATGAAACCCACTTTTACAAGTCTGCGCTGTTCAGAATAACCTGCTCAGAAAATACTGATTTGTTTGAAAGGAACAGTCCTCTTTTCAATTTGCACAAGCAGACTAATAACAGAAATGTCAGAATTTCTTTCTGTCTCTAATCTACCTTTTTTTTCCCACTTAACGCTTCATTTTGATAAATACAGCATATCATTATATGGAGAAATGCCAGCTTAGTTTATCCTGCTAAAAGTAATTCTAGTTCTGGTTGCTGTAGTTTTTAATTGCATTACACCAAGTTTACCTAATAGTTGAGAAAGAAAGAATTAATTAGAGGCAGTCTTTTGTTCTGGTGTCTTTGCAATGTGCTATTTGTCGGTGGCACTCTATCACAGCAATGACTGTGTTACAGTGGAGACCGACTCCCTGCATGTGTTTAGCATAGACTGCCTCTTAGATACTATGCAGTGATTTGTTCTAAAATAAGCATATATATTTAATCAGTCACCCACACACTTCCCCATATAGCTCCTTTTGGAAATAAGTGGAAAGAACATATCATTGTCTTGTGAGTTTTTGCTTTCTTTCTCCTCAATCCTTATTGCCAGCAACAATCAGTCTTGAATAATGCATTATGAAAAGAGAATGCACTGCTGCAGTGCATTTTACATTGATATGAATGACATCAGAGCTAGGGAGATGCTAAGACACACAGTTTACTAGAATTGAGATTTTATGTGGTTCTTTCAATGTCTGCCTTTTACAATACCACACTTATATTTCTTATAGCTGGATATGTAATACTCATCCACCTACTACCTTAGTTCAATCAAAATGTTGCAAGGGGTTGCCTTCAATCCATTTTTCACAATAAGCATTTACCATGTGTCTTGTGACCTCTTTGCCGCACACACACCACACATGCACGAATATGTACACATTTGCACTCAGCTTAAATATTTCATGTTAAATTATAAAAAACAAGATGAAGAATAATATTAACTTGTTATAAAATACCTTTACCCATTCCTGTTCCTACACTCTTACTCATTTGGTTTCTTCCATGTTCTATTTTCAAAATACAGTACAAATTATGTTTCATTTATAGAGAATTAGTTTAATCAATGATTTGCTGGAAAATGCAAATAAAATTGTCTTTCAGTAGGAAGGCTTATATTGTCGCCTGTTGCTATCCTACATGAATTTACATTACATTGTACTATGATCATTAACATTGGGAAACCTAGTACAGACTTTGGCGATTACTAAAAGGTCAAACAAGGCAAAGCTGAATACCAAGGGTACAACTGATATACATGCTTTTGTGTCTCTGACTTAAATCAGACTGCATAGTTCTCTTTCTCTCAGTAAACAATTCTGAAAGTCCTAATTTCTTTACTGAGAATCAATCTCTACTGAATTTGATGAAGAAGAAAAAATAATTGCCTGAGTTTTATTTCTAGACAATATCTAACAAGGAAGTTGTCAGGGTTCCAAATAGCCATCCAAAAATAAATCAGAGTCCAAGGCAAAGTATGCTCCTAGTTCCAATTTATTAAGAGAGCCATGTTGGCAGATCTGGGAAAACCCGAATCTGAAAGCTTCCCGGTTTTCCTCACCTATTTGAAAGTTCAAGATCTTGCCCCATACCCACAAGTCCATCACAAGTTCCAATCTTCCACTGCCATGCTAGCAGTTCCACCCATCCAGTTCCGGTCAGGTGCAGAGGTGCAAAGACAAAGGATGACCTTGGCTTTCTCGAAAGAATTTTGTTATGGCTACATAGCATTTCATCCTTACAATCCCCCCCCTCCCATTTTCCCACTATAGAAAATGCATAGTAAAATAATAGAAAGTGTGGCAGGCCAAAGATCCAAAAGAAAAGATGGCAGCAGAAGTTATGTCTACAGTTGGAGAAAATCCTGGATATAAAGCAGATTATCTGGACTTTTAAAGTGGATTTTAGGTGTGAATATGGAACTAAAACTCCTTTGAGCGCTTCTGTGCATACTTGTGATGGAATTAAGATGGAGTGAGTGCAATCTCCTGTTCCTACTAGATCTTTCATCTGCCTTTGGTACCATTGATAATATTGCCTCATCTTTGAATGATGGGAATGGAGAACACTACGATCTCCTTGTTGCTCTAGTTAGTGGTGGGGGTATTACATGGCCAAACTCTCTTCACTCGTCTTTCAACACTGGAAGAGATCATGGGATAAAGACAGACATCACTATAATGCTAATGACTGAGTTGTATCTCAATCCCTGGACCAAACAGGAGATGCAATTAAAGCTCTGATCTGGGGCCTGGAAGATGTTCTCCACAGGAGGTAAATGGGTATAAAATCAATTCCAAAAGGTTAGAGTAGTAACTGGACAATGGAGCTAGCTATAATGGATGACATCTTCTGTTCCAGCAGAAATTCAATGACAACACACAACTAGTCTGAACCATATAAGAAATAATTCCACTTATAACTTTCTCTTTGGCTTCGAAATTTCATCTATTTTTTTTCCGCACACTGTATTAGGAACTTTATTAGCTAAATCAAAAAAACCACCATAAATCTAAGGCTCTCCAGTTTCTGAATTCTGTACATGTGATACACATAGCACACAAAATACAAGTGGTAAGTAGCTACAGAGTGGCCAAGATTTTTATAGCTATCAAAGATGAAATATGTATTTTTTCAGAGTTTAGACTGATGGATTTCAAGCAAAGTATTCCATTCAATTTTTTTCCCTAAGTGCAATCAAACATAAGTAACAAGAAAAACAAGCCGATATTCCTCTAGTATAATCTGGCTCCTTTGCGTGTGGATTATCCCATCCAAATAAATAAAAGTTGATTTAAACTTATGTACTCATTTTCTAGAAATGATACTGGACCTATGTTCATAAAATAAGTGGTAACAAGACCACTGAAAGTCCCAAAGCAGCTTGTACGTAATTATATAGTATTTTTCTTGCCAAAAGCACATTATTCTCTTTAAAAAAATCCAGATGATATTTCATTAATTTGGAAAGAATTGGTTGTTCTACTTGTAGCTATCTAACTGCTGCTGCTTTTGATTTTAGAATACAAGAGAGACTCACGCTAGGTATACTCTTGTGCCAACAATAAGAAGCCAGAATAATATTTTACTGAAGCTGACCCTGCATTTATAACTTCCTTTCAGCATCCTATTCCCTGGTTTTCCCTTCTTGCAAAGAACTATAAAAATATCTGAACTCAGCTAGAAATGAGTACTGCTTATTAATTTTAATCACTTTATTTGATCACATGTTTCTTTATATTCCCTATGCACAAAAGTAGGGGGTTCCAGTTGTTTATTACTCTTTCCTTGCAACTTCCTTTTCCATTAGAAGCAAGAAAATATGCCAGTTCCCATGCTAGATCTCCACATTTGTTAGTCTTGCATGCACTAGCAATTAAAATCACTACCAGATTTCCTTGAAAGCTAACCTTCTAGCAATGCTCAACCCTCATACAACACACACACCACACACACACACACAAAGGTTTATATTTAAGAGCTCTCTCTTAGCCCACTCTAATAAAAAACACCTGAAACTGGAAGCGTGCCAATAGGAGAATTTGTAATGCCTGCTCTCTGGCAACGTTAAATGTATCCACTAAAGAGAGGTCTGGCCTAGAAAAATGATAACACTCATGTATCAAGCACTATAGGATTTATTTTCTTATGTGGCTATTAGAGCTATTGTAATGTAACAATAATTGACAGGGGTGTGAAACCTATTTGATTGTCATAATTTGGAAACAGGTAAAATCAAGTGACTCCAGAAGCCAAATATGCATATATGTGGATTTTGTCTTTTTTAGAACATGAACAAGTAAGAATTGCATTTTCATCTTTACATATTAGTCTCATTATGTAGCAAGATGCTTACTAGATCCGATAGTTTTTGATGACAGGTATCAGTCTTTGAACAGTTTTCCCCCTTCCTTTGTACTGTCTTCCTGGGATCAGTGCCTTATACTTCTTGTGAATACAAGAAACATATCAGGGGGTGCAGTGCAGTGCAGACAATAATTATCTGATATATTCCTCCTCAGAGGTGCTGGATACATCTTCATCAGTGCTTTCATGTAAATCTGGTAAGTTGCCCCAGAGCAAGAAATCTGTACCTAAAAGAAATGTAAATCAGATATTTTATACTTTTTGTGGTCATGATCTAAAGTTAACTTAATAAAGCACAATATTAAAGAAAACATATCCCGAGGATATTAATACAATAATTGATGTACCTCTCAGTATGTGGGATATGGTTAACAGTGTGTTAGTTTGCAGGGTGACTTGCAAAAGATAGACCTTAGTTTGCAGAGACCAACATAAGCAAATAAAATTAACCTATAATAAAATATATCCAAACTGTCTTCATTGTGCCCTCGTGTTATCAATAAATGCTGCATAAGCATACAACTAACACAACAGCCTATTCTTTCTTTATTGACTTATAATGACTAATGCATTATGTGAAGCCCTGATTGACCTAAAGTTATGATGGACAGAAGATGTCAATATCTGTGAGCCCATATGGAAGATAGAGAATTGGAATATAAAAGGATGAGATGACAAAGATTTAACAGTGAATTAACAGATTAAATGGAAATGAAGACAAATATTATGTTCTCTATTTGTGAAACTAAGAGAGAGGAAGGGTGGGATAGATGTTAGTGAAAGTAGTCTGATCTAATGGAATTGATAAATGGGAACGTAGATTTATTTATGAATGACAGAACTAAATATATGTCAGAAAATATGAACTGGTACATTGATGTTGATCTGTGTGTCTATGAAAGCAGCAGTCTTAATTTGATTATATAATAGTGTATGTTACCTTCTCCAGAGAGTAGTAACAATGGAAGAATCAGGAATGATATTTAGAATTGGAAGTGTGGGAAGTACTGTACAACATTTTGAATAATATGATTTAAAGGAAACAGCATTTTATTAAGTGTGATATGAATGGAAGGATGAGTGGGAATGATAGGAAAAAATACAGCTAAGTAATGCTATTATACTCCTATGCAAGAGGAATGTGAATCACAAACTAGATGGACATTAGATTGTAAATGACTGGAAAGTTAGCTGGTAGAATTCTGTCCTAAGGACATGAGAGTGACAATTAGTAAAATTTGCAAGTTTTGTATTTGGGAGTGTGCAAATCCTTCAGCAAGTCACTGTGAAACAAATCAATGTGAGAAATTTATTCTCGGTCTATTGTTTTAGAGAAAGCTTATGATAGTGTTATAGAGTTAATATAGGGAATGTTTTGAATAATATGAAGTTGAAAGTTGCTGAATGTAAAAGTGGAATAGGATGGAAGTAAAGCATGTGTTATAAAACACAGCAAGCAGCAGTTAAATGGATAATTGGATTCTCAGTGAAGGAAAGGCACATATGACGGATGGGAACATATACAGAGTATAGCTCGGTGTGGTATACAGCAGATGGAATATATGATATTGATTAATCTGGGAAAGAGAGATGGTGGTGCGATGAAGAAAAAAGACTGCAAATGTTAACTATTGTACTACCATGGCTGCTTTATAAATTGTTCATCTCTGAGTGTAGTTGCTCATGAAGAGATTTGCTTAATAGCATGTAACCATAGCATATGGTTTTACAATAGGTTCATCGCACTACCATCTGGCTTTTGCATTAAATAACATCCACACATATCACCTTAAATTTACACTAATTTTTCTGACCAATTAGCCCCAGTCTGATGATTTAAGAGATTGAAGAATTTAGTTTACCCTATTTCCCCTGAAAATAAGACCTCCCTGGATAATAATCCCAATTGGGCTTTTGAGCGCATGTGCTAAAATAAGCCCTCCCCCCAAATAAGCCTTCCCCGAAAATATTACAACACAGCAGCAGCATGAGGTGACCCTGATCCCTGTCTCCTGCACCTCAAAGTAATAAGATCTCCCCGAAATAAGGCCAAGTGCTTATTTCGGGGGTCAAAAAAAAATAAGATCCTGTCTTATTTTCAGGAAAACAATGTACATGCAGCATTTCTTGCCAATTTATTTGGTAATAATCACACAATCACCTAAGCACAATACACAATTAAGATACTATATTTCAACACTAAGAATATGTTCATTTCCTTAAGTAGCTGTTTTGGATTTCCAATAAGAAATAAAATACATCCACAGATCTGAAATTTGTTCTTCTTTCCTGTCCATGCTTTATTACCATAATAATAACATAACAGAAGCATAATAACAATTAATTCCATGTGAAAAATAGAAATTTCATACCAGATGAATCAAATCTGTCAATTCCAAAACGGCCTTTACTGTGAAACATCCAGAAGTGTCCATTGTTGCATGAGAACAAGCAAGGTTTGCATGGAGCAATCACATGGTAGCCTACAACATTACCACTAGAAGAGCAAATGAAGTAGATGATATGCACATTTTAAATCAAAGGACTATGTAGAAAAAAGCAAACTATACAAATGATAGATATGCAAATGTATCCTACTTACATATCAAATTAATAAAAATAAATCCTTTCATCTACCAAAAATAATGCGGCAATGGACTAAGTAGTAAACAAAATGGAGTTTAGAAATAATCTGTTCCTTTAGCCTCCAAATGTACTACTGTGTGAATAAAATAGGTTAAATTAATTTCAATTCTAACAGAAAACAAAACATAACTTTAAAATGGAAGATTAAATTTTCTTCACAAACTGAATAGATCTGGAAATTGTGAACTCTAATGCTTACTGCGTCTGGTCAAATTCACATCCAATATAACACACACACACACACATACAGTATATATACATACATAACACATACACACAAAGAAATCTGTTATCTGCTTTCTGTTTTCTTAAAGTAAAGGAAAAATATGAATTTATTATTGTAAAGTTCTATAATGTGTCAACCGTTTTAATTTGCATTTGGATGTACTGTTTTGTGAAAGAGCAAAATAGTTAAAATAATGGTAATATAATTCAAAATGGAGACAAGGAGGACCCGAGCAGTTGATTCACTATTGGAATCCAAGCCCATCCAAGTTTATGCTGTTCAAATTTTTTGGTGCTCCCACAACTCCCACATATTTTCATAGCAGCTTCAGGCTAGTTTGGTTAAAATTGGACTCCCAGTTTTCTAACCAAAACTTTCTTTCTACCCTGAAATAGCAGGGTCATCTGATGCAGCAGACCCCATCCCAGCTTGTGACATTTACCAATGCTTTATTCTATTTCACTTTAGCTATCAATTTATTGTGCATAGCACATGAATTTGACAAGCTCTGAGAGAAATAGTTAATAAGAGAGTGCTTGAAACAGTTGCAGACATCTAACTTATAGACACAGAATTATTTGTTTGGAAAATTTATATGGCTGCCCATTCTCTCACAGTGATTCTGAGTGGCTTACAAACAGCCAAAACCCAGTATAAAAAATAAAAAAATATCCCCCCCCAGCCTATTTTTTATGATCAAAATCATTTGTGCCTTGATTTTCAGCTGAATTAATAACTGCTAACTGGTTGTTCTTTATGCTATCAACAATACAAAATATACAGAAATTCAAAACATTCAATATTTCCTACATCCATACTAAAAGAAATTTCATCTACCTTACATCTGCTTTTTAAAATAAAAGCAATTAAAATAGACAGCAATTTTGTAAGTGGAAATTCAGTTAATTCATGACCCACTTATATGGCTACAATTTATTTGGAAACCTTGAAAGTCTTATTTGGGTATAGAAACCCAAAAAAGGCATTAGATCACTGTATTTTTAATTCAATAGTTCCACGATTATTTAGCAGTAATCACATATTTTTATGTATAGAAATGAGCAATAGACACCATTAACAATATTTTTACATATTAAAAATACTGTAATATTACTCACCATTTCAAACAAGCAACATTCATCAGTTTACAACTGCACATTTCTGTATAATAGCAGTTTCCAATGAAGTCAACTGTACTGGGAAGGATTAGAAAGGAAAGATATTGGAGATGATTAAAATAAACTTTATCATCGCTTAACTATGAAATATAGTGCAATTAAAATTCTAACAGAGTCCTATTCATTTTGTTTATTTTTTATTTACATATCTCTTTCCACAATCATAAACCTCTCTACTGTGAAAGAAGTACAGTAAAACTACCTTAACTGGTAAATAAATTCAACTTTCTAAAATTTTGACAAGAAGTCCTTTTTTTGTAAAGACATTCCAAAAAATGAAGAAACTAAGCTGGATTGTCAAAGGAACTTTGATTCATAGGTGTCTTTTTCATGCTAGAATTAAGACAATTCTGGTTTCTATAGCATAGCCTTCCTCAGTTTGATGTGCTCCAGATGTACGGGTGTACACTGCCTGCAAGCTCAAACCAGGATGATCAGTGTAATGGCTGAAGAAATACTATTGTAATTCATTATATGAAAGTGAACATTTCTATTATGATCCTAAGTTTGGAAAGAAAAACATTTTAATGAAAAATTAAGAATCAGCATTTATCTTCATACTGAAACCAATGCAGTGCTTTTGTTACTACATGGTGACTACATAGATAATATGCAGGATCTCTGCAAAAGTACAAATAGTCTGATTTATTTGGCCTTGGTTTAATGTGTTGCATAAACCCAGCCACTGTGTTCTTCAAGACTGTAATTCCATTTACTAAATACAGAGTAAATCCCATAGATATAAATCCTACTATCATTAGGCAAGGTTATAAGGCTGTAATCCTATTAATTTTGATAGATAACAGCTACCAACAGCTTTAAGAATATTCATTTCCAAATAATATGCCTACAACTAAGTTTACGATAAAAAAAATCTATTCTGAAATATTCCTAAATCTGAAACTTTTTTTTGGGGGGGGGGGTAATGCAGTCACATGGTGTAAAAGTTGTAGCTGTTTTCAACTGCAATTATATAGGGTTTTTTTGTAGTCAAAGATAAATAGTAATATGGGTAGAGATGTCAGTCAGTTTTTTAGTATCTATTTCAGATATATTCATTTTAACTCTTTTTGTCTTGGTTTTGAATTTTCAGTTTAAAAAATGTACAAAATTTGAAAACATATGTCACTAATTATATAGTTTTAAGGTATTTTGCCTTTTCCAATATTTTCTAAAGTACATGTTATAGGTACTTTAAGTAGAGAGCTGCATTGCAAAGTTTAGATGTATAAAATTGAAAATATTTTGATATTTGGTTTCAAACTTCTGAAGCAACTTTACCTTCCATAGAGCTGCTAATTTAAACACCATTCCGAATTGTCAAGAGAGGTTGTTACTGTTATTACAGTATAACAAACATTCCATTAATTTCTAGCTATCAATATAGGATTAAAAAAGTTAGTAGCTACTTTGCCAACATTCAAGCAAGGCAGCTAGGTTAATTCATTCAGAATTTTAACTAAGAGCCTCAAGTTTTTATTAATACAAGTGAGACTATTTGCTAGATTAACTGGCAATGCTGCTATAATAAATTTACAGCAACTCATTTTTAGACCTATCCATTGACCAGGTGGGCATATTTCTTCTGAATCAATCCTATGGGGCCCAAACTGAGCAGAATAATTCCACTGATCTACTTTTTAGATTATACCTCTAAAGATTTGTGCACTGCGAATGGAAGGGAAAAAATAGAATATACTTATTGATAGTTATTAAGATAAAGTACCGGCAATTTGCATTACTTATTCAGTTTTGATTGAGAAGAACATAATTAACAAAAGACTTTATTCATGCTTTAGAGAAAACCCTGAAATTATAGGCTGAAAATTAAATAATTTCTGAACTGTAGCTTTATGAGTCTAGCTTTCAAAAAATACTTAAGAAGATATGATATTAAGTTCCAAACAAACAATGTGCTATGTTTCCATAATTAATGCAGAGTAGAATATCTAAAATAATAAATGAGGATGCTTCATTGCTTACAGTATTTCCAGGCTATGTGTTTGATAGAATATACTGACTGAAGTTGTATTGGGTATTACAGTGCTGTATTGTATTTGTTTCTATTATATTATATGCCACCATAATTTACAGTTCTTGCAGTGAAGCAGAGGGCATAGAGATAATAGTGCCAATGCAATCATGTATTTTGCAATCTTCTGGTTTGAGAGCTAAACAAAACTTTTGTGGCACGTCAAAGGCTACACCCTTAAAAGCATGTGGAACCAAGATCCATTGCAATAAGGGTAGATGGAAAGTTTTCAGTTGCAAATTAATTCTTAGTTGAAAATTTAACACCCACTTGGGATGGAGTTCTCCGAATCATATATCCATTGGCAACACTTTCTGCAGATCTGCTCTAGGTCTAGACATGAATTATAGCAAGAAGATATTATAAAAAGCCAGGGTTTGCTTAAATCTCTTTTAATTGATTGGATTCATACATAACACTATTGAAAGTTATAATTCAAGGTCCAAATAGGGTTAAAATAGTTAGAAACACAAAGCCTTCATTGTCGTCTTGTAAGTTCAGTGGTACTGAATCCTAAATTTTTGGGGAAATACTAGGAAAAAAAAAATCCTCACAACATTTCAATCCCCAATGCATATTTTCATTTTTTAAAAATCATTTTGGACTTTTGACATAATAGAAAATACTCAGATGGCAGTTGAATTATCAGTTGTGTTTGTCACTTAAAAACTCCCAGTTTTTCTACTTATTAGCTCTATGTTTTACATTTAATAACTTAGCTGCATCAGAACATCAATATATATGATGCTAAGCTATTAATACTGTAGAGCAAAATAAACAAAAAGCAGTAAAATATTTCCTGGAGTACTGTAACAAATTTTCCCTTTTAATGTCTCAGCTTGAAAATACAGCTTTTCTAAATTTAATACCACATTCCTGTGGTAACAATAGCCACACTGTTAAATTGTTCAACAACAGTGCCAAAGTCTCATAACATGATTTCAATTAATGCTTACCAGGTATATAACTTATGCCATAAACTTAACCAAAGAAACAGTTGTATAATTCCATAAAGTGTTTGGCCTTTATAAAATGGCTATTAGGAGTTCTTTTGATGTATGCTGTTCTGGATTATTTTCAGCTGTCTTTGAATCATTTTAGGAAGTTTAAAAGTTATTTTATGCTGTGTTTGCATATTTGATCTTTTGAAATCCAAAAGCTGCTGAAGTGCTGATTGACTTTTGGGCCATGTTTAAGCTAAGCAGAAAGTACACAGGAAGATGGGAGAGCCTGCTGTTCAATAGTAGAGCCTACAGCTTGCATAAAATGTAATTGGTAAAGCTGAGAACTTCCTGCTCCCCTCAACCCTGTAGATCCCTTGCCATTAGTTAACATGTAAAGTACTGAAATGATAACTACATTAAGTTGGATGTAGTTATTAATCTAGAATCACAATTCTCTCCACAGAATTGTATATTCTAAGCAATCTTGGAAATGATTTTATAGCAGTCTTTATCTTTTTTGAAATCAGGGCAGATGCAATTATATTCATGTATTTTGCAAAGTTGTACAGATATGGGGGAATTACATTAGCAAGTTTTGGTTTTGCACCTATTGGAAGCTAATAATTTAATTGTTAGCCATGTTGAAAATACTGTCTTCAATAAATAAACATTATAGATAAAATATTGTATCCCAGTGTGGATCTTCATTTCCACATACTTCAGCAGTTGTACTTTGATTCGCAATCATTGAAGCTGTCAGAAACAGAGATTATCTCTTCCTGTGGTTTATGCAACCTTTCACTTGGTTTTTTTTTGGTTGTTACCACAATAGCTAGTTCACATACTAAACATAAAGGGAAGTGAAAGTAACTGTTCCAACATACTGCTACAGCAGTGATGGTGCAATTCTAACATTAGAACCATTTGTTTTCCTCATTTAAACTGTGAAACATTTTAAAAGGTCCTATCAACTTGCAGTTTGCTAAAGAGAGCAATGGAAGCCGATTGCATTCTGCAGGAAATACAGAAAAGAAAGATGTTAAAGTTCAACATTACATGGCTCAAAGATTATATTGAGCTGGCTGAATCACAAATTTAACATGCCTACTACAGAAAACCTTACCTTTCTCCGATGCTTTGGCTATTTTTTTAAAAATGAAACGTTTTCCTTTCTAATACATAAAGATTTTATAAAAGCCCAGCATAGACAAAGTTCAGCAGCAGAAATGAGGTTTAAACATATTCAGGGCTGAGTCATCCTCCACCTCACCCTTTAGGGCACCACAAATCAAAATGTGAATCTGAAAATATGTGTTTCCACCAAGAGCACTTAACCATCCCTCCCCTTAACTACCCTGCAAAGCTGGTAAAACAGAACCAGAAATGGAACCTCCATTTAAACTAAAAGCAGTCACTGTGGTTCAAGAAGGTATAATAAAAGTAAACCACTCCAAACTTGATTGCAGAAAATATGAGTTCAGCAACATAGTGGTCAATGCCTGGAATGCACTACCTGACACTTGTTACATCCTCAAACCCCCAAAACTTTATCCTTAAACTGTCTAGCGTGGACCTGACCCATTCCTAAGAGGTCTGTAAGAGGGGGGGGGGGGGCTGCCTACCGTCCGTGCCTACTGTCCCCATTTCTTATGCTATATGTACCTGCTTATACTTATTTGTTTATATGTATATTCATACTTACACTTGTTTTGTGATATATGCTTGACAAACCAAAATAAATAAAATAAAATAAATAAATAATGTTCCTCCAACCTCTCATGTGTAGAAGCCATTCAAAGCAGGCAAGGGGAGGAAGAGGAGAGCATTAAAAGTGCCAATCCTATGCCTTAACTTACCTGGTGGGAGGCATGTCTGGAATAGAGGTCGGTCTCTGTATCAGCCAGAAGCACAGCTTTCATGCCCCGTGAACTAAGCACCTGTTGGCAGAACTTGCAGAGCAGCAGCAGAGAAACACATCGGTCCGCAAAACTCCAACTGCTAAGGTCAGTCTGCATGGGTGGGGGCTCCAGCTTGTCCCTTGGTTTCTTTCAGTAGGTCAAAAAGAAGATGCTCGCTTTCTGGGTGGAAGTCAGTCCTTCTCTCTTCTCATCCCTTTACTGACAGGACTTTTAAGCCGCTCCTGTTTTTTTCGGGAAAGCTGCGACCACCGATTCCGTTTAATGCGGAATTAATACCGATGCTGAGTTGCAACCCAGTCCCCACCCCTAACCTGAATGAATGAGCCAGCAAGAGACAGGTTCAATGCCCGCCATGAAAATATTGATCGCCCCGAATAAGTCCAAATCCCTAAATCCCTAAACTCTTCAGGGCTGGGGTGAGGATAAAATGGCAGGAAGGTGCAATGCTACGTTGGCTGGTTTTGAGCTTCTGGAGGTATGGGTGGCTTGAACTCCAGGCAATGTAAAGCATTCAACAGAAGCCCATCGGGACTTTTCTCTCCAAGCCCTCGAATATTTCTCTTTATTAATGATTCCCTTTCCCTATTATTAATCCGTCGTGTGCCTAACCTGCAAGAGCCTCTCGTACAACTATTCCCAACTTTTAGAGCTCTCAAAGTCTTATTTTGCTTCTCGGTTACTCACTGAATGAACCTGGAGATCCGAATCTCCCGGATTCCCGTCAGCACCTCCCAATTGGTGGACGCTTTCCCCGCTCCCCAAGCCGCTTAAAGCCCCAAACGTAGGTAGCCTTCCCTTCGGCTGTCAGTTTGAATCTACAATTTCGCATCTCATTGGAAAATGCTTGACCCGCCTCCGGAGAGTGACGAGGAAAAAAAGAGATCGACCTCAACCATTGGAGGAGCTAGGACATGATCCCGCCTCTCTCCTAACGTACGGGGAATGAAGCTACGCCCCTTACTTTGGATTGGTTGGCTTAGAACTCATATTTACATATCCCTTCCTCTTAGGGATGCGAACCAACTTGGGCGGAGCTTCTGCCTCGCGAGCATCGTGAATGGTCTTCTTCAGTCTTTGAGGGGCGGTGCCGATACGGAAAAGTGGCGGGATCGAGGGTGTGGAGAAGGGAGGATAGGACGTGGCCATTGGCTCGTGTCGTTAGCAGTTTTCAGAGTTTTCGATTCCGATTGGTGTCGCGAAATCGAATGGGCGGAGTCGCAGGAGTGGGACTGCGGAGGGAGCGGATCGCGGGAGTATCCCGAAGAACGCGAGGCGTGGAGGGCGGCTCGGTCTGCGCCAGAAGTGCAGGTAATAATCGCGGCTAGTATGTTGGAATTTGAAGCCGTTTTCCTTCTTCAGTTTTACACGATCCCATAATTCTCCTTCGAGGGGATCCACCTTCCCGTCTTCCTTCCAACTTGATTATAATTGATTGTAATTAGTAAATTGTCGCCCTTGCCAGCTGGAAGTCCGTTTTGATATATAAACCCACCCTTTTTTGGAAGAATGCGAGCATTCTCTGCCCGTAATATTGCAGACTCGCCCTCTCCCCTTCCCCGCTTGAGAAATCAACAGATTTTAATAGAATCGAGATCCCATCCCATAATACTTCTCATTGCGACAAACCGGGAGCTGGATTGCCATATTCCCTTGCGAGAAGAAGATTCCCCTACAAACTGCTCCCCTGGGACATTGCTATCTGTCAGGTTAGAGTCCCGATGTCGTAAAACTATCCCCCTAAAACTGCTTCAATCCCCCCCCCCCCCACTGCTTCGAGTTCAACTTCCTGTATTCTAACTAGTCTTTTGGGATAGTCGGCTAAAATAGCCCGTTCTAGTAATGCTTCCAGATCAGTAGAATTATAGCATTCTATAAGATCTCTTTTTCTGAAAGATTCTGTTTTCTCATTTATTAAGCAAAATCTGTGGAATAGTTATGTCTAGCCAACAGCTCCCTAGTTTTATTTGCCCAACAACATAGCTGCTTTCCTCTCTCTCCAGTCCGGTATCCTTTTCCTTTCTTATATCCTAATACTGTACATTTAGTAACAAGGGGAAATATCGAGCTTTGTCTCAATATTCTGTTGATCCACTAGGGTAAATGTAGCCCACCAGCTATGCAGGATGTAAAACAGAATGTCCCTTACCAGATCAGCTAAAAAAGATGCCTTATGGGATGTGATCAGCTTGGTGGGATAACAGTTGTGGAAATCTATATGCTTGGGTGGAGATGGAAATGGTGGGGTGGGGTGTGGGGGGGAATCTATATAAATAGACTGTCTTGTTTCATTGTATTTGACTTCTACACTCTCATGAGCAAAGATTTGGGCTTGAATCTGTCTGGAGGAGAGCACTGTAGTGGGAATGGGGTAATATATTTTTTGAGTTATTTCACAGCTGGTTGATGTGACAAAAGTATATAAAACTCTTTTGTACTTAGCCACACTTTCTCTTTGTTTGTTTGCCCTTACTCTTTTTAGCCTTACCATTTCCTGTCTCTGTTGGCCACATTGTTTGTCTTTTTGTAGTGGATCTTTTTTTTTCTTTGTCTGTAACCCTTTCTTAACATTTATGGCCAACAGTAACTTGTGATCCTAAAGCAAAAGTTGTGCCCTGATTTCCCCCTGTTGAGAGACTCTCATCTGTCTTTGAACTGTATTTCCTAAGTCCAAATAAGCTTTGATGTCTGCATCAAGTACAGTTTTTCTTTGCTCGTATGGTCTGGTGGAGGACAAATCTGCAAAATTAACAGTAATAAAAATACTTAAATCTGATCTATTGGCTGGACTATGGCTGCAATTTTATTGTACCAAAGTGGATTAGCCATGCTTATACAATGGCTTTGGATGAATTTATGAACTCTTGTGGCTCAAATAATATGAAGATTTGGCCCTGGATTCCCTTTTTAGTTTCCCATATTTCTGTGTCGGTAGTTGTTTTCTCTCTTATTTACTTTAAATAAATTGCTTTCTTGGGTGGCTGATTTTTCTTTGTCTCCCCATTTCTTTATTTTGATGTGTTTCATGTGTCCTGATGGTAACATAGCCTTTTAGAATCTTCCCTCTCGATATGCTTATTTGCATTTTTCTTTAATGTGACATGTAATAGTTACCATTTGATTAAAGCTACATTTTATCTTGAAATCACATTGGTAGCATTGAATGTGTGTAAGCATTTGCCAACGAAATACATATTTGAATTTACAGGCAGTTGAATAGAAGAAAGTGGTTCGGAGCTTTTTCCACTTCTACTGTTGGGAATTTAATTTCATCATCTCTGACTCTGTTCTTTAAAAAGAAAGAAAAGCAGCAACCGAGAATCAGATTCATACACAACATGTTTGTGCAGAAGGACTTCCACTCCCTGGCTGTGCTATTAATGTTAGCAATCAAGAAAAGCCTTTGGGGGCTGCAGATTCTCTCTAGTCTGATGCTGCCACCACCACCACTGCTGCTCAGGATTTTGGTGCAGGAAATCCAAACTGCTGCCTTCTCTGTTCGCTGAGCTCTTCACATCTGCATGTCTCTGCTGCTCGCGAACGCACCATCTCACGCCCTCTCTCCATGGACTGATTGCTGTGGAGGAAAGACAAGCCTGTCCAACTGATTATTTTGCTCCCCCTTTTGGGAGGAACACAAATTATATTTATTTGTGATATTCTGGAGGATCTGTTCGGTGGATAACCTTTTTGGGGGGAGGAAACATGACGTCTCCAGCTAAATTAAAAAAGGATAAGGAGATCATAGCTGAATATGACACTCAAGTCAAAGGTAAGAATTAAGAAATGGATCTGATGTACATCTGTGTGTATATGTGTTTCAGCCTTAATTTGCTAGTGCATGCATTCATGCTACATGTTTGGGTGTGGAAAGGCAAAGCATTTGCAGATCATCAGGAATTTGCAGAGGTTTCTCAGTAGTATATGTTAGAAAGGCTAACAGTGATTGCTGCTTCGTGGGCTGGGTTCTTAGTGACTACTATATTTTCAAATATCTTTTATTTGATGAAGCCTTTATTTTGTCTTCCCATGTGCAATACAAAAGCACACCAATGCATGACAAAACATTTTTTTAAATAAACGTGGCATCCAATTTTATTTTGATAATAAATGGTACTTGTCCTCTGAGAAATGTCTATAATAGCTTAAGAAGCTTTGTGGTTTGGCAGTATTATGGATTCAGCTTGTAGGAGCTTTTTACAGCTGTATGCACCAAAAGGCTTTCACTCTTCATAAATGCCTGCTGTGTATGCACACACCCTTGGCAGCTGGCTGCAATGCCCTTCAATTTAAACTGCATAGGGATAATGATAAACTGTTTCAGTAATTCTGTGCTCATTTTTGGCAAGATGGCTATTAAAGGTTGTGTTGCATTTGCTGCAACAACTTGATGGACAAGCTTCATGCAACAATATCTAGGTGGCATTAAACAAGTGGGCTTGGCTTTACATAGCCACATGTCTTATGTGACACATTAAAGAGATGCTCCCCTAATCCTTTGTGTCTGCAAGTTTTCAGCATTACTTCATGCATGTGGACTATGAAACCTGCAACCATACAGCCTGACAAAATGCTGCTTATTCAGGAACTTTGAATGAGACTCTTTGTGTGTACGTAAGAGGATGGAATTAAGTAGCTTTGAGTTTCTGGGAAATAAACTTGGCTCTAATTGTAAACTGAATGTGTTCTGTGTTTTGGTCTGTTGTCTTTTAAATAAATATTGATATTTGATATATTCAGAATTATATCATTCTCTCACGTTCTGATTTTTGTATTGCACAGGCGAGGCAAGGTATTTTCCTTTCCTTTTTTTTTTTTTGAAAAGGAAGTAATGAAGATTAGGTCAGAAATGGCATTTTAAAACTGATTTTGGATTCCCAGTTTGGAGGCAGTAAAAATATTTTTGTTGCTCCTCTTTCTTCTAATGTTGGTGGGGATTATATTAGGTGAGGATTGATGAGCTAGCATGAGAAGCTGGAATTCCAATGGCCATCAGGAGGCACTAATTCAGTAAAGCATGGTCTCTGTCCAAGGAATTGCTGTTTGGGCTTGGTGTTTAGGTGGTCCTAAAATGCAGTTTCAAAATAAATGCATAAGCTATTTGGATTTCCTTTGTTCCAGGATACAGAAGGGAGGGTTCCCTCCTCCAGCTTTTGAAACAATGCAAAAGGCATTTGTTATGTTCCCAGTGACTGCTCAAATGTTATAGCCACCATTCTAAACGAAGGCATGATTGATTCAGCAGAGTCAGAAATGGAACTCTATGTTTTGTTGCAAAAATCTAACTTATTCACGAAGAACACACTAAATTTTGTACTTGGAGCCAGATTAATAAAATAGAAAAAATTATTTGGAGGTTTTAAAAACTTTTTCACTCTTATATGTAATTCCCCAAAAGATACTAGTGTGCATCTAATCCAGCTTCACTATGTCTACTTCCATATCAGTTGTGTTCTTTGTGGTCATGATACAAATTTCAGCTATATGCACTGGAGAGAAGAGATTTTCCAGGTGTGTGGAAAACAAAGTAGGTGGTTTTGGAGGAACTATTATTGTTATTACTCCATTCACTGCATGGAATTCATGATTGCCTATGATCATACTGTATGTAGTACTCAAGATTAGGCATGGTAAAACCTCTGGTGAAGGTAGGATGGTGGACATAGAAGTTGAAACCTGATATTATAATAATGTGGTTATCTATCCTCTTTCTATAAGCTTATGAGATTCTATTTGATTTTAAAAGGAAGATTTGATTAAAGTTTGGGGCAGTTTCCCAATACATTGAAACTATGATTTTCACAATTGTTATGGACAATTGTGAAAGCAGTTTTTCGAATTTATATTTCAGTACAACTGAAAGGTTGCTAGATTAATGTTTTTTAAATTAATATAATGGTTTTGATTAGTTATTGAGTTTTTAAATAAAATAGTGTTGTGACTTTTAATTGACCTCAAGGAGATAATAACTAGAGAATCCTGGAAAGTTTGTTTTCAACTTTGATTCTGGGAGTGTTGCCAAGTTTCACATTCTTGAATGACAGGTGCAGATATTTTGAATACTTAATTCTCCTCCTTGTTCTGTTCATTGGATATATGAAAGCGAAATGGAAGCACACTCTTAATTAGTCCCTGTAGCATATTTATTATTTATACATTTTTCTTCTCCTTTTTCATTACTGCAAAGCTTCTTTGCATCAGAGTAGCAACATCAAAAGAAGCATCCGATGCAGAGCTAGTAGAATTTGCTGTTGTGTTCCTACTTGTTTCACTGGTATCTTTTATTCTATTCTATTCTTCATTGATGCTTTTAGATATAGATATATTACATCTATTTGAAGAATAATGTTAGATCTTCTTAGTTCTTTCAACAAAGTAATTTCTATCATAACTATCTGATCCCATAGTGAGATATGGATATGGGTGTTTAACCTGCATATCAAGGTTGCAAAGAAGTTAAGAATGCAGAATTGTATTATGTGCTGATGTGTGGAAGTAGGACTGCTCTTTAGAAGCCTTGGCTCTTGATGATTTTGGCCTTTGAATTAAACTGATCCTTATGCTATTTCTGCTTTTCCATTTTCTTGTCTTCTATGCTTGCATCAAAATGGCTTTTGATCTATATGTTTCCATCAAAATTGTATCACAAGAGCTGTGGTGGCGCAGTGGTTAGAAGGCAGTATTGCAGGCTAACTCAGTGTTCACTGTCAGGAGTTCAATTCTGACCAGCTCAAGGTTGCCTCACTTTCCATCCTTCCACGTTTGGTAAAATGAGCACCCAGAGTGTTGGGGGCAATATTCTGTAAACTGCTTAGAGAGAGCTGTAAAGCACTATGAAGCGGTATATAAGTCTATTACCTGATTTCAAAAGACTTGGCAAGAGATTAATTCTGGTACAATGATCTGATCTTTTCCTGAAGATGCTATATGCCAAAAAGAGAAAGATTGTTTCATCTACTTTTGGCTCTGACTTCATCTCACTCTTCATGGAATGAATTTATTAAGTCAACACCAATAAAATAAATCAAAGGGTAAAAGAAACTAATGTTTAAAAAGGTGCTTTCCTTGGTATTGTTCCTGATTGAAGTTAAGAGCACTGCTAAATATCAATAATCTTAATTTTCTAATTTCAGTGTTCAAAGTTTGTAATCTGTATGTCAAATTTAGAATCTGCATGTCAAATTTAGAACTAACAAATAACTATTGGAACAAATTGTCTTCAAAAATTGTGGGTGCCCCATCACTGGAGGGTTTTAAGAAGACTGGACAGCCATTTATCAGAAATAGTAGAGGTCTCCTGAGAGAGCAGTGGGTTGGGCTAGATGACCTTTAAGGTCCCTTCCAACACTGTTACTGTAACTCAGCTAGATATTCTGTGTGGGCATTAGAAAAAAAGAAAAGGTTTTGTTTTTTTGCTCCCTTTATTGGCAGTACTTAATTGACAGTTGCTGTAGCTTAAGCTTTTGGGAAGACTTTTCACCAAGTGAGGGGTTTCTGCTTGTAGTTACTTAGCTGGGAACATGAGGCGTCCTGCCTCTTTGAAAGCTTAAATCATTTAATTTCTGACAGAGCCTTAATTTTTAATTCTTCTGATTGGTGGCACAGACAGAACAGCTTTATCCCTTCCATCCAGTTTCTTCCATCAGTTTTTTTATTTTATAAGTATACTTTTTCAGAAATAGTATACAGGTATCCCCAACTTACAACAGTTCATTTAGTACCTGAAAAAATGACTTATGACCATTTTGACACATCCTCATGGTCACGTGGTAAAAATTCAGATGCTTGGCAACAGATTCATATTTATGGCAGTCACAGTGCCCCAAAGTCATGTGATCCCCTTTTGTGACCTTCTGACAAGCAAAGTCAATGGGGAAGACAAATTCACTTAACAACTGTGTTATTAACTTAACAATTGCAGTGATTCACTTAACAACTGGGTCAAAAAAGTTCATAAAATGGGGCAAAATTCACTTAACAAATGTCTTGCTTAGCAAATTTTGGACTTAATTGTGGTTGTGAGTCAGGGATTACCTGTACTCATAAAATTAGTTGCTTCAACTTTTCAGACCTAAACAATTTTTTAGGGAAAAAAAACTAGTCAGTAGCTATGAACACATTAACAATTTAACTTATACTAATCATGTGAGAGAAAAAAACCCCACAGGTTCTTCCGTGCTGGAAGGATCTATGAGCTTCAGAAGTAAGAGTTATGATGTTTCCTCAGAGGATGTATGTGAACATTGAAAGAACCATCCACTTTCTCTATATATGGTTATAATTATTTTTGTGATATGCAAGCTAGTATAAACCCATCTATCACTAAAATGGGAAAGTAATTGCTTTGAAATCCTTTCTTCATATCTGCACTCCTAGAAAGCATGTCTTCAGTTCAGTGATCTTGAATGATAGCAATTAAAATGCATGGCGGATTAAAAGGAAAATAGAGATTGAAATTCTCAAATCCTCGGAGGGTATAATGGGAGTGATAGTTGCTAATAGTTACTATTGGGCATGTGGAAAGCCTAGGAGTCTTCATAAGTAGAGATTTCCATATGGAATTTCCAATAACACAAATATTGCACTTTGACTGAAAGGGGTACTCTGTTTCTTAATACCACTAAGCTAATTTATGCCAAGCTGTATTCTTTCCATGAATGGCTATGGAAGATGCTGCTTGGATGGGCTTAAGCTGGCTCCACTCATTCAAAGCTTAAATCTAGATACATGGATTTAAAGATGACGGACCAAGATATTAATCTTGGAGTTTTTCTTTTTTTGGCTTCCCATTCTGGTAAAATGTTATATTTAATTGTTTTTTTTAAATAAATGCACCCTTATCACCAACTGAAATTTTATTATGCGGGGATTATTTAGCTTTACCTTTTCCTTAGCTAATGTTTCTGATAAAACTAGGAAAAAAAAAGCATTTTCTGTTTGAATGATACATCTTATCATTTGTATGAGAAAGGGCAGATCAATGAATAAACAGGAGGTGAGAAGAAAGTGTGCGTAATAAACCACCTCATCCATTCCAACCTGTTTACAAATTATAACTTGTGTAGACTGGGGCAGAAACAGTCCTGCTCGACATACTTTTTATTAACATCTACTTACATAGGCCATGCTACCTGGGTATTGTGGAATTTAAAATCAAGTGTATCTGGTGAGCACTTGATTGCCTTTCTTGTAGTGATTCAGAATATAGTAGCAGCTTTTATTTTTCTTCGTTATTCTATCAGTTGTAATGCTATCATAGGGTAGTTTGTGAACAACTAAACATCAGAGGAGAATACTAAATAAAGTTAGATCCAGTCTGCATTTTGAATTTATTTATTGATTTATGTTGGAGCTTGAAGAGCCACTTTAGAGACAAAGTACGGAATCCTTTTTATTGCCCCCCCCCCCCCCTTGGTAAGCTGTAGCAACTATAAATGTTGTAAACAGCTGTAAATGAGGGCCAGTTGCTGGGCTCCCAAAATGGAATCATGTGATCATAGGTGGGGGAACCAGCTATTGGAACTCTGAATCTGGGTTATAGGCATCTTTGGGGGGAATTCAATCTTAATTTTGAACAAAATTGCTACATTTTGTTGGTCAAATGATGATTGTCTGTTTATGGTCTGACCATAAATAAGTACCATATTTTTTGGAGTATAAGATGCACCTTTCCCCCCCTAAAAGAGCGTGGAAATGTTGGTGCGTCTTATACACCGAATACAGCCATTTTTGGCCTCATGAAGCCCTACCTCGCATCCCATTTTTGCGAGAAATGGGCCATTTTTCATAAAAACAAGGGCGTTTTTGCCTTGCCCCAGCCCTGCTGAAGCCTGCAGAGTGCTGCTGGGGACTGAGGGAAGGCAAAACCTTTTTTTCCTTACTTACCTCTTCGAAATCTTGGTGCATCTTATACACCGGTGCATCTTATGTCTGAAAAATAGCAGTCCTGATTGTCTTCATATTTTTCATTCCAGCTAAAAGATTTCCAAAGTACGGATTTGAGGAAATTAACAATGATGAAAATGTGATGAACTTCTATCAGCTCTTTGATGAAACATACCTTACTTATTTTGGGATTTAGTAGGCCAATCAAGGGAAAATGGATGTAATTTGCATATGGGATGCATGCAAACACACATGTCCATGCTATGTCTGTTTAAAGAATGCTAAAGATGTTTTTGGCCTGTTGGCATCTATGAAGCATTCCTTTTTGCTTTACTATAGCAGCTGCAACTGTTATAACGCCTATATGGCTGCTTTGAAACTTTCCATTGCTGTCTCTGCATGAATGTGTATGTGTGGCCCCTTAGTTTCATGGGGAAGACAGCAAAACGAAATTAAGTAATTGTACATGCATGCACGTTCAGAAAAAGTCGGGGACAGTTTTTGTAGCAACCTTGCAGCTACTCACAGCTGTTTTATTAATTTGAAGGACACTTTTCATTCATACTAATACACCTTCCAAACATTTCTTTTGGAAAAGACTTGGAGAAAAAAAAATAGAACTTTGTTACTATATATGTTGACAGCAGCAGGAGTATTGTATCCACAAAAATGGAAGGACACTTCGATTCCTACCATGGACAATGGCTGCAGAAGCTGATGGACTTGGCTGAAATGGCAAAATTTTGATTAAAGAAAAGAATATAAATACTTTTGTTTTCACATTGAGATCCCTTCTGAATTTTGTGCTTGAAGTGGAAAAGAATAAAATGTTGATTTTGGGTTTACCGATTAGACTGATAGAATTTTATAGAAATAGTTAGTTTATATTATTATGAAAAATAAAAAGTTGTGATTTGATGTTAATGCCTTATTTTACTGCAACAGTCAGAAGTCAATGCTTCTTTTTCTTTCTCTTAATCCTTCCTCACCTTTCTTCCCCCCTTCCCCATTATTTTACTATTTTCTTTTGTATTTGTACCTTATTTTATCTTTTCAACTCAATAAAAAATGTTAACTGAGAACAAAACATCTTTTTCGAATGCTTTGAATAGCACAAAGTGTGCATACATACATTGCTACAATAAAGTCCAAAACAGCACAGGTGCAAATGCTGTGCGGTTGCTTACTTATGGGAGTCAGAGGCAGTTTATATAATTCTACATATCAAGATGAGAACCTTGGGGTATCAGAACTACAGAATTGATCTCTCACCATGTCAAGAAATATATCTCCTTTCAAGATGAGATTTTCAGATTGCTTTTTTTCTTCAAGTTATATCTGAACAGAGACAACTTTTTTGTCAGATCTAATTTTTGTAATGATTCTTCTGAAAGTTTAGAAATGATTTCACTAGCTTTTAATCAAATTTGAAAGCGTAGAAAGTGCAGGTAAAAGTAATTTCTTGGATGGATATAAAATATAACGATTGTTTTTAAAGTTATGTTAAATATTGACTGAAGGCTTCCAGATGCTCAATTTTAAAATATCTAAATTAAACTAAAGTTATTTAGAAATAAGTATACTTGATTTCATGTTCAGAAAAAAACCCGGTTCACCGACAAAAGGGCGACCGACAAAAGCGCGCCCGACGAAACCGCGGTGACAAAACCGCGAGTTTTAAACCGCACCAACGAATGAGCGCTGAAGCGCGCCGACAACAGCGCACCGACAGAAGCGCGCTCTAAACCTAATCCTAACCCTAACCTAACCCTAAACCTAACCCTGACCCTGACCCTAACCCTTACCTTAACTGAAATTGCGCTTCTGTCAGCGCGCTGTTGTTGGCGTGCTGTTGTTGGTGAGTTAATGACGTCGTGGTTTTAGCGCCGCGGCTTTGTTGGCATGCTTTTGTCGTGCACGCTTTTGTCGGGTCATGAAAAAAATGCTTATTTTCTGATTTTTAAAATAAGAACCTGTTGTGATTAAGGGCACATTTAGTTTATTTGCTATTTTTTAGTTCAAGTGATAAGTTTCAACCAATTAATGGTTATTGCGTTTAGTAATATCCTTGTGTGGACTTTTTCAGAAGAAGCGATTTTATATATGGTTTCCCTTAAATTAATGGGATTTTTCTAATGTAAGATCATCTGATTGTTCCACAATCTAATGTCTATGTCATTCTGTAAGATACATTTTGGCAACTGCTGCCTGCAAATGATTTTACATCTGAAATCTTTTAAAATTAAATCTCATTCCAAAAGCCTTGATTAAGTAAAATTATTTGTTCTGTCCCAAGTGCCTTTTGTTATTTTGCATCTCACTCTTCCCTTTTAATCTATCCTTCCATGCTTACTCATGTTAATAGCTGCAAACCATTCACTTCACAGTCCCTTAACTCCTAAAACAATCTTAGATGTAATCTGAAGGAATTAGACATCTACAATATAGAAGGTGCAGTTGCCTTTTAATAGCTAACTGAGATCTGAAGTTGCAAAGCATCAGAAGGATGTTAGAGCAGCTGAAAAATATCTTTTTACCTAGCCATTCCTGTCATACCTTATCATGTATCTACCATTACATTGGTTTTTTAATCATTCTAATTAGTATTTTACTTTTAATGCAAAGGATCTTCCTTTTGCACTTTTCAGAGGCTCAGTGTAAAATGATATTGTATTTAAAAGACCTCTGAAAACTCTGATATCATAATGTTTTACCAACTATGTTTCCATATGGTATGTCTAGATAAGAATACTTGAGTGGGATCCATTTCATCTTGGTAAAATGGCTTTCAAAATGTTATTTCTTAAGCAGATGTCTGCCAGAAGAGAAAAAATGTGAATATCTTCAGGAACATATTAGAGGAATTCACCTCTGTGCTTGATAGTAACTTAGGCAATATGCAACATAAGGAAAGAAAAAATATTTATAAGATCTACTCCTGTAATTGATTGTAAAAATATATGCATATGGACCCAGTGCTTTTTTTGAGGACATGCTTTTGTAAGTCAGCTCATGAAAATGGTCTTAAGTGCCTCACAGTTTGTTAAGGAACATCTTTACAACGAAGCTTCCATCTTGAAGTTAGCCCATTATTAAGACAAGCTGAAGCTTAGCCAAGAGATCTAGCATGAAAATAGATGTTTACAAAGGCCTTGGAAATACTCTTACATGATTCTTTGTTGTATGTTCTACCTTCCAAAGTGTATGTGAAGTTCAGGAAAACCGGAAACATCGCAGCGAGACCGGTTGGAAATTAGCGAACTCCAAGCGGGCATCGCAAAATCCAACCAGACAAACTGCTGTGGGGGGCGGGAGTGGAAGAGGTCTGCAGACCAGGACCATCATGAAGGGACAGGAAGAAGAGAGGTGCCTTGGACAACCAAGAGGAACCAGCAAGTTCCTCAGTAGGTCAGAGGAAAACTCTTCGAAATGACAGTGGGGGTGGTGGCCATATCCAGTGACTGCTTTCAAACTGGGGCAGCTGGACTAAGATTTTTGAGCTGGAGCGGTGTTTGAACGAAGTATTGGAACTGGGTGATTAGCTAACTCACAGGTAAAAGGACTTAAAAAGGATCCCGGTGTGGAATTAGCGGCTACTTGGAACTTGAGAAATTTCATGAGGATGAAAGTTGAAGCGGAGGCTAAAGCACTTAAAGTCTCAGAATATCTATATTTTATTTGGATTGGAAAATACCAAAATTGACAAAAGAAGGAATTCAGAGGTAAAGTTCCTTCACCCCCCCCCCCTTTTGGGGGGTATAAAGTGTTTTTTGACAGTTGTTGACAATTAACGCATTGGAGTGCACATTGGAGAGAGGCCATCTGCTGGTGAGAAGAGACCATTACAATACTTAGGACTTAATTGAAGAACAGGAATAGAAGAAAAAGGAACTAAACAAAAAAAAAGTAGATGGTTTCATTAGGGTAAAATAGATGAAAAGAGGAATCATGAAATGATAATTTAGTATAACTTTGATGGGCAATTAGTGATATTGTTTAATAAGTTTAAGATGGAAATATGAAAAGAGAATAATAGAGCTGAAATTGGAAATAGAATTATGATGTAAAATGGATTATGTATAAAAAGGATGTAAAAGGGAAAAAACCTGGACAATGCTTTGTTCATATATAGTTATTTGTATTAAAAAATAAATAAATAAAAACTTTATTAAAAAATAAAGAGTATGTCAAGTTCTTACTATTCTTACTATTCTTTAGAGAAAGCCTAGGCAAACAAATTGTGATAGAAAGAACACCGGCTTTCTTGGGAGGAAAAGATCATTTCTTTTAATTTTCACAATCTGAATAGTCTGAAAAGGGAAATACAGATATATTCCAGCCTCTCGATAGTTCATTCCTTTGGGCTATGTGTCAGCAAAGATATCAGTAAAGCATTCCATGCTATATTAGCTGCTGAATGGATTCATTCATCATTATTAAGACAGGTTGAGATTTACATAGCTTTGGCTTAGTACAGGTAGTCCTTGGTTTATGACCACAATTAAGCCCCAAATTTCTGTTGCTGAGACATTTGTTAAATGAGTTTTGTCCCATTTTATGACCTTTCCTGCCATATTAATTAAGTGAATGACTGCAGTTGTTAAGTTGGTAACACGGTTGTTAAGTGAATCTGGTTTCCCCGTTGACTTTGCTTCTCAGAAGGTGGCAAAAGGTGATCACATGACTCCAGGACAATGTAACAGTCATAAATATGAATCAATTGCTGAGTAACTGAATATTGATCACATGACCTTGTAGATGCTGCAGCGGTTATAAGTGCGGAAAACAGTCCTAAGTCATTTTTTTCATTGTAACTTTGAATGCTCACTAAGCAAACTATGGTAAGTTGAGGACTATCAGGATATTGTGTGAACCTAGTCATTGTGATTTGTAAATTGTAGATTACATTTTAGCTCAGTATGATTGCAACCAGTATATAATAATGGGAATTGCATGACAAGTGATATTGATTTAGATAAAGGTGGACAGCCTGAGGCTTGTTGGACGTTTCTGAACTACAGCTCCAAGAAACTCCAGCCATCATGGAGGAATTCTGAGACTGGTAATCAAGCAGCATTTGGAGAGCCATCTTTTTCTCACCTCTAATGTAGAAATCAATTTGTTTTATATTTGGGAATAGCCTTTACGGATAGTTTCATAATACATCATATTGTTATTTGAAATAACATTGTAATTCTATACTCCGATGAGCAGAATAAATTTGTCATTTGCTAAATAGCTGCTTTATTAATAGAACTTCTTTGCTAATGTTTGTTATGTTGCTTAGTTGCCTTGTGTTGTGTACTGTTTCCTCCTTATACTGTCCCAAACTAAAGCAGAGGAAGGAGTGAAAACACTTACGGAACAGCTATAGATCAGAAGCAGGGTTGTAGCAGCAAAACTGTTAAATGAAAATCTTTTAACTGCATGACATAAGGCCCCATAAATCTTTGGGTGGTTTTTATGCTGGAAAGTGGTGTTGTCTTTTCAATAGTTTCTGGGAAACCATAGCCACCATCATGCACATTATTCAGTGTTGTTGCCTACAGGGCAGTTATGCATAAAAAAAAATGAAAGTGGGAGGGCCTGGAAAATCTAGTGGATTCCCATCTCCTAAAATAGAGTGATTATTATTGTTCTGGGTGATGGAAATCAATCCTGTATAATTTTCTATGTCAGCCAAGTAAGGCACAGTAAAATTGTTTAAACACTGGTGGTTCCTTTACCACATTTCTTTCTCACTTCCCCTTCCCATAACGGCTTGCCTCCAGAAGTTGTGGGTGCTCCATTACTGGAGGTCTTTAAAAATAGATTAGAGAGCCATTTGTCCATAATGGTATAGCGCCTCCTGTTTGAGCAGAGGGTAGGATTAGAAGACCTCTAGGGTCTCTTCCAACTTTGTTATTCTGCATTCAGTAAATATTGATTAGGGTATGTTAAGACTTCTTGAGATTAAGTGTCAGCGTATTATGAAGAAGCATATTAAGTTGCTCCAAGCTTCATGTAAAAGTTTTATAATCTTTACCCAGGAAGAGTAAAGTTGCCCCATTATAGAAACATTCCCTTGGGATAATGTGATCAGGAGATAACTATATAACAGTCTTCCTCAACCCAGGACTTTCCAGTTATGTTGAGATAAGAGTTTGCAGAATTCCCAATTAGTTTGGCCACTTGGGAATTGCAATTCCAACACATCTGGAGAATATCAAGTTGAAGAATGTTACTATATAAACATGAGTTTTTACAAATTAATTTTACCTATAAAGTAGGGCTATGGCAGAGTATGGCAGGCAAGATTCAATTGGGAACAATACAACTTGGTTGAAAAATATATCATACTACAAGATTGAGGGAGTAGAAAAGGCAAAGATTTTAATTCCTATTTGATGATTCAGTAACAAGATGGCTGAACTATACAACTAGAGGAGATTTCTAATTACCTTGTTTAGCTATCTTGTAGTTTGTTATAATTATTCAAGGTTTATAGTTAAAAATATTAACTATAATGGTTCAATTAAATAGAAATAGACTGGCACCTTACAGTGTTTATTGCAGATTTGGTTCTCTACTGTTCATTTACAGTATGTGTTTCTTCCTCTTCCCCCTCCCCTTCAGTTAATGTGTTCAACAGATTTAAAAGTGGTATGTTGCTATGGGTGTTTATTCCTGTAACTTAGACATCTTATGTTTTTAGCAGAATCATTCTTCCCTTTCTTCCCCCTCCCAGGCATTCAGTAAATCCTTGTTCCTTTTGAACTTGAAATGGTTTTGAAATGCAGATACTTCCCTTTCATTTAAAGCAAATTGTTCATTGCCCCATAATCATTACTTTTAAGATGATAAAAAGGGGGTGGTTTCCCCAATCAGTCTTGCTGATAATTTGTCTTTTCTTTTTTTCTTTTTTTTGTGAAGGGAGCAGGCTTTTGTGCAATCAAGCTGCTATTATCTATCTTATGCCTCAGTAAGGCTGGATTCAGAGGATTGCAAGAAGAAGCTGTAATATGGACAAAAGATTTTTTTAAACCGGCATACTGTACATCTGGAGTAGGTGGGGCACAGCTCTTTGAATGAAGGGAAGGACAATTAATGTGTTATAAAGGCCACAGGATATAGGAATTATGTTTGGATGGAAACTTAACTCTGCTGTGAATAAAAATTTGCACTTACATTTCCCCATGGAGCTGATTTATAAATGTCACAAGTACTTGTTTTCATACCATTTTTTCTGCACTGTAGACTTGATGCCTTTGTTGAACTTCTTTTTGCTGGATAAAAACAAATATGTGAATTTAATATTGCTAGAGTTTTTTTAATCTTTGTCTAAGATAGCATTATGTATCTTGGATTTATATTGAGCAGGAATGGGCTGCTACTATAGATTTCCCAGTATGTAGTGTCTAATCTGTTGTAAAGAAGGAGGTATGAGTAGTGGACATTTCGGGAAAGAGAGAGTAGTATTGACAAATAGAGATTAATACATTTAATAGCCTTCTTGATTATATCTGCAAAACTGCTGTCTGTTATCCTTGTATGGTCATATGCGAAGAATGTAAGAATGCCTCATCAGTCAACTAAAGGGGGCACATTTTGAAGTTCTCTTAATGCATATTGCATTATAATACTTCATGGACACACTAAGACATTTTGCAAGTCATGGACTAAACTGGGTGAATTAGATTTAATCTGCAATTCACAATTATTTATTGGTATGACAGGAAGGATCTAATCTGAATAATTCTTGAAGATAAGAAAGATCTACTGTAACCTTCAACAAAGTACCTTCCAGGGTGCCAAAAATTCAATTTCAAAAATTCCCATGGATTCAGCAAATTTGCAGGTAGTTGCTGGTGTGAGTATAGTCTATGAAACTGCTGTTGCCTGATGGCATATTCCATACTATCTTAGTATGAGAAGGCAAAACCCTCATGCCATCATTGTTGCCCGGACCACTTGCCAACTTTGCCCTTCCTTGACCTGTTAGCGAACCCCAAGCAATAAAACCAAATATCATTTAAGCTTTTCTGCCCACATTGACACTTGGGCTGAAAACTGAGTAAGTGTGTTTTCACTAGGAAATTGGCCAGTATCAGCAACTCAAACAAAACCATAAAAAATCCGCTCAAGATATGAAAATCTTAATATACATAACAAGATTCTCCATCACCCAAAGTCAATATCTGGGCATACAAAGAGGTGACGACTATCACACACTGCAAGGTGAGAAATCTGCATTTCCTCCCTACTGGACTCCACTCAACAGCCCTCCCTCCCCAAGTGAACCACATTCATGTGCTTTCTAAAGCAAGATCAAATTCTTCTATAAATATTTCTAACCTTTCCTTTCAATCTGTAGCCACCTTTGATTGCTAAGCTGGCTGTTTTGCTGTTGAATAAATTTCTACTCTGCTTCAAGTAGTTGTCCTGTGCTCTTTGACCCAGCCTGGAACAAACCAAAATTTTCTTCTAACACTAGCATACAATTGTCTTTTTTTCTAGGTAGAAAAAGAGATGGGCATACTTCCAAAGAATGAATGCAGCCAAATATCATTTTTAATTTCTAAAAACACACTACAGTAATCTTGGAGTATAGCTTTATAATATGCCATTTTCTTTTTTAATTATTTTTAATTGAAATATTCCAAAGCAATTCCTCAATCAGACATCGGAAAGAGCCTGCAGGTGCCGAGGGAGGCATCTGAAGGTACACTGATGCCTAGAATCATGAAATTATAGGCATGGCTTTTTTCAGTGTGGTTTGTAACTTTGAACAGTCACTAAATCAACTGTTGTAAGTTAATGACTACCTATATTTGAATTTGCGATTTTTATATTTTTTTTGTTTTATTGTTTTGTGTCTCCCAGAGTTGCCTTTGATAACATAGGAAGCTAGATAAATGTAATAAATAAAAAATGGTTGTACAACCTTCCTTAGATGCAAGATGTAGAAATTCCAGAATTATGACAGCTGCAGCTCAAACTACCGTATTTTTCAGAGTATAAGACACACCTTTTTCCTCTAAAAAGAGGCTGAAAATCTGAGTGTGTCTTATACATCAAATATAGCATTTTTGCCTCCTGAAGCCCTGCCCCCTTCACCAAAATGGCCGAGTAAACCCTTATGAGGGCTTTCAGACAGCTCCTGGGGACTGGGGAGGGCAGAAATTAGTGAAAATGGGCCATTTTTGCCCCGCTCAGCCTCCCAGCAGCACTCTATAAGCCTCCATAAGGCTATGCATGCAATTTTTTTTTTGACAAAAAACAGCCCATTTTCGTGAAAAAACGAGCCATTTCTTTGCTCATTTGTTCCCCCCCCTCTCCAGGGGCACTCTGCAAGCCCCCCCCCAAGGCTATTCATGCCTTTTTTTTAAAAAAAAGGGCCCATTTTCACAAAAAATGGGCTGTTTTGGAATGTTTGCAGAGTGCAAAAAATTTTTTTTTCCTTTTGGGGAAGCATTTTAGTTAGAGTGATTGATGAGAATTATATTGATCAAGTGGCTATCCCAACATAAACAAAGTTTTAGGTGCTACAGGTTTTCAGCGATTTCCTTCTCCAGCACATGGATAATTACACCTGGAAACATCTACCTACCTACCTACTCTCTCTCTATCTCCCTACCTATCTACTGTATTTAATCTCCTCTTTCCCTCTACCTACCAACCCTACCTACTCCCTCCCTCCCTACCCTACTGTATTCTCTCTCTCCTCTCTCCCAGCCCCTCTATCTACTTATATACCTACCTACTTTCTCGCTCTTTCCCCTACCACTTGTATTTCTCTCTATTTTTCTCTCTCTACGCTACCAACCTACCTACTCTTCTCTCTCCCTCTCCCTACCTACCACTGTATTTCTCTCTCTCTCTCCCTCCCTCCCTCCCTCCTCTATCTACCTACCTAACTTCCCTCCTCCCTCTGTATTTCTCTTTTCTCTCTATCCCTCTATCTACCTACGTTTTTTTTTTTTAATTGCCTCTTCAAAACCTGGGTGCGTCTTATACTCTGGCTGCGTCTTATGCTCTGAAAAATACGGTATTTGAAAAGCACTAGGTGATGTTTGATGGGTAAAACTGAGATCTTTAACTGAGAGATGATGAATTGGAGTTCCCTGAGTAAACTGGATCTCTTGATAAGATACTTTGCTGCTAGTCCAACATTTTGACTAAAGATTTCTTAGTGCAGGGATTCCAAAACTTTTTGGTGCCATGATATATTTCTGTGACTCCTTCTTTGCACCCTAAATAAAACTAGTTTCATTGGGATTGGATTAGGCAATACATCAATATAGTACTTTTAATAATTATATTTTAATGCATACATCAAATAAAACAGTAACAGAATATTTCAACATATGCAATTTGTTTATTTATAATTTAGACCATTAAATCTATTAAGCATCTTGGTGACTTTCTAAACTTTATAAAAGAAAACATTTTTATTGGTAATAATGATAAAATTTAAAACCATAATTTTAATAGAATGAAGATCTTTATTTTGTATAATTCATTGGTCCTCAAACTGGGTTGCAAATCCTAGAGCAGTGATGGCGAATCTTTCAGCAACAAGTGTCCAAACCAGAGCGTGTGCATGCCAGAGTCCTGGAAACCTGAAGACCATCTGGCTGGTTCTTCAGGTTTCTGGCTCATGCATGCGTGCTGGACAGCTAGTCTTCGCACTTGCTGGAAACCCAGAGACCAAGCTCATGCTTGTCTTCGGGTTTTCGGCGCTCCAGCGTGAGCGAATATTACCTGCCGGCATACATGCGCGTCCCAGAAACCAGAGAGCAGCTGGTGACAGCGTGTGCCCACAGAGAGAGCTCTGGCACCTGTGCCATATGTTTGCTATCATGGTCCTAGAGATTATCGGCACATCTGGGGGAGAGCGGTTGTAAGTGCAGTAGTGATGGCCAAAATCTACAACCTTGATATGGAGTGCAAAATGAGCTTAGGAGATATTACAGTAAGCAGAGCTGTTCCTTACTCCCCCTCTTGTCCCCTCCGCATGCCCCTCCCTTCCCCTTCCTTTCCCCTATAATCTTTGTCTTCATCACCCACCACCACCAAATACAGGATAAAGTATGGTTTCAAATTCAGGAACAGGGATTCCATTTCACTTAACGTTACAGAAACTTTCTAACGCAATAATAATTTATCAAGAAAACCAATTAACTATGGAGATTGTAGGTTCTTTGCGGGGTAGATGCTTCAAGCACAGATGGTTTAGCTAGCTGTTGGAATGCTTGAATTCAGGTTAACTTGGTATTATAAATAATCTTCTCCAGGGATTCCATTCTTTTTATGATTTGGCATGCTCTGTAACAGCAGTAATAGATTTTATTTGTCAGAGTTGAGATTCTAGTCTTCAGAAAATGCCAGTAGTGGGATTGGTCACAATATCAGTTACCTGCAGGGTAGTTCATTAAATCTATTGCAACCAAAATTAGTGTCTTTGAAACTTAGAGACCAATATATGTTTGTGGTTGAAATCTATTTTGTTAGATTTTTGTGCAGTGATTCAAATTTACTTCATAATACTGCATAGAGCTTTTAGGGACTGCTACAGACGTGGCCGCTCACTCTCAGTCTGACCCTACACTGTCACAACTATTGAATTGGGTCCTGAGAGGCTGGCCTGCGGGTGCTTTACTCTCCACAGCTCAAACATTTCAAAAACAGACAATTAGAGCTATCCATTCATTCAGGCTGTCTGTTGTGGGGCGACCGTGTGGTCATCTCAACGGTCCTCCGACAACAAATTTTGCAACGCCTTCATGAAACCATCCTGGAGGTCAGCAGAATGAAGGCTCTAGCTCGCAGTTTCGTTTGGTGGGCCAGGATTAGATACGGAGATCGAAGTCTGGGTTGCCAAATGCGAAACATGCCAGCAGTCCCGGCCATCTCCAACTTCCTCTCCCTCCCGGGAATGGGAGATGCCTCGGGGACCATGGTCAAGAATTCATATAGATTTCGCCGGCACCCTTCCACGGACAGGTTTTCCTCATAGTTGTGGACGCGTACTCTGATAGGTGGAAGTATGCTCATGCCACTCCACCACATCTGACAGTACTGTGCGAGCCTGCGACGTTTTGTTCTCAACCCACGGGTTGCGGACACAGTCGTGTCCGACAACGGCCCGCAATTCACCTCCACAAACATTTCAACCTTCCTAGCCGAGCAAGGGGTCCGCCATGCGCTGGTTGCCCTACCATCGGCAGCAATGGCCGAGCGGAAAGGGCGGTTAGATCGGCCAAGGAGGCTTTGGGGCCGTCTTAACCGTGGGGACTGGCAGGCAAGGGTGGATGCGTACTTACTGGCACAGCATTCCACACCTTGCCCAGTGACACAGAAAAGCCCCGCGGAGATGCTGATATGGGCAGACGCCTGCGGACCACCCTGGATAGATTGCATCCCGTCTATTCAGGAATTCAGTCTGGCAACCTGGGGCCTCCAACTCCCTCCCGCACTTTCAAACCTGGGGACCTGGTTTGGGCTAGGAATTATGGAGGGGAAACGAGATGGGTTCCTGCAGTTATAACTGAAGTAACAGGACCCGTTTCCTACAGGGCACGGATACCCGATGGATCCATCTGGAGGAGACACCTGGATCAGCTAAGGCAACGACAGTCATCCGGAACTATTCCTCAAGCCGACACGCAAGGGCCTGGCATAGGCGCAGCTCAGCCAGCCCTGAACCCGCAACCGCATTCCAATAGTCACCATCCTCCAGCCTTCCCGAATTCAGGCCAGCTTAACCCATCATCAAGGGTAGTACACCCTGATGTGTCAGTCACTCTTCCTCAATCCGAGTTCGCAAATTCCTACCCAGTTAGTTCAGGTCAATTTAGACCTAGCCCTTCCAATACACAGGCCGCCTACCGGCCTAATAACAATCCGGCAACAGTTTCGGCCGCGCCCCCTTCGCCCAGCTTACCATTCAGCTGCAGTCTTCCACTCAGGGATGCAGGGCCGTCAGACGTCACCTGGAGCTCCACTCCCAAGGGGAGGAGCTCAGACAGGGACATCAGTTATGAAGATCCGCCTGCAATGCAATTGCGGCGGTCGGGGCGTGTCCACGTTCTCCTGCGTACTTACATGATTACGCGTGCGCAAATCTCACGCATGCGCACAGCTGGGGGGGAAGAAGTGTTGTATAGTAAAAGGTAGTCCTCGCTGTTACGAATGACAGCTCGGCAGCAGCCAGGTGCGTCTTAGCCAATCAGACGCGCCTGTCAGTTGCCGAGCTGTCAAGCGCGAGTCTGCTGGAATATAAAAGGGCAGACTCTCTCCAACCGCCACCCAATCTACCCAGAGCAGCCGAACAACCCGGTATACTCGGAACTGCTTCGCTGCCTCTCTCCACAGACTACCGGTCTACTTCTTGTTACATTCGTTGAACCGCGCACACAGCCCGGTCTACTAGCGTTACTTGTTACAAGTTACTGTTACATTTTACTCAAGTTTCTGCTACATTAAAATGGTTACAGTGTTACTGAACAAAGAGCCTCTGTCTTCATTCTCAAGATATAATAGCTTCCTTCAGGATTCTCATCATTTGCAGGCTGACCATCTTCTCAATAACCTTCCTGAAATTGGATGATAGTTATTGAGATCTATTGGATCCAAAGAGGACTCTTGAGGAGGCATACTATTGCCTCTTTCAGAGTAGCGGTTTTACTCCTCTGTCATGGAGGCCAATACCATAACATGGAGCTGACTGAAGATCATCTCCCTGATTACTTTTATAACCCAAGAAGAGCCCAGATCAACAGGTAGCCAGAATGATTGCTCAGAGTACATAGTCCATTTTCTCAAGACACTTCAAATTCATCCCGATCACACTAGCCACGTGCCTAGGCACCTTGGCCTAATCTGCCTAGTCAGATTCCAAGTCGGAGTGGATCTGAACACTTTTATCTGCCAAATAGCATGAATAATCTTCATGGTAGTCCAGTATAGTAAAACAAACAGTTCCTAAAATTTCTGGTGAAAATGAAAGCTCTTTTAGCCTGAATTAGATAGGGAAAAATTGATTGTCAAAGAGTCAAGAACCAACTGCCAGTACCATGTCTTAAGTGATGGACCCTGGTGTGAAGCTATGAAGGCTATGGCTTACGGTGCTTTAGAATATGTTCATGTACGTTTGTTTTGTTTCTAAAATAAATTGTAGTCTACAGGCCCTATATATTCATTGTCTATCTCAAGTATGCATGTTCATTAATCATAAAGAACCTTTTGTCCTCGTATTGAGGAAATTCAGCAAAAAAAGATTTCCTTTCATTGTACTAAGAATATATTCTATTGTTTTCTTTTTCTCATTTCACTAAACTCTGAAGAAAGAATAAGCTTTGTTACCAGGCTTACCCCCCAATTGGACTTTCAAAATTAATATATTATCAGATTTGAGTTAGCTGATATGTAGAAGATGAAGACTGCAATATTAAATTAAACTACAGAATTTTAATCTTGTTTTCTAATATGGAGAATTAATGCCATTCAAAACAAAATGTTTTTGTTTGTTAAAAAAAAAAAGCCCAAACAGCATTTCCACATGGATAAACGAAGATCCATGTCCAGGCTTGTCTGAACATAGCAGGATCATTGAAATTCAGTAAAGAAATACTGGAGTCTTTCAGAAGTTTACCATTAGTTGTGGGATCATGCTGATGACAAGATTTAGCATTGTGGTCTATTTGTTGCCTTTGGATTTGAAATTGACTTCCTTTTATAAAATTGTCTGGTAGTCATCCTCCTGAGACTAAGTTAGATAGACAGAGCCAAATGCATTTTTAAAATTCTTTTTTGATCTCTTATACCTAGGTCCACAAGGTGGGGTTTCATTAATAATAAACCTTTTCATTCTATATGTCAGCTGTGTGTAAACATTTTTTTAAAAAATAGTTCCTGAATAGACAGTACTTTCATACCTGTATGAATAAAGTTGTAAAGAAGTTCCTGTTAGAGGTTTATTTTAAGAAGGTAAAAGGTTAAATGAATTTCAATGTTTGCAAAAAAATGACTGATTGAAAATGAAAGATACCAACATCGTGACTTAGAGTTGACCACAAACTGGTAGATAAACCTGAAAAGATCACAAAACCTGCAGCATATTAATTTGAGTGCATATTAATTTTATTAATTTCAGCGTATTAATTTCATCTTCCTCAATGATTTGGATGAGGGGATACATGGTAAACTCATTAAATTTGCAGACGACGCCAAGCTAGCAGGAATAGCCAACACTCCAGGAGATAGGTTTAGATACAGAAGGATCTTGACAGACTTGAACATTGGGCGCTATCTAACAAAATGAAATTATGGTGAAAAAAGTAATGTTTTACATTTAGGCAAGAAAAACAAAATGCACAGGTACAGTATATGTGGTACCTTGTTCAATAGTAGTAACTTTAAGAGGGATCTTGGAGTCCTAGTGGACAATCATTTAAAAACAAGCTAGCAATGTGCAGCACCTGCCATAAAAGCCAACACAAATTCTAGGCTACATAAAGAGGGATAGAATCAAGATCATGTGAAATGTTAATACCACTTTATAATACCTTGGTAAGGCCACACTTGAAACTTTGCATCTATTTTTGGTCACCACAATGTAAAATAGATATTGAGACTCTGGAAAGAGTGCAGAAAAGAGCAACAAAGATGATTAGGGGACTGGAGGCTAAAACATAAAGAATGGTTGCTGGAACTCAGCATGTCTAGTCTGATGAAAAAAAGGAGTAGGGGGTGACATGATAGCAGTGTTCCAATATCTCAGGGGCTGGAACAAAGAAGAGGGAGTCAAGCTATTCTCCAAAGCACCTGAGGGCAGGACAAGAAGCAATGGGTGGAAATTAATCAAGGAGAGAAGCAACTTAGAACGAAGGAGAAATTTCCTGAGAACAATTAATCAGTGGAACAACTTGCCTCCAGAAGTTGTGAATGCTCCAAAACTGGAAGTTTGTAAGAAGAGTTTGGATAACCATTTGTCTGAAGTGGTGTAGGGTTTCCTGCCAAAGCAGGGAGTTGGAATAGAAGACCTCCAAGGTCCCTTCCAACTCTGTTATTCTATAAGAATGACAAAAAGATTTCATGAATTGACGGTAGAAAAAGTTCATCCATTTTTGCATATCTTTCCAATGTAAAGTGCTTTATTAAATACTTCTGTTTTAATAAATCATTTTTGCACTGTATAAAATGTTTTAGTAAGCTTTAAATTTTGTTTTATTTAAAAAAAGTTTGTTATACAAAATTTAGTTGTCACTTATAATGCAATTGAAGATAAAACATGTTAAAAGTTAGATTTGTGGGTATAAGTTAGAGTGGGTATAACGCAGAGACAGGAGACAAGTATGCCAGTAAAAGTATTTTTAAGAATGTATTTTCTTACATGGTGTTTCGTGAAAACAGTGCAACAAGGAAGAATGCAGAGGCCAAGAGATAGATTTTAAGTTGATAGTAAGGTTGAAGGAGCTGAGATCAAGAAGGGATGTTATAAGCAGCAAAAATAGACAGGTAATGAGTGAAATGATAGTGTGAGGTAAGGTAATGAAGCTTATTGGTGTACCAGAATGTGCAAATTATTTTGAACAGGAGTTTCTAATAGAATAGCAATAGCAATAGACTTATATACTGCTTCACAAGTGCTTTACAGCCTTCTCTAAGCAGTATACAGAGTCACCATATTGTCCCCAACAATCCTCATTTTACCAACCTTGGAAGGAGGAGTCTACCTTGAGCCAGGCAGTTGGCTGAATTAGCCTGCAGTACTGCATTCTAATTGCTGCACAACCATGGATGAAATAACAAAGATTGAAAAAAGGGGCAGAAAAAGAAAATTATTGTATTCAAACCAAGTTTTATTTGAGGGATCATTGAACAAACACTTCCATGAACTGACATTGATATAAAAGGTTAGGGTTGCACCTGGTTCCCCCCCTCCCCAGCTCAATTTCACATGGAAATCGACAACCGGGTCTTGTATTGTGCTTAGATCTAAGCCCATAATGAATAAAATCCTAAATCTTCTATTCCGAATTCCTGGTTCAGATTTAAAAACAAGAGTCCCAGTGTAAACTTAACCCGTACGCTTTTGTTCTTAGTTGGCTTTGTTGTTCCAGCTTAAAGAGGTGCCGGGTGGGTGGGGAGCAGAAACAAATATTTAGAATAAGTACATCAGCATATTTACTCATGAATAGTAATGTTATCCTAGAATTTTGACTTCGTATTCTGTGCAATATACCAAACTAAAAATGGAAAGTGCCTTTCATTTTAAAAGCACTACTAAGCCTCCACCAGAGTGGTATCAGTTGTGAGTGTTATTCAGATGCCTGCCTACCCCCTTGTAAAACCTGGACTAGGATGTTTACCTTGGGCTTCTCATAGAAGTGTGAGACTGAATGCATGTTTTCATTCAATTTGGGGGGGGGGGGAAGGTTTTGTGGAATTCTAACAGAACAAGAAATGTCATCAGAATCAAAGCACTCAATTACTATTGTGTCCTCTTTATTTAAGTGCTCTTAATTTGTTTGAGTGTGCTTGTTAAACGAAGCTTGATGGTTTGCTTTAAATGTGGATGTATACATGATGACAGAAAAAAAATAGAAGGATGGGTTTCTTTGATAAGACTCAATTCTAATTTGCTTTTGTTTTTCCTCCCTTACCTTAAATATGTTTATATTGGGAAGATGCTGAAATCGGAGGCAATTTGATTTTGTGCCCCTCCTGACAAATACAGATTTCTAAATGTGCAAACACGAATTTAACACAGGTAATCCCCAAAAAAGAATTTATACAGTCTTCTAAAGCCACTGTGCATCTACAAAATATTAACTGCAACTCCTAGGTTTTTTTCTAAAAGTGGAGAGGTATTATATGCTGTAATTGTCTTTTCCTCTTTCTTCCCCATGGCTTCTTAACTCTCATAAGCATCCTGAAGATCATCTCCTGTCCTGCTTTGTTGGGAATACTGCCAAGTCCTATTTCTGGAAAATCCAGAAATCAAAGGCAGGCATTTCATTTTCTTTCACTGTAGGTATTATTCTATTTACCATGGCTTATTTATTAACCTAGAGATTTCTGCAAAAGCCAGTGCATCTTTCTCAGTAAGTGATCTGAATTTTGAAATTATTATTTGCTTTAGTGCGCAAATCTGTACTCTAGTTTTCGTTGGGTTCAGTTGGAATGTTTCTATTGTTAATATACATGAAATTGACCCTTAAATTGCAAATGGACCACTGTACCCAAAACCTTATTGATATTAATCATGCTGCATGGGTGCGCGCGCACACACACAAACACACACACACACACACACACACACACACACACACACACCCCTCTCCCGACCTCATTCCTGCAATGTGGATATGGAAATTCAGATATTTCATTTTGGAAGTTCATAGTTCGTCTTCCCCACTCCTCCTTGTATAAACATAAACAGGCAGCGTAAAGTTTGATTAATACATTCCTCTTCAATCAATATATGACTACTCAGCCAACCAAGCTGCTTTGGGAGGACTATTTGCATGGAAAGAATATTGTAGTGGAATATTGTGTCCATATACTGTTAAACCCTTCTTCTTTTATGCTACATTTTATGCTAAATACTACCCATAGAAAATCCCAAAGCACACATTCTGGTACAGAGAAGTTCCCTGAAGACGGGCTTCAGCACAAATCTGAAAGCTTGGACAACTAAACCTCGGCTCTGACCCGATTGGATCCTGCAATATTATCCTGGGACATGTATATTTGTCTTCATTTGTAACAAAATTATATTTGTGAGAAGGGGATTTCAAGTAGCATGCAAGTACTCTTGTCCTATTTTAGGGGTGAACTCTAATAGCATAGAATGGAAATTGTATTATGATAACAGCAAAATCATTAGACTTTGATTAGGCAGCCATAGGTAAGAATATTCAGACCTACTTTACAACTAGAGGCAATTCCGCAGGTTGTTTCTTCTTGTGGGGAGGTGCAATATTTCTTTCTGAAAGTCATTTGGACCATATGTGGTAAAGATTCCAAAGACACCCTAAACTTGGGATGGGATGAACTTTGGAGGGGAGAAAATGGGAAATGCTCTCTGAAGGCATGGGCCTTTTGCATTTGAATGGAGCATTTTTTTAATATGAGTTGGGAACTTAGCCTAGGTATACAGTTATCTCCTCTGCCTTCTTGTTGCAGAAAGAAATGCAAGACCATTTTTCTCCAGTACTATGCATTTTCATCATGGCCGGCCATTTTGAATCATTGTGTAATTTTAAGTATTGTTGCTGTTTTCACCCCTTTCCCCCTTTGTGTTATGTTTTTAAGCCTGCATGCATAGATTGTCTCATGTAAATCACTCTGAGTGCCTTGGCAGGAAAGGAGAGTAAATGTTTTAAATAAAGAAGTAAAATAAGTTGATTGTGAGCTGGGTAACTTAATCCTTCCTAATTATTTATGCTGTGATAATATAGGACCATTATAACATATAATGCTAAGTGATCCCCCCCAAGATAACTACATTTGCTTTATTTTTAAATGCCTAACTGTGGGGGTTTGCTATTTTTTTCCATTATGGTAAGGTCAAAAATATATTGAAAAATTAAATATATGTTATATATAGTGATAGTCAGATATTCTTGTCTTTCTGTGTATTTTCCAAGCTGTGTCACAATTACAACTCAGATTTTTGGATCTGATGATAGGATTTTAAAAAATGTTTACCATGTCTAATTTGTGAGCCTTCTATTTGTTACAGAGTTCAGAAGTTGTAAATCAGGATGAAATACTGGAAACTTCTGAAGTTTAAAAATTGCATCATCTTATGTTTTGTTTCATTTTCTTTGCATCATTAATATGCCATTACAGTTATATCTCACTTAGCATAAAATTCTGATTTAGATGCAAGTTTTGTTGTACTTTGAGCCTGCCGTGTTTAGATCTGTGAAACGTAAGTTGATGATGATATTATGCACTTTACTGAATAAAACAGGATTTTTTTGGTGCTATGATATCATTTTTTTTAAAGTGCCTTAGTTGGAAGAACAGAGATGTAAAAGTATCAAGGCCAGGAAATTTGGTCTGTTTCTGAATTTTTCAGACATGTGGTGGGAAAGGGGATTAAAAAAAAAAAGCTGCACTAAGTCTTTTTAAAGCAGGGGTGTCAAACTTGATTTCATTGAGAGCCACATCAGGATTGTGTTTGACCTTGGGGAGCCAGGGTGGGCGTGGCCAGCTAGATGTAACTCATGTCAGGGGCGCCTGTGGTTGCCTGAGCGCTTTGCCAGTGAAAATGGGCTCTCTAGCTCAATTTTTGGCTGCGACAGCCTCCTGCAACCCTCTGCCAATGAAAACAGAACTTGCAAAGGCCGCCTCCTGACCTCCATTCTTGCTGGCAGAGGCACCGTGGACTGGTCCTTCACTGGATCCAGCCCCCATGCCTTGAGCTTGACACCCGTGCTTTAAAGCAATATAGTAATGTATTATGTATTTCCTGCTTCAATATCCTTCTCATCTTTCCTATTACTTTCTCCTATTGGTATTTTATAATTATAACAGTTTGTTGTTGGTATGTATATTGAGACCTTATGCACCAGAGACCAATTCCTTCTGTGTCTAATCACACTTGGCCAATAAAGAATATTCTATATTCCATTCTATTCCATTTCATTCCATTCCAACAGGAAGTCATGCTGTTGGTTTTCAGCAATTGGAGGAGCTTTGGAGACCACTTAAAATTCTGTGATTTTTCATAATTATTCCTGATTTAAGATTATGCATTTGGTGATCTTTATATGTAAGTAAGGCATTGTCTACCAAATCTGGATAGCCTCCAAAGAGTAGCATTACTTTTGTTTGTATCTATTGTGAATCATTCTCAAAGTTGCCAATTTGGTTAGCTTTCTGTAGTGAAACTGAAGGACAAGTTAAAATAGTCCTCAGATAGCAATATGCATAGTGAGAAAGCACAGTGTTTCAGATAGAGCTTAATTTTGTTGGTTCTGCAGTTCTATTATTAGATCACAATAATGGGAATCAAATGTGCAGCTACTGCATTGCACTCTGAAACCATCAGGGAGAAGATATGTTTTACTCAGGCACCTGCTATTTAGAATCTAGTTTATTTTAATATAACCTTGGATTATAAATAAAGTTGTGAAGAGGCAGAACAACAGAATAATTGTTGTTATAAAGCAGCAGTGAACACTTGCCTTTTAAAAATAAAGATATATTCATAGTGTGTGTGTGTGTGTGTGTGTGTGTGTGTGTGTGTGTACACACCAGTGGTGGATTATGACCGGTATGCCCCGGTACGGGCATACCGGTGCCTGCCGGGAGCACCAGGTACCGTTCCGGTATGGTGCTCCGGAGCGCCCACCCGCCCACACTCCTTACTGGTATTTCAAGTTTTCGGGGCTTCCGCGCACGCGCAGAGTGTATGGCACCTGCGCAATGCTCCTCCGAGCAGCTGGAGTGTCACAGGCAGTAAGTACACATGTGTGCGCTGCACGCGTTCATGTGGATGCCCGGCCCGTTGCACCATACCAATTGCACTGGGATCTGGAACCCACCACACACACACACACACACACACACACACACACACACACACATTACAGTACACTTCTCCCTCAATACAGCACAATTAGGTTAATTTGACATCTGCTTCATGTTTATCCGCAGCTTTGTTTTTCTCGAAATCCTGCCAGGCAGACTAGATGGGTAGTAGCCATGGGCAAGTTGCAGATTCCTAGATTTAAAATAGAAATGCAAAGTGGAAGTCAAGGAGAAATTTAAATCCTCTTGATCTCTTATTAGACTGGCCAAACTGATTCATCATATGTTGAGGGTCAAGTGTTTCTTATTGCTAAAATCGTTCTTAGCTCCTTCAGAGCAGTGAACTATGAGGGCAAATAACTGAATCAGACTATTATAAACAGAAGAACAACATCTAGCAAGTAAACAAGTTCCACTGAAAATACAGATGCAGGATATAAAAAGTGAGAATAGAGTAATCCGTTGGTTATTACTTGTGCTAAAATTGTGATTACAGAATAATTCTGGAAGAAGGCTGTTCCTCCATGAACTTTTTACATTCTTTCCAGAAAGCATGCATATTTGAACCTTAACATAAATTCCTTATTTTTAATTTCAAAAATTGTTTAATTTCTGACACTTTAGCCCTGAAATTGAATTTCTAAATAAGGTTTGAAATAGATACAATTAATTATTAAAAGGAGGGTGTTAGCCCTCAGGCTGCCATCCAGGGGGAACCTGTCCATCACCATGCCCGCTCGGCCCTGCTTACACACTACTAATGCTGCCATGTTGATGTTGCCTCTCTGATGTCGATTGAGCCTGTAGCTGCATGTGGCTCTTTTACTCGGGTGCAACTGCCTACTCTGATGTAACTCTTTTGTTTGGATGGGCTAACCAGGAAAGAGGCTATGATGACACTGAGTGGGGGTATGGGTGAGGGTGTGGGTCATGGTGATTGGTGATGGTGGGTGGGTGTCATCTGGGTGGAGTTGTGGGTGGAGCTGGGTGGGGTAATGGATTATATATATATGGGTGATAGTGTTAACTTGGTTAGAACTGACTTGGATTTGATTACCTTTGTATCATTGTCATTTAGTGCTGGTTATCACGTAGTTTATTAGATAGAGATAAAAGTTTTTCACCAAACAAACTGAATCTCTGTTTGTATGCAACGTGAACACCGGAATGTGACAGAGGGATCAATAAGAAACAAATTTGAACTATTTCTTTTTACATTTTTCATTGGAGACCAAACACCAAAATATCTTCCTAATACCATTTTATAGCAAGCATAATAACATAATTTATTTTGCTTATTTTTATTTATCAAGTTTATTTGCCATTCATCTCACAGTTCAGGCAACTCTGAGCAGCTGATAATAGTCTCCTAGAATCATGTTTCTTTCCTTTCTATGTAGTTGTGTCCAGTTCTTGGAGACTGCCTGGATGAGTTCCTGAAGTTTCCTTGGCAAGTCTTTTTGGAAGAGATTTGCTATTGCTTTTTTCCTAGGGCTCAGATAAAGTACTGGCCCAAGACCACCCAACTGGCTTTGTGGCCTAGAGTGGGACTAAAATTCACAGTTTCCTGGTTTCTGGCCTGAAGTCTTAACATTATACCAAATTGGTTCAAAGAATCATGTTATATTTTTCTTTCACTTTCTATCATAGGAATTTTGCTACTTCAATTTAATCTAGTTAATTATCTAGCCAGTGATATCTATTGGTCTGGTGACTTCAGCTTAGTCATATCTATCTATCTATCTATCTATCTATCTATCTATCTATCTATCTATCTATCTATCTATCTATCTATCTATCTATCTATCTATCTATCTATAAATCCCATCTAGGTTTCAACAGAATGTGAGTCTGGAAAATTTCAATAACACAACTCAAAATCCCAATCCTGTAATTGTAGACCTAACAGGATTTACATATGATGACCAGCTTGGCTATTCATACCTGAAACTCCTCTAGGTTTAACATCTCCAGTTGTTTTGCTCATTAATTTTTCATTACAAATTAAGTTTCTATTACATTTAAACAAGCAAACTATGGTTTGTGTAAACAAGAAAATTTGAATAGAATGAAGGAAAGTATATAAATATCTGAATAGTTAAATTATTTGCATTTTCAAATCATATCCTGGGTGGATTATATATCAAAATGAATATTTGGAATTGAAATTCAAAATTAGCATGTTAAAATTGGAGAATAGGATATAAACAAGTTATGCTACATCCATTCTCTTTTCTGTCTTCCAACTCCATTGTGCTGAGAATTCAATTCAAAGTTTAAAATATCTCTAAATGCGGGCTAAGTATAATGTTGGCTAGAAGTGGTGTTTAACCCCACCCAGGAATTGTGTGATTAAAAAAACCTGGAAGCAGTACTAACTTAAAGTAAAAAAAAAAAGAGATATTTCTGTGTTTCCTGAATTGTGTTAAAATTACTCCATTCATTTTGTTAAAACTGTAACCATTCATTACCTTCTCCATAAATTGACCATGCCTGCTATTATTATTGCCACTGTCATTACAAGCCAGTTTTTTCTCTACTGGGCTCTTATTTCATGTACATGACTTTATTCCTTTGGTTTTAGAAACTTCCTGCGCATTGGGAATCCACATTATCAGCTTCGCTATTTGATTTCCTTCTGCTGAATACATATACTGATAAACTTTTTGACCATAACTAATAATTATGTGATTCTGTTTTGAACGATCCAATGATGGAAACAAGTTGGTTTTTCATGTTCCATTATGTTGTTTTTGACAGGCAGAATAGCACCATAGTCAATGCTATTTTTTGTTTCCTGAAACATGGCAGCGTGTACAGATAATCCTCAATTTATGACTAGTTCAACAACTGTTTGAAAGTACAGTGGCCTTGGGAAGAAGCCTGTAAAGTACTTTCACCCAATGTAGAATGTATTTCTTTGGTCACATGATTGCGATCTAGGTGTTTGGCAATCTTTTTACATTTACTACCAATTACCAAGCACCCTACAGTCTTCTGATTGCCATTTGCAATCTTTCCTGTTAACATCTACAGAAAATCAGTGAGGAAACTGGTAGGAAAGGTTGCAAAAGGACTGCCTGCCTCCCAGCATGAAGAGGGATCATGAAGCTGAGATCCCCCTTTTGAAAATGAAAAGGCTGCCTGCTGAAGGGCGGGAGACTTCTTTGAAGGGCTACAGAAATGGAGATCAGCTCCCAAAGATATGAGCTGTGTTTCTGCAGCCTTTCAAAGTAGGTTCTCTCTGCATACAGAAGGAAGCTGGACTCCTCCAGTGAGATGGAGAAACAGCTCAGATCCTGAAGATTTCAGCTCCATTTCTTCAGACCTCTGGAACAGTTCTGTTCCACACATGGAAGGGAGATGAATTTCTGCGAAGGACTGCAGAAACTAAGTTCGGGTCTTTGGAATCCAACATTTGTTTCTGCAGCTCACTGCAAGAGATTCCTTTCCATGGAAGGGGGAAACCTGTGACTAGCTGTGGAAGTGAAGCTTGGATTCTGAAAATCAGTGATTTGTTTTTGCAGCCTACCACTTATGTTCCCTTCTGCACATGGAAGGGAGCTGCCTGCCCTACTTTGTCTGGCAGCTATTCCATTCAATTAACGACCCACATGGTCACTTAATGAATACAACTGGGAGATCTGGAATTGTGGTCATTGAGTGAAATAGTCATGGCATCTTGCTTAACAACTGCTTTGCTCAACAACTAAGATTCCAATCCCAGTTGTGACTGTAAGTCAAGGATGTCCATAGGTTCTTCTTGCACTGAATCTTTTGTGTAAGACAAATTTAAAACAATCTCCTGTCTATTTTTCTCTCTGTGGTTACATGCTTCCATATAAATTACATTCCCAATAGCTGTTGATGCTTATTTTTTGGCTTAATAGGCATTCGGCCTGAGAGTTATGCCATAGGGCTTTAGGTAACTCCATAGCCATTATTTTCTAAAGACTGCATGTCTGAAAATGCTGAAATTTCTAAAAATTGGTTAACAGTTCATCCTTAGGGATACACAATTCCTATATTTTGTCTGCTTTAAAGATTTTTCTGGCCATCTCACAGAAGCTATGTGGATCACTCCTCCCCAACTCTCTTTTTAATTTGAGACTGTCTAGAAACTAGACTCTTTAAAGCCTTTAAAATATTTGTAAGCCTCTTGGGCCCCAATGTTTCTTCCAGATGGTAATAATCTGAGTCATGTTGTAATATACCATTTTTAAAATTATTTGTAAGCAGAATTATGCACTTTTGTACTAAATGGAGGAAAGAAAGCAGAATCATGCTTTCTCTTGTATTAAATGGAGGGAAATGATAAGTGATTTATTTTTGCAATGCATAGGCCTATTTCTGTTTCATTTTCTTCTTTCTGTTCAATAGGGGCAAACATGGTCTATTTTTTATCTTTTTATATTTCTGACTTCTTCATTATTCAAAGGTTTAAAAATATTTTAAAAGGTTTAAAAATATTACATAGTGAACTGTGAGGATGCATACTTTACATTGAGGGATGGGATTGTATAGTTAAGATGGGAAAACAAGAACATTATATGTGAAACTCTTAAAAATTGTAGTCAAAGTTTTATGCCAATATTGTCTTGCGAAGAATCTTTTTAAGAAAGAAGAAATCAGGAATTGCTATTGAAAAGGTTTTTTTTAAAAATGAGAATACAGGGAGAGACTTGATTGAACATCTCATGTTGTATTTTGTGAGACACAAAGAGTAATTCTTACTCTTTGGCTGACAGTCAGTTGTGATATATGATCTCATGAAAGTAAAGAACCACGAACTTGTTTTTGTCATTAATTCCTCCTTGCATCCCACAAAAAAAATCCTGTTGTTTTTGTCTGGATATTATCTTTATTCATTGGGGAACCATATATTTTTATGTGCTTGATAGGCAAGTATTATTTGTGGTAGTTAGATGATTGTGGATACTTCCGTTTCATGTTGCTGCATAAAAGTAAAAGGATATGCTGTTTTAGGTGAACAAAGATTTTACAGAGAAAAATCCTTGGAGAACTGCAAGCAGGTATCTCTCTTTGGGGATCCCAAAATTTATACTTTCTTTCTGGTTATGTATTTTTTTTAATTCACTGAAATGTGTTGTTGTTGTTTTGTATGTAGGTATATATGTATGTGTGTGTGTGTGTGTGTGTGTGTGTGTGTATATATATATATATGTATATGTATATATATGTATGTATGTATGTATGTGTGTGTGTATATATATATATATATATATATATATATATATATATATATATATATATATATATATATATATATATATATACTTAAAGTCACAACCCCTGGTATGCCCAAGTGTGGGAGGAAGGTCACACTTCCACTCTCTGTCATTAGGCTCGTCACAAGAGTCCATCCAGACAGAAACCCAATATTTTTATTGTTGCCTTTTTTGTTACATTTGTTATATTTATGCTGATAAATAAATAAAGGGAGACTAGTATAGATCTATTTCAAGCTATTTAGCTCTCATCAGCTAGCCATAAAAAACTTGGGTATGGCTAGCTGATGAGAGCTAAATAGCTTGAAATAGATCTATACTAGTCTCCCTTTATTTATTTATCAGCATAAATATAACTATATATATATATATATATATATATATATATATATATATATATATATATATATATATATATATATATATATATATATATATATATATATATATATATATTCCCTACAGCAGGGGTGCTTAAATTTGGCCTGCGGGTCTGGCCTGGAAATATCAAAGGACCAGCCCACGGTGTCTCTGCCAGCCAAAACGGGCCGCAGGGGGCTGTGAGGTCTCCACAAGGCCTGTTTTTGGCTGGCAGAGTGCTGCTAGAGGCCAGGGAGGCCAAAAACAGGCCACATGGGGCATCACGTGGCCTCCATGTGGCCTCTTTTGGCTAATAAAGTGCTGCCGGAGCTGTTCAGGTTGAAAATGGAGCAGAGGGGGCCGTATGCGGTCCCCCCGTGCCCTATTTCCTGGCAGGGTACTGCAGGAAGCATCGGTCCCATCTTCCCTCTGCTCCCCCCCAGCCATCAGAGAACTACAATGCTGATCCGGCCCTCGAAGAAATCCAGTTTGACATCCCTGCCCTATAGTCTTATGTGAGTCTTGTCTCTTGGTGCAGCCCCACTCAGTTTATTTTCTAAATATGTCTACTACAGCTGTCTTCATTGGTTGTACTTGCTAAAGGTGATTCATAATCACTCACTAGGCCAGGTTCCTGGGGTTGGTGATGAAATAAACAGATGAAGCACAATAGAATGCTCTTCTAAGTATGATACCTGATCTTTGCTGTAGAAGGAGTTGGCTATCACCAAGAACTATTCTGTCTCCAAGAGTTTCAGATTGTTCTTGTTATTCTCATTTTTGTAAAATACTCCCCATTCCCAATGCCATATGGCCAGCTTATTTTTATTTAACAAAAATGATTTGTAATGTATGACATGATGAAATTTATTTCATTTCTTAAATTTTTTTGGCCGCTTATAGTCTGTAAATGTGTCTTAAATGATTCCTGATTCATACCTGTAGAGATTACAGTACAAAAGCCTGTGGCATATATTTTATTTCTGTTTCTTAAAATCAGGTCCATCTTTAATTTCCTCAAAACAGTAATAAAATAGAAAGGAATTAAAACACAAAATGGAATTTAAAAGCTTTTACAAAACCTGAAATGTGTCTGATGAAGATAAAGAGCTTTTGGTTTAGAATTCAAAAGTATTCCTTTAAGAGGATTGATTGATAGTTACTTTTTTGTTTTTGTCTTTTCCATTAAATTCTTGTCAGTGCCTGAGTCTTCTACATGTTAATTCAGTTATGTTTTGATTTGCCTACATTGAAACAATTGAATGGTATCTGTGTCTAATTTGTGAAGTGCACATTACTGTAAGAAGAAACAACTGTTCTATGAACGTTTCTGAGACTAATCAATGCTAAATTGATAATAGGAAGCAGCAGATAACTCTGGCGTTTCATAGGTATGGTAGAAAATCTGACTTCATTATGGACATCTTCTTTTAAAATTGTAGATATGAAGTAGCTTTTAGTGTTAGTAAGTTCATATATTAAAGTAAGATGTGGCTCTCCTCTTGGTTAAAACTAGTGAGATAATTATATATTTAAAAACAGTTAGTTAAACAGAGGAACTTTATTCACTGGGAAAAATCACTGTGGATTCATTGCCAGGGCTAAGAAAATGTTTTATTATATAGTAAACTTGTCAAGGATGAAATATAAAATAATACTATATTTGTATTTCTATTAAAATCTGTATTTTAATTTACTGGAAATAAATAAGAGCATAATCTATAATTTATATATATATAAGTGAAATACCACTCACGCATCATCACGAAATCTCCAGAACTGTAAAGCCCACAAATTTGAAATTTGGCACATATGTTTCTGTTGGCTTCTAGGTGCTTGCTAAGAAAGGATCTTTCGAAATGACCATCAAAACGTATTTCTTATATTATTATTAACATGCTCTGATGCTAAGGAGTTTAGTTTAGTTTAGTTTTAGTTTATTTGTATGCCGCCCTTCTCCAGGGGGGACTCAGGGCGGGGAACAACTCAAAGGGGAAGGGAACATAAAGAACAGTACACATAATTAAAATACACGAAAATCACACAGCCATACCAGTCAAGAGGGGAGGGGAACTCATCAACCCCAGGCCTGCCGGCACAGCCAGGTTTTGACGGCTTTCCGGAAGGCCTGGAGAGAGGTGAGGGTCCGGATCTCCGCGGGGAGTTCATTCCAAAGGGCCGGAACTGCTACAGAGAAGGCCCTCCCCCGGGTAGTAGCCAGATGGCATTGGCTAGCAGACGGAACCCGGAGGAGGCCAACCCTGTGTGATATGACGGGTCTTTGGGAGGTAATTGGCAGCAGGCGATCTCTCAAGTACCCAGGTCCAATACCATGAAGGGCTTTATAAGTTACGACTAGCACTTTGAAGCGTATCCGGAGACCGATCGGTAGCCAGTGCAGCTCGCGGAGGATAGGTGTAACGTGGGTGTACTGGGGTGCACCCATAATCGCTCGCGCGGCTGCATTCTGGATGAGTTGAAGTCTCCGAATACTCTTCAAAGGCTGCCCCATGTAGAGCGCATTGCAGTAGTCCAGTCTTGAGGTCACGAGGGCGTGAGTGACTGTTGTGAGTGCCTCCCGGTTCAGGTAGGGGTGCAACTGGTGCACCAGGCGAACCTGGGCAAATGTCCCCCTGGTCACAGCCGACAGGTGATGTTCTAAAGTCAGCTGTGGATCCAGGAGGACTCCCAAGTTGCGCGCCCTGTCTGAGGGGCATAAATTTTCACCCCCCAGCCTGAGTGATGGAATAATAGCCAAATTCTTGGGAGGAAAACACAACAGCCACTCGGTCTTGTCTGGATTGAGTACAAGCTTGTTAACCCCCATCCAGACCCTGACAGCCTCCAGGCACTGGCACATCATGTCAACCGCCTCACTGAGTTGGCACGGGGCGGACAGATACAGCTGAGTATCGTCCGCATATTGATGGTATTTGATCCTGTGCCGTCGAATGATCTCACCCAGTGGCTTCATGTAGATGTTAAACAGAAGGGGGGATAGGACCGAACCCTGAGGAACCCCATATTTCAGGGGCCTAGGGGTCGACCTCTCTCCCCCAAGTAACACCGACTGCGACCTGTCCGAGAGGTAGTAGGAGAACCACCGGAAAACGGTGCCGCCCATTCCCACCTCTAGTAACTGTTGCAGAAGGATACCATGGTCGATGGTATCGAAGGCCGCTGAGAGGTCAAGGAGCACCAGGATGGAGGAATGACCTCCATCCCTGGCTCTCCAGAGATCATCGGTCAGTGCGACCAAAGCGGTTTCCGTGCTGTAGCCAGGCCTGAATCCCGACTGAAAGGCATCCGGATAATCGGCTTCATCCAAGGACCGTCGGAGTTGAGAGGCTACCACTTTCTCAACAACCTTCCCAATGAAGGGAAGGTTTGAGACTGGACGGTAGTTGTTCAAACTAGCTGGGTCCAACGATGGCTTCTTCAGGAGGGGTCTCACCACCGCTATCTTCAATGCCGGTGGGAAGAAGCCCTCCCGAAGAGAAGCATCCACCATCGCCTGGACCCAGCTCCGCGTCACCTCCTTGCTGTTCGCAACCAGCCAGGAGGGGCACGGGTCCAGTACACATGTGGCAGCACTCACCGCTCCCATGGCCTTGTCCACTTCATCAGGAGCAACAGGTTGAAAGTCAGTCCAGAGGTGGTGTTCAAGACCTTCCCCCGGTACCCCGGCTGGCTCTGCGCAATTGGAGTCCAGGTCCATCCGAGTTAGACATTCTTCTTCCCCTCCCTACCTGAAAAGAATTCTGTTCCAACTGCCACTTGGACATGGGCATGGCCAGCTTGTGATTCATCTGGCCTGCAGGCTGGGAGTTTAGACATTCTACTCCTTCTCCCCATCTGAAAACGCTCTGATGCTAAGGACTTAGACTGAGGGAGAGAAGGGGATAAAGTAGGAGAGGTCTTTGTGGGGCAAGCCTGAGGGAGAGAAGGGGAGAGGAAAGGCCGATCGTAACTAATCATTAATTTAGCACAATTTCGTAGGGGAGCACGGGTATCTGTCTAGTATACCAATAAAATAAAGAGCATAATCTGCTAATAAAAAAATTAAATATTCCCTACAAATTTAAATGCAGTGTAATTTGCTATATAATACTATTGTACAATAGGACTTCTCTGTTCTTCAGATTTGATTCCAAATATGTACCGGGACAGTCCTTTGTAGATTCTGCATGACCCCAAGAAAAGATTTAACTGCTCTAAAGGGTTGATTTGTGTATTTATAGCTCTGTGCATTCTGAAATACCTTTCCAGAATTGAATCTGCAGTATAACACAACTGTGCTATACAGCTGTACTGCTTCAAAAGAAATCCACATAACTGTTTCCTGGAAAGATGCCTGATGACACATTGATCAATGTTCAGAACTTTGGCTGGCTGTTTCAGGAACTTAGCTGAGAAAAAGCAAATCAGCAGAACTACTGTATGACTTTCGTGTAAACTAGAAGCTATGGTAAAAAGATTATACAGTGCAATATGTGTACAACAGTTAACATTTTAAAAAATGAATATATATTTTAAAAAGGATACATTAAACAAATGTCCTTTGACAGAGGATGATAACAGGGGTAGAAGGGGAAAATAGGGACAACGGATTGTCAGAGTAGGAAAAAAAGTTAGTGTTTCCCTCCTTAAAATGCACACTGCCAAAATTGGTTAAACAGAAAAGATTACAATTCCCTAGATGGACATGGACAAGTAGTGGGTTTTTTCAACAAAAAATCATCAGTGATTTTTTTCAGGATGTTTTTCAACTTCTTAATCTAGCTCTTCTCTTTAGGAGTAGGTTTGGATTCCCATTCAAATAGTAATTGTGTCTGTTTCTTGTTTTCATGGTCAGTCAAGGTTGGCTAGCTGCTACTATCTGCTGAGGCTGTCTCAGAATACAACAAGTTATCAGGTTGTTTATAAGAGACTGTGTGGTTACAAACCTGACGTGAACCATTTTTAAAGGTTCTAGGGCTGTACCCAAAGCATTTGGGAATCATGTTGGCTTAATTTGTCCATATCCCTGGCTTAGAACCTGTCTGTTTAAGGGATTTCCTATCTAATTCTGAGTCTGTTTTGTTCTTTTGATCTGCAGCAAAGTATACACCCACGACTGTATATGCACATATCTGATTTCCTCTCAGAAAAGAAAATATTTTCTCATGTACTGTCTCCAAATTGTGTGGTGTACTCTATTTAGGACAGGGATGCGGTGGCTCGGTGGCTAAGATGCTGAGCTTGTCGATCAGAAAGGTCAGCAGTTTGATGGTTCAAATCCCTAGTGCTGCGTAATGGAGCCGCGTTACTTGTTCCGCATTCTGCCAATCTAGCAGTTCAAAAGCATGTAAAGCATGTAGGTAGAAAAATAGGGATCCCCTTTGGTGGGAAGATAACAGCATTCCATGCACTTTCGGCGTTTAGTCATGCTGGCCACATGACCATGGAGACATTTTTGGACAGTGCTGGCTCTTCAGCTTTGAAATGGAGATGAGCACGGCCCCCTAGAGTCCGGAACGACTAGCACATATGTGTGAGGGAAACCTTTACCTTACTCTATTTAGAATTACAGAGTTGGAAGGGATCTTGGAAGTCTTGTAGTCCAATCCCCTGTTCAGGCAGGAAACCCTATCATTTCAGACAAATGGTTGTCCAATCTTTTCTTTAAAACTTTCAGTATTGGTTTTGTACTACATAATTAAATTTTGTACTGTATAACAATTTATTTTACAATTTATTGTATATATACATAAAGTTATTTTATTAAATAAGAGCTTTTTACTCAAATTATTTTTTAATTAAAGTGTTAAATGTAAATTTAATAGCTTTTTAGCAGAAATTGATGTCAAAATGCTACTAATAATAAGACATGCCTGGATTGTGTTAACTATTAGGGACAGCACTAATGTCCTCTCCTATTCTTAAAAATAAAGTGTGGTATATAATTATTGCAACAATTTTGATTATCTTGTTTTGTCTTAAGCACAACATTGCAGCAGGAAGGCAAATAATTTGCTCCAACATCTAATAACACCTAATAACTGTATAGCTTGAGTAAGTTATAATTATTTCAATGATGGGTTTGTCCATAAGCTATGGACAAGAGGTGTGTCCGCCCACTCTTCCTGTTGTGTTCCTGCTAAGCAGGAGTTTCCACATTCTAGAATTCTGTAATAGTTCTAATGAAAAAGTACTGAAAGCAGCAAATTTAGGTTGGCATATTTTATCATCATGCTCTGTAAAGATTAGCTTTCATTAAAATAAACGTGAAGAAAACAATGGGCATAATCAAGAGTCTGGAAACTCAATCTTAGCCAGATCCTTAAATGTTTCTTTCTTACATTAGCTTTGAGAAAGGATAACTGAGATCTGTTAGCACTTTCAAAGTACCTCAAAGAACATCATACTGAAGAAGTCAAGGCCTATGCCAGAATGTTCTTAAACTATAGGAAAATCATTCCTATTGAATGAAAGAACAATTTTATAGCAGAACTAGCTGCAACAAAATACAGGTAGTCCTCAACTTACAACAGTTTGTTTAGTGACCATTTCAAAGTTACGAGACTGAAAAAAGTGACATGACCATTTTTTACATATGACCATTGCTGTCAGTGGTCATATGATTACATATCCCAGTGGTCATATGATTACAATTTAGATGTGGGGACTGATTCATATTTATAAAGGTTGCAGTGCCCCGGGGTCTTGTGATCACTTTTTGCTTGTGATCATCTTTTGCGACCTTCTGACAAGTCAATGGCAAAGTCAGATTCCATTAACAACCGTGTTACTAGCTTAACAAGTGCAGTGATTCACCTAACAGCTGTGGCAAGAAAGGTTGTAAAATGGAGAAAAGTTCACTTTAACAAATGTCTTACTTAGCAATAGAAATTTGGGGCTCAATTATGAATTTAAGTCAAGGTCAGGGTGGGTTCCTGCCAGTTCTAACCTCTTCTATAGAAGAGGTTCCACAAATCTACTGTGGTGTTCAGAACTGGTTCCAGCTCCCTCCCCCCGCCCGTCCGCACCATGCTTGCCCTGCCCGCCGCTCACTGATTGGCTGGCTCACCAATCACCCCACCTGCCTCTAAGAGTCCTATCTAAACCTTAAAGTCTTAAAGCTGTCAAGTTTGAACATCCCTGGGTTTTTTTTCTAAAAGGTTAGGGGTGCAAGGATCTTGTAACTTGACAGCTTTAAGACTTGCGTGCTTCAAATGCCAGAGTTTCTGAGCCAGAGTTTTTGATTGCTAAGCAAGAGCTTTGTTAAGTGAGTTTCATCACATTTTACAAGTTGGCCACGCCCACCCAGTCACATAACCGGCAAGCCACTCCCACCCAGTAAAATGGCTAGCAAGCCACTCCCACAAAGCAGGCCACTCCTACAGAAGAGGTTCTAAAATTGTTGAAACCCACCACTGGTCAAGGTCTACTTGTAAGGTAAGCAGAATTTACCTTTTATTTCTTACTTTTATAACAAGATCTTTTTTACTTATCCTAACAAAGTCTTATCAACTATGTATTTCATATTTTTAAGTGTCACAGCCCCCAGTTTTGATTCCAGCGGTTTTCTAGTTCTTTCATTCTTACAATATATTTATGTATAAGTTGGACAGAGAAAATATGTATCCTAGTCTCATTACCTATTCCACATTACTATGTGACTCTAAACTCAACACATTTACAGTAGCTTCTTGTTCATTATAAAAAGTTCCTCAGAAGAAGAATTAACTATTCTGGCACACCCAGTAGTTTTTATAATAATAATAATATGTTACAATCTGGTATGATCAACAGACTTAAAGACCTTGTTTTAGTCAGCAAAAACCAATGTATTCCTTGTTAAATATCTTGTCCTTTTTATTGAGTATGTATTTTAACTGTATGCTCTCTAGGTCAAATCTTGCTTGGCAGAACTATTTTTCTAAGTTTAACTTGCATATTTGACATCAATAATTCATGGTCTGTTCCACTATATGCACCAGGAAGTTTCCCAACACTGGCAGGGCGAGCTATTGTACGAAAGCAGGGAGGAAACCTACACTCACGATCATTAATGAAATGTCTCTACAAGAAAACAACCAGCTCAGAGAGCACCAAGAAGTACACAATTTTATTAAATCAAAGTAGATTCTGTGGATGCAGGAAACCTGAATAGGCTCAGGGAGAAAAGAGTTAGTTACCGTGGCAACAAGAACAGAGTTTTGGGGACTTCCTGGGAGGAGCTTACTGGTGGAAGCAGCAAAAAATCAGCTGCCTCCGAATTCCTGGCTACGTACCTGATTAGAGGATCTTCCATCTGACGTCTTATCAGGTTTTCTTATCCTTCAGGCAAGAGGGAAAGAAGAAACTGTTTTGCTGGCAAATGCTCTTCGATTTTTGCAGCTTTTGTGCTTGCAAGGAAAGGGGGGCTAGCCCAAGGCAGAACGGCTGTCCGTGCTGGGAACTTCAAACTGCCTTGTGCAGGACAAAGTAGGTCTCTCCCACTCTGCTCTAAGTTTTGTTTGATTTAATCTTATCACGAGCTGAATCCGTTTACTGCGAGGACAATAATTGCTTATCAACATTTTAGCTTCTTCTTTTTTTCTCCTCCGAAAAATTATTTACTCAGAGGCTTTTAAAATGGCGCCGAGCAGGCTGGTTTCTCCGGTAATAACGAACACTTTTTGCTAATTCTCACAAGACTTCAAAAGAATTCAAAACAAAAGAGATAGCTTATCACATGTTTTGGTTTCACAATAGAAGAATTTTACTCCTTCATTAACTTTGCTTATTTGGAAGTTAAACGGTGATGAATCTGTTGAACGGTCTTGTTACAATGTTTACTCACTGAAACTTTTGCCAAGCCTTAAATTTCAAAATAAAAGCCTCTTTACTTAAAGCTGTATATTTAGGCAATAGAGTTTTATTAACTGCAGGCAGACAAATTTTGAAATGGCCTCAAAACCAAATATTAACTTGAAGTCGTCACCCTCTACTTCCAGGGGCACAACCTCAGTGCCTGGTACAAAGCTGCAGCCTCCACTTCCTACGCCCCCTGCTGGGGATGTGTTAACGAAAGAATTTTTTCTGAGTAATCTAAGCGAGGCTTTTAATGCACAGACAATTAAAATGGAAGATAAATTTAGAGATAATAGAGAGGAGAGAAAAGAGGAAATAAAAGAAATGAAAGAAGAAATTAAAAGTGAAATTAAAAGTGAAATAAAAGGACTTAAACAGGAGTTGTATGAGAAATTTGAGGCTAAGGTTGATAAAATTAGAGACGACATGCTGAGTCTTGTAACTGTATTAACAGAACATATTTCTGGAGTGGAAGATACTCTAGAGGTTCTTAATGATGCCAATGCTAACTTGACATTGAAAACAGAGGTGGTGGAACAAAAAGTGGAAAATGCTGAAAAAGAAATTATTATGATACAGTACCGACAAATGGAGTTCGCATTAAGAGTAAGGGGGCTGCGTGAGGAGAAACAGGAGAACCTGAAACAGATCCTATCGGAAGCTTTTGACCGCCTGATGGGAAGACCAGGGACCAACCAAGGCTGGCAAATTGACAAAGCTTACCGCGTTAACTCCTGGCTGGCAAAGCAGAAGCAGCTTCCTCGAGACATCGTTATATATTTTACTACAAGAGAGTTCAGAAATATGGTACTGCAAGCGTCTTATAACACTAAGCTTCAAATTGGCGGTCAAGACCTGGCTGTTTTGAAAGAGATACCACCTCAAATGTTAAGAGCCAGAAGAGACTACGCTTTTTTGGTCGAAGAACTCAGAAATCGTCAGATACAGTATAGATGGGATGCACCATTTGGCATCATATTTACATTTGATAAGCAAAGGTACCGCCTCAACTCTGTATGGAAAGCCCGAGATTTTTATTATAATATATTGAAGGCCGGACACCCTGCACCATCTGGACCTAGAGAAAGACCACAAGAAGGACAGGATAGACAGCAAACTACACAACCACCAGACAAGATGGAGCATCTCTCTTCTCTAGAAGTGCAAGGTGCTATGGAACCAAGACCTAGCCGCATGACTACTAGACGTATGGAGAAACAAGCTAAGAGGCAACAGCATCAACAATCATCGGCCATCGATCAAGGAACTACAACAACAAATCTGGAAGCAGTGGGAGGAGCTAGACCTAAGGTTAAACAGGCCGTGCAGGAAGCTCTAAAAATGCTTCAACCAACCAAAGATGACAACTAAGATTTTAACATGGAATGTCAATGGACTGAACTCTCCACAGAAGAGGAAGAAAATATTTCATTATCTTAAACAGTTTAAGAACGATGTAATTTGTTTGCAAGAAACTCATATCAAGTCAACTGATCAAAAATATTTGATCAACTCAAAACTTGGTCAACATTTTGCAGCTTCTGCTATGGAAAAGAAGAATGGTATAGTTGTATACTTAAGAAAAGATATGAAAGCTGAATTAATAGAAGCAGATCCCTTCGGAAGATATATTGCTTTAGACTTAATCTTAGAAGGGAAAAAGACATTACTTTTGGGAATTTATGCTCCCAATCAACAGCAAGATAGATTCTATAGAAATCTTCATGCTAAATTAGTACAGTGGGACTATAGTTCCTGTATACTATTGGGTGACTGGAATGGAGTGATAGACACTAAGAGAGATAAGAAGATTTCCCGCCTAAATACCAAGATGCGAGCAAAGTTACCCAAATCTTTCTTTGACATTATGGATGATTTTGAATTGAGAGATATCTGGCGAGAAAGAAATGCAGAGGAATATGACTTCACTTTCTTCTCGGACAGGCATCAATCCCTTTCAAGGATCGATTTTATTCTAACCACTAATGATTTGCTTTCTAGGGTCAAGAAAACAAAGATTGCAGCTAGAGTCCTTTCGGACCATAACCCAGTTTGGATGGAGTTGGGAAGGGTAGTGCAGGCAAGAAGGTTTTGGAGACTGAATGAAAATTTATTTAGATATGAAAACTATATTAATGATTGTAAAAAATTACTATCTGAATATTTTGTTTTGAATATGAATAAGGGTACATCTATGGAATTTGTATGGGATGCAAGCAAAGCGTATATGAGAGGAGTTTTGATGAATATAAATAAAACACATAGAAATAAGCAAGGGCTAAAACGAACAGAACTGGAAGAGGAAATTAAGAGAAAAGAGCTGGAGTTAACAAGGAAACCAGACGATACAAAGGTTAAGGAAGTTATTAACATATTAAAATCTCAATTTGACATGTTGATCTCTGACCAGGTAGCTACTAATTTATTATATGCAAAACACAATACTTTTTGTAATGCAAACAAACCTGGCAGATGGTTAGCTTATCAGATTAGGAAAAAAAGGAAAACTCGAAATATATCTAAACTGATTTACAGAGGGAAGGAGGTGTTCCAACAGGAAGAGATTCAAAAGGCTTTCTGGGAATTTTTTACAGAACTGTATAAAGGGGATAAAATTAATGGTTTAGACATAGACAAATATTTAGACAAGGAGAAAATACCTTCAGTTAGAGAAGAACACAGGCAAAAATTGAATCAACCAATAACCTCGGGGGAAATCCTGCAGGTAATTAAGCAATTAAAGCCAGGGAAAGCACCAGGTACAGATGGCTTGACAGCGGTTTACTACAAAAACTTACAGTTAGAAATGGTAGAACCTCTTAGAGAATTATTTAATATGATTCAAACGGAAGGTAAAGTCCCTCCATCTTGGAAGACAGCGTTTATATCTTTGATACCCAAAGAAGATCAAGATACTACTCAACCCAAAAATTATAGACCCATTTCATTACTGAATGTAGATTATAAAATTTTTACTAAAATATTAGCAAATAGGTTAATGTTGGTCATTCAACAATTGATACATACGGACCAAACAGGTTTTATACAAGGGAGACAGATGAAAAGTAATGTCAGATTAATTATTAATGCATTAGAATATTTGGGAAAGAACAACCAGATCCCTGCTGCGTTTATATTTTTGGATGCTGAGAAGGCCTTTGATCGAGTTAACTGGCAATTTCTGCTGAAGATATTGCAAAAAATGCAGATAGGAGATAATTTTTTACAGTCAATTAAAGCAATATACCAACAGCAAACAGCACAAATCATAGTCAATGGAAGTTTAACAGACTCTTTTCAAATTGGAAAAGGTACAAGACAGGGTTGTCCTTTGTCCCCATTATTGTTTATTATAACTTTGGAAGTATTGTTGAATAAAATACGGGGCTTGGATGGTTTAAAAGGGATCAAGATTAGGCAGCAAGAATATAGAGTCCGCGCTTTTGCGGATGATTTGGTCATAATATTGGAACAACCGCAGGAATCCAGTATGGTTTTAATGAATACGATTAATCAATATGGTCAAGTGTCTGGCTTTAAAATAAACTTAGGAAAAACCAAAATATTAGCTATAAATATGAATATTAAACAAAAGGAAGAATTAGGAGTGATGCTAGGATGTGAGGTAGTTAAAAAAGTCAAATATCTTGGAGTTAACATTTTAACTTCAAATGGGAAATTATATAAGCATAATTATGAACCACTTTGGCATAGCATACAGACAGAGATGAAAAAATGGGAGAAATTGCACTTATCTTTGCTGGGCAGGATAGCGGCAGTGAAAATGAACATTTTACCAAAATTTTTATTTCTTTTCCAAATGTTACCTATACTTAAAAAAGATGCGAACCTTTTAGAATGGCAGAAGGGTATCAACAAATTTGTGTGGGCAGGAAAGAAGCCGAGGGTAAAGATGAAAATAATGCAAGATGTACGTGAGAGAGGAGGATTGAAACTACCTAATTTAAAACTATATTATGATGCAGTGGCATTATCTGTAATTAGTGATTGGATTCATTTAACCAATGATAGAATATTGAACATTGAGGGACACGATCTGGTATTTGGTTGGCATGCTTACCTGTTATTCAACAAAAAATTGGATAAGAACTTTAAAAGTCATATTTTGAGAAATGCTTTATTGCGGGTTTGGAAGAAATACCAATATAAATTAAATGACAAGATACCCATGTGGGCAATTCCTAGACATGCAATTGAAAATATGAATACAGCACAAAAACAGGATAGATTTACTTACAGACAGCTTCTTACCTCGGAAAGGGGGGTATTACAATTAAAATCTTTAGAGGTATTAAAAGAGGAGAAGGTAGTTCAAACATGGTTCCAGTATGGGCAATTACAGGCTAGGTGGAAAATAGATCAAAAAATCGGCTTCATTCAAGTTGAGGATAATCTGTTTAAACAAATAAGAGATCAAAGCTTAATGCATATAAAGAGGATATATAATGTATTAATACAGATGGATTCGGAAACAGAATTAGTTAAAGATTGTATGATAAAATGGGCTCAAAATATTGAGGAACCAATAATGTTGGATACATGGGAAAGAATTTGGGTAAGAAATGTGAAATTTACACAAGCTCAAAATCTGAGAGAAAATTTTTACAAGATGTTTTATAGATGGCATTTAGATCCTAAAAAGTTGGCTTCTATGTATCCGAATGTACAGCCTAAATGTTGGAGGTGTGGTTCTCTCGATGCTACATATTATCATATATGGTGGACCTGCCAAAAGGTTAAGGCATTTTGGATAAAAATATGGTGGGTCATGCAAAATGTTTTTAAAAAAAGGATAAAGTTTATTCCTCAGTTATTTTTACTAGGTATATGTACTGATTTTACAGTGGTAGAGACCAATTTGATTCTGCACCTGATAACTGCAGCAAGACTGTTGGTGGCGCAATATTGGAAGAAGGAAGACTTGCCTACAATCCAAGAATGGACATTGAAAGTAACAAACTTAGCTGAAATGGCTAAAATATCGGCATATCTCAAAGATCATTCAAATGAGAGATATAAACGAGACTGGAAAAAATGGATTGACTATATACAAAATAAATACGGGACTAAGAAATTCCAGTTAGCCTATGCTTAAGATCAGAAATGATTTAAACTGTTAAAAGTTAGTTCAGTAAGAAGAAGCTAAGTTCAATCTAGAATGTCATTAATTTCTTTATTTCTTTTTTCTCAATAGATTTTAGACTGTGTTAGTTAAAAATCCATACCGTGTACGGGTTCTGGGAAGTCGGGGGGGGAAGGAGGAGGGGGGATGGGGGGGTGGAGGGAGGGAGGGGTACACACAACAAAAAAAATTGTATTTCAATGTCTTAATGATTGACAAATGATGACATATTTGTGTTTGTTTTTTTTAAAGAAAAATAAAAAGTTCTCTTAAAATAAAAGAACAGAGTTTTGGTAGTGACTTGCGGTTATCTTTCCATAGACAACCATAACTACTTGGCTAAAAAGAACCCTATTATAGTTCCAGTTATCTGTTAGGAATATGGTTGGAAGTGTTGTGTTCAGGTTGAATAAACAATATCCAAATTGAGGGGAAATCTCTTGTACAAATGAAGGCAAATGAAAGCTCTTTTAATTGCTGACACAACAAGTTGTGATAGGTTTGGCACATTGCCATTCTGTTCCCTTTTCTTTGTCTGGCAATCAATATCTGTATTTTATCTGATTGATTACAACCCTAGATGTCATGCTTTTCAGATACTTTTAAACTATTAGCATTTTATTTTGCTGCATGTACATCTTTAAAACCCTTTGTGCTTATTTAACAATTACTTATTAAAAAAGAAAGGCTCTCAGGATGCTATGGAGTCAAAAACTAAACGTAATAGTTATCTCTAATGGCTTAATGGCAAGATTTTTGTCCTATTTACTAAAGAATCTAGCTCAAAAGGGAGCCAGAAAAGCGAATATTTTTCCAATATTTCCATTTGTGCAGTGCCTTTATTTCTAATTTTCTGCTAGGTTTATTTCTTCTTCTTTGTCCAGCTGAGCTCATCAGAATACCCCACAGAAGTGGGCTCTGATGCATTGAAGGGTATGATACAGATTGTAGTAATTGATTTCTGCTAACAAGCTATTGTGATGGAACTGATTACCGTATTTTTCGAAGTATAAGACGCACCGCAGTATAAGACGCACCAAGGTTTTGAAAAGGCAAATTTTTAAAAAGTAGGTAGCTAGATAGAGGGAGGGAGGGAGGGAGGGAGGGAGGGGGAGAGAGAGAGAGAGAGAGAGAGAGAGAGAGAGAGAGAAATACAGTAGGTAGGTAAGGAGAGAGAGAGAGTAGGTAGGTATGTAGATAGAAGGAGAGAGACACAGAGAGAGAAATACAGTAGGTAGGCAGGGAGAGAGAGTAGGTAGGTAGATAGATGGATAGAGAGAGACAGAGAAATACAGTAGGTAGGCAGGGAGAGAGAGTAGGTAGGTAGATAGATGGATAGAGAGAGACAGAGAAATACAGTAGGTAGGGAGAGAGAGAGAGTAGGTAGCTAAGTAGGTAGGTAGATGTTTCAAGGTGTATTTATTCAGGTGCTGGAGAAGGGAATCGCTGACAACTTAAGTCTTGTTTCTGCTGGCACAGCACTTGATCAATGTAATTCTCATCAATCACTCTAACTAAAAAGCTTTCCGAAAGGGGGAGGGGAATTTTTGCACTCTGCAAACCTCCCCAAAATGGCCCGTTTTTTGCTAAAACGGGCCCTTTTTTTCAAATAAAAGGCATGAATAGCTGGGGGAGGCTTGCAGAGTGCTTCTGATGGGGGGAGAGAACAAAACATGTCGTGTTTTTCGCAAAAATGGGCCTGTTTTTTGGCAGAGCCTTATGGAGGCTTACAGAATGCTGCTGGGGGATTGGGGGGGGGCAAAAAGCGGCCCATTTTTGCCCTTCCCAGCCCCCAGGAGCTCTCTGAAAGCCTTCATAAGGCTATGCACAGCCATTTTGGTGAAAGGGGAGGGACTTCGGGAGGCAAAAAATGCTGTATTCGATGTATAAGACGCACCCAGATTTTCAGCCTCTTTTTTGAGGGAAAAAGGTACGTTTTATACTCCAAAAAATACGGTAGTTGCATCTTTCTTACACACATCAGATTAAATTTAGGGAAAAGGAGTTTGAGAGTTTTAAAAAGGCCCTTGTAAATCTGAAGAGGAAATTTCACAAGGGGTTCACCACCATTCTAACACTCAAAATCCAGAGTTGTAGCACCCCATGTTTCCAGATCATGAATTCTTAGTCTAGTTTTCAGTCAAGAAGTCTTGCAATGACCTGGGCTTCTGACAGGCAGAATGCATTTGGTATTTTTTGTCTAAGTGCATACAAAAGAATTGAAACAAATGTGAGATGAAACTTTTCCATATATAATGTATGCCGGGTACAAACTTGGCAGAAAACTTTTTATAATAACCCATGTTAAAGCGATCTTCTCATACTTCTCATCATTTGGAGCACTCAAATTTAGGTCTGTCGTGGTTAGTTACAACAAGGAAAAGTTAACTATTAACTAAGCTTAAATATTTATTATGAGTTCAGGAAATAAATAAAACCTATACAGTCTGTATGGTTAACATTGACATTCGTATATATAGAACTATTTTACCTTAACTGGAAGCAGTTCGTCAAAAGCCTCACATTGTTCTTGAAATTGTTTTACTCAGATGCTAGAGATGTGAGATTAGCTCAGAGTTCCCTAACTTGAAATTTTCCAAATCCACTGAGATACCAGTTTCCTGAATCCCAACAAGTATATGATGGTCATTAAGTTGGGGAAGGCTGGACAGGGATCTTATACATGCAAGCTGTCTGGGATGTGGTGGCTCAGTGGCTAAGACACTGAGCTTGTTGATCAGAAAGGTCAGCAGTTTGGTGTTTGAATCCCTAGTGTCACGTAACGCAGTGAGTTCCCGTTACTTGTCCCAGCTTCTGCCAACCTAGCAGTTCGAAAGCATGTAAAAATGCAAGTAGAAAAATAGGGACCACCTTGGTGGGAAGGTAACAGGGTTCCATGCGCTTTCGGCATTTAGTCATGCCGGCCACATGACCATGGAGACACAGAGACTTCTTTGGACAGCGCTGGCTCTTTGGCTTTGAAATGGAGATGAGCACCGCCCCCCTAGAGTCAGGAACAACTAGCACATATGTGCGAGGGAACCTTTACCTTTACCTTGCATCCAAGCTATATGGACCCTTGTAAATTGTGCTAATAAAAAACTCTGTCAGTTAATTTATTCATACAGCAGGATAAGTTAGTTCAGTTCAATTCAGTTTAGGGCTCCGTTTTATATAAAGAAGGTCTCAGACTGAATGTCTGATATCTTCTATTCAAATTGCAAGTACAGTTAGTGAGAGAGGGCTCTACTTGACATTTTGTAAAATTGCTGTCATTTTAATAAATACCGTAATATTACTATTTATTGTTGATAAACAAGAAAGGAATGGACTATGGAAACATGTAAACTGAGGGGGGAAAGTGTGATATTTTGTTTTCCTAGATTTCTGTCTTGATTTAGCATGCTAGACATTTAAAACACAAATATTAAACATACGATAAAAATGTTTCAAGACTAAAAATACGGTAAAAAGGTGCAACACTAATATTGGATCTCTGGATAGTTTAAAAAAAATCCCACCTCCGTTTGTTTGTATCTAAGCTTTCTTAGAAAATCCATTCAAGTAGGCAATTACTAGGCAGAGATACTGAAAGGCAAAATATGTGGTCTTTTAAGAGATTATTGAAAGCCAGAAAATAAGCCATTCATTTATTCAAACAGCATATAAGTAGGGGGAATGTTTAGCTTGATGGTCCTTTCCTAGAGTTTTAGACATCTAAGATTTAAAAATCACATTTATTGATTTCAGGGAAATTATTTTGCAAGTTGGATTAACATTCCCTGCATTTCTAATATTTCATAAATTACCATGTGAAAATAATTGTTTCTGTTGGATTACATTCCCTGTAAGCTTCCCTTCATACTATTTCTACTGTAGGCTGGGTTCTCCATCAGCAGTGTGTGTATCATGTACTTTCAGAGCTAGATCTCAGTAGAGATGAAGGATATGATGGGAAAGGTTTATAAAAAGTATTTATTCAGCACATAAAATTTGACAAACTAAGACTGAAGAGTTAAGTTACTTGTTTCTCAGCCATATTTACAGTTCAGAAGTAAAATGAGAAGCAAAGAAAAAGCTGAAAAGGAACAATTTATAAGGAATACATTGAACCCTTTGGAATGTAAAAAGGAATGCTACAGAAAAGTTATTTAGCTATTTACTGGGTTGTGATGTGACTTTTTCAAATTTTATTTTCTTTATTGCAAAATAATAGATTTTTTTTTCCTTTTCCACCCCTGCATCCCTTCCCTTCTCTAACACAGGAACAGTTTTTAGCATTATGAAAGCACTTTTTGTAGGAATTGAAGGTATTGAATTTCTGGCTAGAATGCAAAATAGTTCAATATCCATTAATGCAGCATGTTTACCATTTCTCAGGAGACTTAGGGCCCTGATTTGGCTGAAGATTCTTGAAATAGAGGGTTACATTTCCCTTGGATAAATGAGAATGATTTCTCTAAGGAATGACTTGAAAATGAGAGAAGAGCGAAATTTATTCTGAAGACTTTTAGAACAGTTTTAACCACAATAAATCTGGTATGAATTAATAGAGTTTCTGGTGGTATCCTGGCCTTGGGGCATGATTGATTTTGTACTGAGGGAAAGGAGAGAAAGGTACTTCCTGCCCTCACTTTTGTTTATTTAAATTTCCAAGAGATGATTGATTAGCCATGGGCAAAAACAAATGAATCATAACTAGGGGGTAAACGTCCCAATTTCTTGCATTTGCTTAGAGAATGCTCTTGATGCATTCTCTGTGCTTTTCTCTTAGAGTAAAAAATGCTACTTCCAATAAAACAATATTTAAATAAAATATTGACAGAAATCCCCCAAAGTCATATATTGAACTCTTACATAGCTTTTTCCAAATGCTGAATTAATATATTAACAGATATGGCAATGACAGAAATGGTTGCAGGCTGTGTCTCTTTTAAGACACTAAATATTTTCTGTATGATTCCATGTATTGCAGCAGGAAAAGTATGATGAAAAGGAGTAAAAAAAATCTTGACAGTTCACATGTTTGGAACTGCCTTAAGAATATTTTCTTCAAGCCTGGACAACTCAGTAGGAAGAAATGGGACATATATTGTATGCATAGTTATCTCTAGGCTGTGGCAGTAATCTTAACAGAATGAATATTTTATTCTCACACTTTTAAAGAATAGGCAACCAGAGACAACACACAGAACATGAACTCCAAATTGGACTCCAAATTCATCTAGATTATTTTAATAAGTAAACTCTCACTGATTAGCAGAGGCTCAGCTTTGAGTGTTTTGCTGAGCTTTGGAGGTAGCATGATAGCATAGCTTCCAAATGTCTCCATCAGTATGAAAAAGCAGGATGGGTTCACACCTTCTGCCAAACTCAGAACTGCACTTTGGATGGCATGCAGGGAGGAGGCACTTCAAAAAGTAGGTTAAGCCAAGGCAAAGACGTGAATGCATCCAGAAATAAAATCTGATTTAATGGAAAATTGCATTAACTTAAAGACAATCCATATGATTACTCTTGATGAATTTAAAGTAACACTCTTTGTAGCATTGGATTTTAGTTTAAATCCCTTTGTCCCATAAGATCCAGTTCTCATCCTGGATCTGGTTACTGATCTGGTGTTATTCTGCTTGAATGACTTCCTTTTAGTAGCTTCAGTTGATAGCCTGGTCATAATTGTTCATGTTCTAGTGTCTTAATCTTGGCAGTTTATTGGAGAGGTGGCTGCCTTTTTTACTGTTTAAAAATTGCAATTGACTTAGATTAGTATGGCAAGATTATAAATGCATATAGTGTTTTGACCACTTCACATCTGTGCTTTGTCAGCTCCCTATTCATTTCAATCTCACATTAAAAGGATTGATATTAACTCTTGAATTATTCCATCAAAAGGAGAGCAGGTAACTAATTTTTAGAAGTGGAATTCCAAAGAATGTTTTAATGAAATGAGTTGCCTGTTATTGTCTCTATAGACAAACACAGCATTTTAAGTAAAGAATTACTTGAATCTCACATTTTAAATTTACCCGAATTATTATTTTCTCTTCCTTTGTGTGTTTTAACGTTGTGTTTATATTATTGAGCCACTAAGGCAACTTGGGCTGTCCGACTCTTACATAAAATAAGGAAGTGTACTCTCAGAGTTTGTTAAAAAAAAAAAAAAGGAACAAGACTTACATTGCAGCCACATTCATCTTGGAAAAAATCTTTTAAGATCAGATAAATATTCAGGGAGGGTCTCAAGTCTTCATCAACTAGCCAGAGTTTGTGAATTTATGATTGTTAAAGTGATATTTAGACATCCATTGTTTTCATATTCACAAATTTTGACAGGATATGCAGCAGGATATGGCCAGTGTTCTATATTTATATTTTTATGTGTACAGATAAATGTGTGTCATATCAATGTTGTATGTAAATGGGGAAACACAAGTGTCTTTGTGTCAGAAAATATTTTGGCATATATCATATGGTACAGTGCTTTTTCATTCCCTGCCTCCCACTCCAGAGAAACCTGAATGCAATCTTAATCAGTCTCTGGTTGTTATCTGAGCACAGTGTGGCAAGATAACTAAAGAGACGATCAGATATTCATTCCTTTGTGGGTTCATCAATGAAACATAGACAGTGGGAGCTGTCTCTTGTGTGGATGTCTTTCAGCTTCTTACACCTGACATCAATCCCTCTGTAACCTTTTATTTATATTCCTTTTATGGGACTAAAATCTGAGTGAAAGACATCAGATTGACATTCTTGAACACTGATGCCTTTTATCAAAGAGAATTTAAAAAAAAAGATAGAGCTCTGCTGACTTGAATGCAGCCTTTTTCAGCATTGTGTCCTTAACCGTATATTGAAGTGGAGGGGTGAAAGTTCATTCTCTCTGTCACTTCATTCTTCTGTTAAGAATTGTGTCAGCAAGGATGCTATAAGAGCTTGATGCAATCTTATCCTAGAATGTTTTTCTACAGGAGGGACGCTTGATTCTGAACACCTGAAATGGTCTGGAAATGGGGGAAAATGCATTGTGTAGCCTCAACTCTTTTTTTGAGTGCGTGTCTCTGTGTGCTCTGTTCTGATTTATAAAAAGCACTCACTTTCTATAGCAAGAGAAAATTAGAAATAGTTTTACTTCTCGACTGAAGTACTGGTGGTACAGTTATAAAGACAATCTATGTGCTGAAGATTTTTAAAAGTACGATATTTCTTCATGTTTCCTGGGAATGCATAGATTGAAGATGAACAAAATAGGTCTCTTAAAACAGATTTAACTAATTAATCAAGAAATTGAGAACTAGTAGTCTTGGCCATTCACAGTGTGATATTAATGGGTCTTAAAATTAATATTCAGGATGTACAATCAAGTCAAATGCTAATGCAAAAACAGCAAAACCATATTCAAATTCTTATTTTACTGGAGCCTCATATATTTCAAATATAATGTGGCTCTGGAAGATGATGTGAACAGACTGTTAGATCCTGAAGATACACTTTTACGTTTTCTTTAAAAGTAAGAAATACATCATCTTCCCAAGTCAAAACAACTAGGAATTCAGCTTGAGGTGTGAACTCTGTCTAAGTGTGCGTGTATGTGTATTGTTCTATCTTGAAAAGCTATGGGGATATTGTCCTACAATAACTGTGGTTAAATGTGGTTTTCTATTATTTTCTAGGAAACATTGTAAAGTGTTTTTAAATAAGAACAACAGTTTATATGGCAAGGCAAGAAAGCACGAATCAAAGCCCAAACTTTGCAAAAACTCAGAGAACTGGGAGGCTTCGGAGTACCCAACTGGGAAGCATAACGCAGCAATCATGACATGGGTGAAAGATTGGGTGATGTTGAATAGAAGGCGCCTATTGGCTATAGAGGGACATGACCTCCCCCAGGGATGGCATGCCTCCCTCTGGCAAGAAAGAGACACCCCCCATAGGTACTTCATGGGACATTATATTCGGAAGATTTTGATGGGGGTCTGGGAAAAAATGAGGAAAAAATATTATCTTAGGGTTCCGTGTTGGTTGGCACCATTAGAGGCCTTAACGCATCCGAGTTTATTTAATTGGACAAGAAACATAACATATAAAGATATCATGACAGAAGATGGCAATATGAAAACAAAAATGGAATTAGAGCAACAGGGAAGGAATTTGGAATGGTGGGAATATTTACAGGTTAGAAACAGGTTTAAAAGTGATAAGGCACGTTTCGGGATCTACCCAAACCCTCACGGGCTAGATAAGATCTTGTTTGGTGGAGACAAGAAAATGTTATCGAAGATCTACCAATTTTTGACCTGCCAAGATACTAATGAAGAGATGGACAAAAGCCTTCTAATAGTATGGGAGAGAAACCTAGGTTATGAAATTGAAATGGGCAAATGGTGGGATCTATGGAGTAAGACCATTAAACTTACAACATCTACTGCATTCAAAGAAAATATATACAAGATGGTTTATAGGTGACACTTCCCCCCAACGAGGTTAGCCAAGATGTTTCCTGGGTTATCTCCATTGTGTTGGAAATGTGGAAGAAAGGAGGGCACATTCTATCATATTTGGTGGTCCTGTACTGAGGCCACGAAATATTGGAAAAGGATTAAAAAATGGTTAAAAGAGGTTACCGGGGCAAACATTGAATGGAGACCTGAGAACCTGTTACTAAGCATCAAACCAGATAACATAAGCAGTTCAATATGGCACTTGAGCCTGCATATAATTGTGGCCGCAAGAATAACCTATGCACAATCTTGGAAATCCACCACTATACCGCCGGAAGATGCTATAATTAAAAAGATCTACGAATGTGCAGAAATGGACAGAATGACGGGTTGGCTGAGGGACAAAGGAGAAACAGAACATTATCTTAGCTGGAACCTATGGTATATGTGGGCGACTAGGAGAACAGCAGGGACTTAAAATGGGGAAAGTTAACATAGGTACCGTAATAGATCCCTGAATCTTGCAATGAGAAGATGTGGCTTAGAGACCTAATAATGAGGAAAGAAAGAAAAAACTGGGCTGTGAATGACTGTCACCGTGGGGGGGGGGAGGGGGGGTTGTATGTTTAAAACGGCATTTGTATCTGTATGTTTTACTTTATATTGTTATGTATGATTTGTCTTGCTTATGTCGTTGTATTTATGTCGTTGTATTTTTCTTCTTGTTTTTTAAAGGTAATAATGTTTAATAAAAATTATATTAAAAAAAAAAAGAACAACAGAATAATTTTTAGGGGTAGAACATATAACATGTGCTTTCCAATTTGAATGGATCTGAAAGTTTTGGTACTAATATGTTGGCATTCAAATGGACATTTGAAAGAGTGCATTAATTGTAATTTAGATTTTGGCGCATCTATAGATGCCACTTATACTTACTTTAGAAATTTTGCATGGGAGTGCTGGGTACAGCTATCAAATTAATAAAAACATGATTCACAATGGTTCCTATATTGGAGCCACTTATTACTGTTACTTCATATATTTCATAATGCTGGTCCATCAATATTAAAGCGCTATATGGGCCAGGCAATCTTGTATGACTGCCTTTTAATAAGAACATCTATCTACCTGTCCTATCAGGTCAGATAGGGTAGCATGCTACTGGTTCCTTCCCCCAAATATAAACATGTCTGTTCCATAGCAATCCCTGTCCTATCAAATAGCTAGCCTGACTTGAAGTTTGCCAGGCTTCCATCCTTTTAGCCTTTTGTAAGGATCTAAAGACCTGCCTTCCCCTCCAAGCATTAGGAGAGGATTAGATAATGGCACATTAACATGGAATTGTTGCCAGGATTTTGTTGCTTTAATGTTTTAGGCTTTAACTGGCTGTTTTACAGTTTTAAAAAATGATTTTATCTGACTTTTATTTTTTGATTGAAAGCCACCCAGAATTGGATGAAAGATGGGCAGCTATATAAATGTTTTAAATAAATAAAATAATGTGATGAGGAAAATATGAAGAGGGTATTTTTGTAGATTGCAGATTGCCATATGCAGTGTCCTTGGCTGGTACAATTTATTAGAAATTGAAATTCCATAAAATATGAAAGGTAGTTTATTACTTGGTCAGGATGAGTACATTGTACATAACATACAAATTCAACAATTGTCTGACTTCCCCCAAATTAAGGATGTGAGTGTTTTTCTTACTGTGTATATAAATCTGAAGGAACGCGGTGGCTCAGTGGCAAAGACGCTGAACTTGTCGATCAGAAAAGTCGGCAGTTTGGTGATTTGAATTTCTAGCGCCATGTAACAGAGTGAGCTCCCATTACTTGTCTCAGCTTCTGCCAACCTTGCAGTTCGAAAGCATGTAAAAATCCAAGTGGAAAAATAGGGACCACCTTGGTGGGAAGGCAACAGCGTTCCGTGCGCCTTCGGTGTTTAGTCATGCTGGCCATATGACCATGGAATCGTCTTTGGACAGTGCTGGCTCTTCAGCTTTGAAACGGAGATGAGCACTGCCCTCTAGATTCGGGAACGACTAGTATATATGTACGAGGGGAACCTTTACATTTATATAAATCTGATGACAGAAAGTTTTTTTTCAGTGTTAGCTTTTATTATTATCAGAATAGGAAAAAGGGACATAACTAGTTGAACACATTTTATCAGAATAATTTTATTGCTCCAATGAGCTCTTATTTCAATGAGTAGAGCAGCAAAAGAGTTATTCCACTATATATTGTTCTGTCCCCCATTTTCCATTATTTTCCCTAGGACTTAATGTTCTGTGATGAATTAACATGTCAAGCCCTAATTGAGCTCTTTGAGAGTTTTTGAAATACTGATTTTTTATTGAGTTTTCTTAATACTTCTATAAATCCAAGGCTTTGAATTACCTTCTTCATTTCTCAAAAATATTTCTCTCATTTTCCAACTTCACTTTTGTTCCCCTTCACCAATGTAGATTATTAGTAGCAATGAAAAGCTTTCCATTTCAGTATAACCTACATAATTTGAATGGCAGTTCTTACCTGACCTTGGGTGATTTTGAAAACTTAAAGATTCCCTTGTGCGATTAATATTGGATGAGAACGAATTTAGAATGAATCAAGGGGATGGGAAAATATCCTAAAGAAGTCTGTGGCAAACCTGTCCATAATGCCGCCAGGAAAACTACATTGATTCCTACAACACCAAAATCTAATTAACTTGGAAACCCAATGTCCCAAGGGTGCTTTTTCCAAAAAGCAACTGGACTTTCTCAGTTTTTTCTTTGAAAACATTTTGCTTTGCATCCAAGGAGCCAAGTGAAACATTTTCAAAGAAAAAAAACCAAGAAATTCTAGTTGCTTTTTGGGAAAAAGAAACTTTGAGACAACCATGACCTGGATTATTGTGAATCTTCATAGATATTTGGAACTCCAACTGATCTCCCCAAATATTTTTTACAAATTTTTTTATTTTCCTCAATATATTTTTGTTTGGATTTGTTCTTAATGATGAGTTTAAATTCATTTTTAGACTAAAGCATAAACCTTAAACTCTCCAGAGTGTGAAATCTAGAGTGTAGGTTATTTATAATTTTATGAGACATAAGTTTCTGTTTTACTTTAGATGCTAATTGCCAACGAAGTCTAGTATCTAAAATTGCTACTTCAGCTAACTATAAATATGGCTTGCTATTCATTCGGGAACATTTTGACCTGCTGCTGAGACACTTGAGAGAGAAAAGTTAGTAGCTCAGCCGTACCACAAATTATGTGTTATGAGCCATTACGGTGGCTGGAAGGAAGAACAATGTTTGCTGTTGCTCTTCTTCATTGGTGGGGGGGGGAGGGGGGCTAAGACATGGAGTAAGTTATTTTAATCTCAATTATAAACGTTTACTTTGCTTAGCAGTTGGGATAAGAATAAAAACTTCTCTCTTGTGGTAAGATAAATTGGTGTCAAGGAATTCTTCTCTTTCTTCTGAGCTTAATATTACTTTGAAGCATTGTGCTATAGTGAGCTGAAATGTCTCTTTTATTTGCTTCTTAATGCCTATGTTACACCTAGTAAATATATATCATGTAAATATCATGTTTATTTTTCTGATGTAGTGCAGGTATTAAAAAGGATTTTTAAGAAAACTGTACGAATACATATTGTTTTATTGAATAAACAATTGTGCAGGCAACTTTTTAGATTCCAGCTATCATGTTTTTAAATTATCGAAAATTTTCATATAATAAACAAAAAGGAAAAAGGGAAAAAAGCAGAAGTGCAAGAAAAAAAAACCCCAAATAAGAAACATATAGATGATTTCCAACCTTCTTTTCAACAGATAATTACATTCTTAATGTCCCTCCTTAAGTATATTAATGTCCCTTCACCCCTTCATTTAGTCCTCATCTTTCTTAGTCTTCAAATCTAAAATTCATCTGCTTATTTGTGTATTCATAAATACACATACTAAAATGTGTTACCATCCTATCTTAAATTATATTTTGAGCTGAGTAAAATTGTATTTTTACTTATTTTTAATTACTCAGTCGAGAGGACTTAGAATGCTACAGGGACATTAAACCCTGGATACACTTAGTCAGCGGTGTGTTTCCATTTTTTTACTAACAGTTTGCTCGTGTGCGCGGGCGCGCTTCTGTGCAGGCAGGTGGTCTGAGCCTCCCGCCGCCGAACCTCCCGCCAGCCTGATCTGGGCCAAACCGGCAGAAGCCCACCTCTGCACTTAGTGTATTTCTTTAGCACTGTTATGACTAAAGCAGTCAGGTAAGGAATTTATAGATTCATAAAACCATGGATTAGTACCCTCTTTGTCATAGCTCCTGTTGTCCTATTGTACTTTTTCTTTCAGAGGTAAATTTTCCACCATTGGTTTTCAACAATTAAGGTCTGATTTCTTTGATGATGGGTAATAAAGAACCTACAAACAACTCAACTTCAATTTAGACCAATCTCCTCCAACATAAACAATGGGTTCCATAGTCCACTAAAAAATGTGAAGGAACAAAATTGAGGCTTGAGGTTGATGAAAACATGATCAACGAATACCTTTCCATTTTAAATGAGTTTAAATTTCCAAGATTAAGAGAATTACATAAGGAACTAACAGAACTATCTGAATACTTATTTACTTCATTTGAGAAATAATGGAGACTTGATAAAATGCCAGAAGTGTAGAAAAAATTAATGTTTCTGTCTTCAAGAATGGGGAAAAAAAACCAGAGCCAGCAAATAAAAGATCATCAATTTGTGGGAAGATTCTAAAATACATAATAAAGAGATTAATCTACAGAATAACAGAGTTGGAAGGTACCTTGGAGGTCTTCTATTCCAACCCCCTGCTCAAGCAGGAGACCCTATAGCACTTCAGACAAATGGCTCTCCAGTCTCTTTTTAAAAGCTGCCAGTAATTAAGCATCCACTGGTATATTGTTTTAGGTTGCTTCTCTCCTTGATTAGTTTCCATTAGAACTATCACATTGCCCCTTATTTTCATTAGATTAGAGATGCCCAATCTAATGCCCAAGCAACCATTCTTCATAGGTTTTAACAGCCAGCCCCATAATCATTTTTGTTGATCTTCTCTGCACTCTTCCCAGAGTCTCAACATCATTTTTATATTGTGGTGACCAAACCTGGATGCAGGGAACTGGCCAGAAAATAACGTGGATTTGTCAACAGATCTTGCCAGATTAATATTTATCATTGGTTGATTGTGTGTATGGAGATTCTCAGCCATCCCATCATGGTTGTCTCAAAGGTGTTTTTTTTTAGTGGCAACTGAACTTCATGGTTTTTCTTTGAAGACGTTTTGCTTCTCATCCAAGAAACTTCTTACGTTCTGACTGGATGATGGGGAATGGAAGGATTTGTACTCCTTGCAGACAGCTGGTCATTTGCATTCTTTTACTGAGTTGTTAAGGTCACCTGGAGATTTATCTGTGTCATCAGAGGCACCTGACTAATGCAAATGGGTGTGGAGCCTTCTTGGAACTGCTTAAAGGACTGTGTTGTAGACTGGAGATAGATGATGTTGTATCCCTCCTCCTCTGTTGAGAGAGGGATGTTCAGTTTTGACATAGATGGCCTCTTTGACCCCTTTTTCACCTTTGAGACATTTGTTGATTGTTTAATTTAATCAGTTTGGGCAGAGCTTCAGACATTTTTTAAAATTTGGTAAGTTTATATTGCCTACTGTGCTTCCACTTCAGCAAATTATTTGCTGAAATTCAGCTTCAGCAAGGACAAAGTATCCCATCACATGTTGATTAGCAAGCTAGTTAAGTGGAGAACCTTCATGGTTACTCCTCAAATTGATGAGAGGTATCAAGTGGGATGCCATGAAAATCAGTTCTACTGTAAGTCCCCTATCTTTAATACTTTTTATTAGTAGTTTGGATGAAGATTTTTTATTTTTTATTTAATTATATATTTTATTTTATTTTTTATTTCCAGGCATTACAAAATTAGGTGTATAGTTACAGTAAATACCAAGAATTCAAAGCTGTTTTCCTAGTTTGGGAAAATTGTAGTACAGTGGTCAAGCAAAAGCAAATGTCCAAGTACTTGTGCAACTGTTTGGTAACTGTCTTTAAATAGCAGTTGATTGTAAATGGAATACAAACTAACACAAGAATGTGGGCTGTGAAGAAGATAAATCCAGTTTTATTCTGCATCAACAGAAATAGAATTTCCAAATCACAGGAAGTTATAATTCCATTTTGTACTTGCTGGAAGCACACATCTCAAGTACGATACATAATCCTGGATGATAAACTTGTTCAGAGAAATGCAGTGATCTTTGGGGAGATTGAAGGAACTGTATATGTTTAATCTTGAGAAAACACATGGGGGCGTGGGAGCAGATAAAATAACTGCTCTCTTCAAATATCTGAAAGGAATCATATAGGGTAAGATCATGACCTGTTTTTTAGAGTACAGGTCATGGGATAATGGAGAAATATAGTAAAGAAGATTCATATTTGATTGTACAAATAATAACAGCAGCTAGAATTGTATTTGCACAAAATTGGAAAGCAGACAAAATCCCATTGGAAGGGGAGGTAATAAAGAAGATATTAGATTGTGCAGAAATGAATAGGTTGACATTGAGAATAAAGGACAAAGAGGAATCAGCACAGGCCATGGGGGCGATTTTATGATTGGCTTGAAAAAAGATACAAATAGAAAGGATAATGGATTTAAAGCAGGTTATGATTGAATGTAAGAAAAAAAATCTTCCTGACGGGGGTTACCATAACCCAGAGAGTTTAATTGCAGATTAATTGTTAATATTTTGATTTGGATTCTTACATTGAACAGGGGGCTGGACCAGGAGTGAAATCAACTTACCTTCGCTACCCGCTCACAAATGTGAGTACATGGGCGACCTCCATGCATGCACAGGACTTTCCGTGCATGCGTAGAGCGTCAAAAAAGGAACATGATGATGTCCGGGTGGGTGGGCGGAGTGCCCAAACTGGTTAGAACCAGCTGATTGCACCTCTGGGCTGGACTCAGTGACCTAAATGGCTTTTTCTGACCATTCTAAGAAAAATCTATCATGAATATTTTTCTTCTATGGATTCTTTCTTAGATTTTTTCAGGAGCACATGCATCTTTGGGCTCCTGATAAATATCTGAATCTAAATTTAATGAACTTTCTATTCATAAAGCATGTCTTTAAACTTCTCTCCAACTGCTATTTAATGAATGCAGCAGTGGGGAAACAGTAGAACTATATCTCCATGCAAAATAGATGATCTACATGTAAAATTGTAAAACATCCTCTGCCTTTTTGAGAATGATTAAACCAGATGTACAGTTATTTGAACATAGTAAAACAGATTAAAGATAGGAAATATGAAAGATATGAGTTAAAAGATATGAAAAATAAGAGAAGAAAAGCACAAGGACCCAAGAAATTGTATTTTTCTGCAAAAGAGTGGGCAAATGTATCTCATTTCTGCTTGGATTTTTGAGATTATTGTTAGCATCCACATAGCTGGGTAAAAATACAACACAGATCTTTTTTTAAGACTGAGAAGTAAGTGCAGCTGACTATTATCATGCGGGGTTTGAATTTCAAGAGAGGAGTAAAAAGTTCAGTATAGTTGACTGTCTTAATATTTGTTAAATGGAGCATGTACTGTATATTCATAGACAATGGATTACTAAAATACTACAGAATTTTCAATCATATAAGGCAGCTTCCAGCACCATCTACTTGAAATAGGCTCAGCAGGGAACTGAAGATTTTAAATTCACTACATGCTGAGTTTATGTTAAGGACACAGACATTTTTTGCACCCATCCTTCTTGTTAACATCTTTGAAACTACTGAAAGTGTGATAAAACATGCAAATCATAAAGTAATGGAATTAACAAATCTGTTTGAAAGAAGAATCAAGTGGAAAAAGTCTCACTCAGAAAATTTATATATTAATACTACTCATTTAAAAATCGTAATTACAAACTGAATCTCATTTTTTTCTCCCAAACTGCATGCATTGGTTGTTATAAGACAGGATTTTACTAACCTAAGGGTATTTTAAAATGCAACCTTGAAAGATAATATTATGTGGTTGTTTAGTTTTTGATTAGGTTAAATCTGATGTTTGAATCCATAGTAATCTACGCTTTCCTGGGTGCTGCTTGGAGAGTCCAAGCATGGGTTAAATACAGCCAATCTGCTGTGTTTCAATCTGAATTGAACAACGCCTCTGGTGCTGACCGTTCCCCAGTTTTTTTCAATTCAGTCAGCCCAGTGGACGCATTTAAGGTTTTCTCTTCAATCCTTTGCAGATAGCTTGGACTCTCATTTTTAAATTGTACCTTTTTTCTGTTTTTTTCCTTTATAGCCTTTTTTCCATTTAGAGAGCAGGCTTAGTGAGTCTACCTTTAAGGTTCCTTCTCACCCCTTAGCCTCCATGGTGTCCTGGGCTCACTCGGGTGCCGTGGGGGTTGCTAGCAGTGGTGATTTCAGGCTGGTGCAATCAGCGATCCGATGCCCACGCCGAGCGATCGCAGCACGCTCTGCTGCAATCAGTTGGTCTTCAGAGTTCCATAGCCATTGTCTGTATTTGCTGAGAGAGCCAGAGACTGGCGCGGAGCTTCAGCAGTCATAGGAGTAAGTTCCAGTGGCCGTTTTGTGAGGATCATTGTGTGGCCGCCATTTTGTTTTTTGGCTTTCCCGCGCTTTCAGAACTAGCTGCTGCCGAACTTCCTGCCTCTCAGCAGTTCGCCACGTGGAGCTCTCCTGTCCAGTCATCCAGCAGTTTTGCTCTTCTGGCTTTGTTCCAGCAGAGTCTTCTTGGGGCTGTGGAGCTGCCTTGGCCTCAGTGGCCATCCTCCTCTTCCTTTACTCTGCATTGGTGCTGGGAGCAATCCGGATCGCGCCACAACTCATCCCTGCTCCTCTTCAGCAAATCTTCACCCACTGCTGCCTACAGTGTCTCGGCTAAGGGAGTGCTCCAGGGTCATCGGGTGGTGAGTGAAGGAGCCCCTGTCACATATCATCGGAGCCCCTTCAGTTAGCTGGATGGCAGACCAGACTTCTGAGGAGTTGGATCAGCCAGGCCCTGCACCAGCAGGCCTTTTTCCTCACAGGCTGGCAAGGCAGTCAGGGAGGCCCTTAGGGGTAATAAGCCTTACTCCAGGCAGGGCAAGAAGCAGGGGGCTGTCCCACCAACTGTCGCTAGTCGACCTATTTGCCACCCCAGAGAACACACACCTTCTGATGTTCTTCACCAGATTCCACACACCACAAGGGGATGGGGTCAACACTCTTCACTGTCCCTGGCCTCCAGGTCTACTATATGCATTCCCACCATTACCTCTTCTCCCTAGAGTGATTCAGAAGGTCCTGCTCGTGGCTCCATTCTGCCCCAGAAGGACCTGGTTCGCTGACCTGGTGAGTATTCCGTCATTCCATAAGGTCTCTCTCAGCCAGGGGGCGCTTCAACATCCAGAGCCCCAGTGGCTATAACTAGCCGTCTGGCATTTGAGAGGGACCTTCTGAGTAGGGGCAGACTCTCCACCGAGGTCATTCACACCATTCAGGTGTCCAGACGACCTTTCACGACCAGGATATACGACGCCACCTGGAGATCTTTCAACAACTGGTGCACAGCCCATGGCGTGAAGGCAATCTTGGCTACAGTTCCACAAGTATTGGACTATTTGCAAGACGGACTGGACCAGGTCTGGTGCCTAACACACTCAAGCATCAAGTGGCTGTCTTGTCCACGATTCTAGCCCCGGAAGAGCATTCATCTCTTGGTCATCATCCCATCTTCTTGTGGGGTGCAACCAACTTGAGGCCTCCGATTGTCCACAGGTATCTGTCATGGGATCTCAATGTTGTGTTACGGGCCCTGATTGGACCACCTTTTGAACCACTACAGTCCGCCAGTCTTAAGCATTTGACGTTTAAAACTTCCTTCTTGATTGCCATCACTTCTGTGTGGCATATTTCAGAATTGGCAGCCCTGTCGGTTCGGGACGACTTGTGTCTAATACAGCCGGACAGGGTGACTCTCTGACTGGACCCGGCATTTATCCCCAAGATCAACTCCTGGTTCCACCGGGCACAGGAGGTCATCCTCCCGGATTTTTGCCCGCATCTCAAACATCCTAAAGAGAAGAGATGGCACATGCTCAATGTTTGTAGGATGATCCGTAAGTACATCAAATGGGTGGCTGCATCCCGGCGTTCCGAATCGCTCTTTGTATCTTTTCAACCTGTATCCCAAGGCTGCAAAGTTTCCTCTCCTACCATTGGGCAGTGGCTGCGGGCATGCATTACCTTCGCCCATGTTTTCCAGTCCAAGCCAGTGCCACGCCATATCACCGCACATTCTACGAAAACTGCCGCCGCCACTCTGGCGGCTTGGGCGACCCAGGCACCAATAGAGGAGATTTTCAGGGTGACAACTTGGTTTTCCTTGTCTCTGTTTGTTCAGAACTACAAATTGGACAAATTTGCTTCTGCGGAGAGGACATTTGGGAGATGAGTCCTTCAGGGCATTCATACCAGTGGAGAGACCCTGAACTTGACAGTTTCCCACCCTAGTGACATTTAGCTTGGGTATGTCCCATGCTTGGACTCTCCAAGTAGCGCCCAGGAAAATGACTATTGGCTTACCTGAAGGGTCGTTTTCTGGGCATTGCAAAAGAGAGTCCAACCACACCCTGGGGTCTTTCTCCACTATTTGTTGCAGACTTTTAGACTAGCCATATGGACATAGTTGCAGACTTGTTTTGGATTGATTATATGGACTTTGTTCTTTGACTTCTCAACGCATAACAGTTCCACACCTTCATTGAAAAAAACTGGAGTCACGCAGTCAGCTGTTACTTTCTCTTTTATGCAAACAGTAATACTGTGTTGATTATTGTAAAGAATTTTTCTTGACATAGATATCTGAAGAAGCAAAAGAGCTTATCTGCTTTATGTAGAAGTTTGCTTTTGGGGATGAATGTCATATTACGTAGCTGCAAATGTTAGTTTACATAATCAAGACTTGTTCATAATTCAGAGGACACATTGTGGGGTGTGTAGGGTGTGGTTTTTTGAAATAACATTCTTCTTAATACATGCTGCTTTGTAATATAGTAGATTCTTTTGAAATATATTGTATTGAATGTATTGTATACTTTTTTCAAAATGATTTCTCTTGCCTTCAAATATTTAAGTTGAAAATCATTGAAATTATTGTTGAATGTTATTTATGATGATGATTATGATGTTACCTGAAACACAGTCCATTGAAGATAGAGGATGGTGCTGAATATTATAATGAATTCTTTCTAGAGCTAGCAATTGAAATGTTTTGGGTAGCATATTAATTAACAGTAAACACTTCTAAACAAAATTAATTCAATAGTGTAATTAGCAGTTTATTTCCTGCATGGCCTTCAAAAGATTAAATATGTCATTTATTCATACTATAAGTGATAAAATGTAGCACTTCAGCATTTCCATGGGATCTGGTTGCCCAAGAAATAATTTGTTAGTGAAGCTTGTTAACTGCAGGATGCAGAACAGAATTGTAACAAGGCATGTAACCTGTATGTTTGGAACAAATAGAGGCTGAATAGCTGTATATGTAAGGTTCCCAGTGACACACAAACGGGGTGGGTGGGTGAATTATTAGTAGTTCATGCTTTAATTTCAGATATGCTATGCATTGGATTTTAATTTTCTTATAAACAACAAGAGCACATACTATAAGACAATTAAAGGGAGAAATAAAAGATGTTACAATTTGGTCAAATGTGAATTTTGAATCTGTTTACATCGGATTATTGTATTGACACATTAACATTTCATGGAGTTACAACTTTTTCCTCCTGTGATTTTGATAATGGATAATTATGAAGTTGTATCTATAATATGAAAAATTCTGATCAGTTGTTAAAAGAAATGATTGATAGAGTGCATTTTCTTCCTGGATTGGCCTTTCTTTAAGGCTTGATCCTTGGCCACAAGAGAGACAGATTGCCTTTTCAAACTGTCCTTCCAAGCAATATTATAATCCTGGTGTCAGAAAATTGTGTGCAATGTGGATTTTCTTACTAAGAGGCCTGATGCAATTCCTGACCAGGTGTTTTATCTGAAAAGCAACAAGTTAAGAAATGCTCTGTAGGCTTCTTTTCAGTAATTATATCTCATCTAGATAAAATTTATAATTTGTATGTTTATGTGTTTCTTGAATACAAGAAAGAAAGAAAAAAGAAAAAAGGTAAGTTTGTAAAGTAAAATACTTGGCAAACACATCTTTTCTTGAATGAAACTATTTCCATCAAGTTTTTTATATAGATGCTCTGTATCTATAAAAAGGGCAGAAATATACTGAATGTTAAATGCTATGCTGCCTTACTTGTATTACAGATAGTACTCAATTTACAACCATTATTTTAGCAACTGTTAAAAATTACAATGGCATTGAAAAAGATTACTTTCAATTGGTCCTTGCACTTACTACTGCTGTAGCTTCCCCAGGGTCATATGAACGAAATTTAGGCACTCGTCAACTGGCATGTATTTATAAGGTTGCAGTATCCCAGGGTCATGTGATCACCATTTGCCACCTTCCCAGCCAGTTTCTGACAAGCAAAGTCAATGGGAGAAGCCAAATTTGTTTGATTCACTTATCTTACTGCAGTGATCCGTTTAACAACTGTGACAAAAAAGTTGTAAAATTGGGCGTGACATTTAACAGCTGCCTTGCTTAGGAATGGAAATTCTGGTCCCAATTGTAGTAATAAATCAAGGATTACTTGTTGGAAATGTGACCAAGAACCAGGCACGTGCTACCATATGTGGTGGTCGTGTCAAAAAGCCAAAATATACTGGCAGAATATCCAAAAGTGGTGGATAGAGATAACTGAAGAGGAAATAGAATTCATACCGGAACTGTTTGTCTTGGGAATTATAAACAAGAAATATAACAAGGAAGTAATCTTTCTAACAATACATATTATCATGGCAGCAGGAATGGTCTTTGCCCCAAACTGAAAAATAGGGAAACTCCACATGAAGGGGAAATAATCAGGAAAATCTTGATCTGCACTGAAATGGATAAATTGATGTGGGAATTGAAGAATCAAGATGAATCAGAATATTATAAGATCTGGGATAAATTTGATTGATGGTTGGAATATAAAAGGGAAAGCCCAAAATAGACATGAGTCAACATTGACAGAATGGAGACTAGAATTATGTATGGAATGATAAATGCAAGAATGTATAAGATAAACTCAAACCAACATGGCTGGAAATAGGTTACTTTTTTCTTTTTTGTAAATACGGTATGGATCAAATGTTAAAAAAACAGGGTGGCTATAATGTATAACTGAATATCTTAGCGTATATGGCATAGATTCTGCCAGGACAGTTTACGTTTTAATTTATGTTTAATAAAAAACTTTTTAATTTTTAAAAAATATTACTTGTACTTAATATAAATTCAATTTTGAACAAGCTCAGAAAGATTGCAGCAAACATCCAGCAACATCAGCCATCTTTGATTAGTGTTTATGTGCTCCGGGGATGTCAAGAAAAAAGACATAATTTGGTAATTTAAAGAGAAGGGATTGGAGAATAAGATGGAGATATTCATGGCATGGAACAACTTAGCATCACATAATTAGAAGTAATAACATGTAAGATTTCATTGTAAAGTTGAAGAAAAATGCTGTGAATTTCAAGGTTTTGTACCTTGAAGGTTAGTTAACTTAGTTTTTATTTGTACTGGGAATATGTGAGAGTAAATTCTGAAATTATATTGCAAACATTATATGACCTTATTGAAATATTTTAAGGCCATATTTGAAAAAAATAGTGAGTTAACCACCAGCATCATCTGCACTCAAAATACCCTGCATGCAGTCAAAAATAATCTGCTTGCAAAATTTGCTCAAAGGCATTCTTTCCATGAAAAATGAAACTGTCTTTCTTGTGACCTTTCCCAACTGGGCATGCAAATTTGTTGGACTTTTCAAAGGCGAACCATTCACAATTTGATGTGCTGTGCTTAATTGCAATGTCGCAGTTGAAGACCCAGCGTGAATAGTCCTAAATTGGTATCTTCTGGGAAATGTATGGTATGATCAGGGCTTTGGTTTTGCCGTAGGAATAGCTGCAAAGGAATTTAATAGTGTCTCTAGAGGAAATTTGAGCTAAGAGTGGAGAATTGAATTGAATCTAACCCTGTGGCCTTCATCTAGATTGAGATTCAGTACATATTTGGAAAATGATTGCTAATGTATGCTTGACATTGCTGATTAATAGAATCTTTACCAGTAAAAATCATTCTTGTAAGTAGATTGCATTGGAATCAGGTTGTTTTGTTATTCATTGGCTAGTTTGTCTAATGCACAATAGTAATTGCTGTTTTTTAAAAAAAACAAATCAGCTGACCCAATGAGTGGGGATTTTTAGTTAATATTTAATAAAGTCCCATTGGTATATGATGATCAAGAGGAACTTTAACTTTCATTTTTAAAATTTGCTTTTAATATCCTTTTCTTTTTGCACTTATATTTTGCCCTTTTTCCAAGGATTTGAGAACAGCGACTATCTTCAGAAACTTATAATGTTAGAAATCTTGATCGTTCTGTGTGTTTCAGAAACTGATTGAGTTTAAACCTATGTAACAACTTGTACTTTATGTCTCTCACATCACAATGTATAAATTTACCATAGTTGTTGTTTATTCTTTAGGAAGCTCAGAATGGTTCTTGTGGTTGCTATTTGTCTTTAGAGACACTTCGCTTTAACAGATACAGGGAGCAAATATATTCAGATACCATAGTTCATATCATTTTCTGTTTTAATGCTATTTTCATGAGCAATTCCCTTCCTCCCTTGTTTTGCAGAGATTCGAGCCCAGCTTATTGAACAACTGAAATGTCTTGATCAGCAATGTGAACTGAGAGTCCAACTGCTCCAAGATTTGCAGGATTTTTTTCGAAAGAAAGCTGAAATTGAAATGGATTACTCCAGGAACTTAGAGAAGCTGGCTGAACGATTTCTGGCAAAAACAAGGAGCACCAAAGACCAGCAACTCAAGTAAATCATTTCCTTTTGGAGCAAATGGGATCTGGGGACTGCGGGGAAAGCCATAAAACTGGGAAAATGCCAGCTACCAGCATGCAAATCACATTACTTTATGAATGTCATAGTCAGGTTATTGTTGGTTTATATTTCATTTACAATGCAAATATAAGCTAGTTCCATTTTCCCTCAATTCTGTTAGCTAAAATGCAGGGGTGAGACACACACACACACACACACACACACACACACACCTCTGTGGTTAGTCAGCATTTGTGGTCATCTCCTAATAGCTTGTATAATGGAAAGATTAGAAGCTCCCGTGGAATCTAGTGCTTCTATGTGAAAAGCTTTCTGTAACTGGTGCAATAAAATAAGGGTTGACCTGGAGATACAGAAAGTTCTAATGCAGATTGTAGACACCACTCACATCCTTTTATAGAAGACATTATTAAACAATGTTTTCCAAACTCTACAACTGCATTTTGTTGTTAAGTATGACTATTTCTAGTTATTGTAAATTTAAAATATTTTGGCTTTGACACGTAAGAGGAATTTTAAACGTACAACTTCTGCCTTTTTCAACTATAATGTTGCAAATGCATGGACGATGGGATGTACTTTGATCATCTCTGCTGTAAAGGAGAAAAAGGAAATAAGCTTCTCTGTAGGAAGATGGTGTGGCTGAGTCAATTATTGTGAATATTCTAAAACTTAGAAGGAAAGTCACTCTATAGCAGTGTTGAGGCTCAGTTTTGGGTAGCAGTAGCTATGTCAAAATTTAAAGTTAGATCAGACCAAGAAACCAGTGCCATGTACGTCAATTCTGCTTTTATTGTAAAGCTGTAGTACAGAATTTCGTAGGTCCAAATGTGCTTCTCTCTCCTTTTCTTTATCTTCATGAGAACTAGGGACTGCTTGTCTGAAACATTTACTCATATTCCAGTACATTTTTTTTGCTCTGGATTCAATCACCTTGTTTTGGTAGTGCTCTCAACCCAGTCCCTCAAGGTTATTCCCTTGGCCTTCTACAAGTGGAGACTTGGTTGTATCATTGTGTTATGTTTGTTCAGTTACTGAGTTGTGTCCAACTCTTTGCAACCCCATGGACCATAGCATACCAGGCCCCCTTGTCCTCCACTATCTCTAAGTTTGCCCAAATTCATGTTAATTGCATTGATAACACTATCTAACCATTTCATCCGCTTCTGTCCCTTTCTTCCTTTTGCCTTCAATCTTTCCCAACATCAGGTTCTTTTCCAATGAGTTCTCTCTTCTCATTTGGGGGCCAAATGCTTCAGCTGACTTGGATGTAGATACAAATAGATATTTAAATTTGCCTGAGGCTTATATTGAAACAATAGTCTGAAGATAGTCATCAGTTCCCAAGAAACCGGTATTCCAAATATCTGAAGGGTATTAGATTCTCTTAAAACACTCTCTAGACATAATATATTATTGACTTAAGGATAAAAATAAGCATACCTAGGATGTAATTTACGTTGTGCCTCAATGATGGCTATTTCTGGAGCTATCTATACACATTTTAAGCTATCTGCTTAAACATTTTTGAATCCTTTTGCATTTTGAATATTTTTGCATAAATGTAATCTAAAATGTGATTTGTTCTTCGCACACTTAATGATAGAGGTGACAATTCTAGCTGTAGTGACTAAGGTGGTCTTATTTTTTACTCATTCATTTAATTGGGTTCTCGATGTAGTTTTTAGGACTTGTATGAATGACAAATCACATTTTAGGTCATTTTTATGCAGAAATACTAAAAACTGAAAAGGCCATGTTTGAAAATGGATATATTAAAGGAAATTGCCTCTGAATTACAGTTTAAGTTGTAAATGCCAGCCTTTACCTTTTTATTTATTTTTCCTTTCATCAAACCTAATGTACAGTAAGTGATTCGTGTTCTTTAATTCTGATTATAATGTGATATGTGATTGTGAAATCAAAATGCAGGACCCAATGCAGTGAATTTAAGTACTATTTGAAAAGAATATGTGGATATTTAAATTATCCTTGCTGTTTTGTCAAGGCTTGATGTTTATGTTTACTTTTCAGACTTTTAGGATGATGAGACAATTTGTGCAAATGTTGAATCTTCTTCTCCTTTGACGGTATCTACAGTATGTTAAAATACCAAGTATGGACTTTTACAGTGCTGCAGTTTCCAATTTTATATAAGAATTTTTTGGGGAACAGAATTACTAGTTTCTATAGGAAACAGAAACTAGCTTTATTGCTATAGGAATTGCTTTTATAGAATGTAGGATTCTTATCAAAATCGTAGATTTTAAAAATATTTCTGACCTTTAGCTTTTCAAATATGAAGGGCTGGTAATCTCAAAATAGCAGAAACAGATAATTGGCAAGGAGAATTAAACTGTCATTTGTAATTCTCAACTTTTCTGCTTTTAACATACCGTTAGCAAGACTTTTCCCCCAGGATCTGTTGCTAGTCTGTCAAATGTATTAATACTAAATTTGCTACAGAATACGGAAAAGTACATTCACCTTCAAGTTGTTGATCGATTATATGTTCCTGTAGTTTCCTTGGCTGTAATACAGCAGTGATTTATCTTTACCTGGAATGTTTCTTTTTTCTACTTATACAATACGCTAGCAGAGTTGGAAGGGACCTTGGAGGTCTTCTAGTCCAACCCCCTTCCTAGGCAGGAAACCCTACACCATTCCAGACAAATGGCTATCCAGCATCTTCTTAAAGACTTCCAGTGTTGGGGCATTCACAACTTCTGGAGGCAAGTTGTTCCACCAATTAATTGTTCTAACTGTCAGGAAATTTCTCCTCAGTTCTAAGTTGCTTCTCTCCTTGATTAGTTTCCACCCATTGCTTCTTGTTCTTCCCTCAGGTGCCTTGGAGAATAGTTTGACTCCCTCTCCTTTGTAGCAACCCCTGAGATATTAGAACACTGCTATCATGTCTCCCCTAGTCCTTCTTTTCATTAAACTAGACATACCCAGTTCCTGCAACTGTTCTTCATATGTTTTAGTCTCCAGTCCCCTAATCATCTTTGTTGCTCTTCTCTGCACTCTTTTTACAGTCTCCACATCTTTTTTACATCGTGGCGACCAAAACTGAATGCAATATTCCTAGTACTTCCCTGTCTGGCCTGCAATACTGCTGTTCCCTGGAGTTGTCCTATCCAAATATTGACCAGATCTGATTACATATACATATGCATATGCGTATGCACATGTGCGCGCACGCACACACACACACACACACACACACACACCTGCGACAGGTTTTTGTAGTTAGGATTTCATATTGCAGTGTTTCTCAACCTTGGTGACTTTAAGTCCTGTGGACTTGAACTCCCAGAATTCCCCAGCCAGCTGCTGGCTGGGGGATTCTGGGAGTTGAAGTCCACGGGACTTAAAGTCGCCAAGGTTGAGAAACACTGTCATATTGGGTTTTTATTTTTTCATTTTTTCTAGAAATAAGTGCAAGAATGAGCTTCCATTTCAGGATGCCATTAAATTTCATTAATATAGATCCCTCTCCTTACAGTCTATATTTCTGTTTTCATTCTAAGGGGCATGTTCAACTGAATATCAGGTATGGGAATGGCCCAAGTGGCCTAACATGTTTTTGATTGATGCTGCAGAGTGAATCATTGAAAAGAGTGAGGTTACCAGTTTCTTTTTTTTAAGTCTTAAATTCCCATAGAAGACAGTATACATAGCTCGGGGTTGAACTTTGGAGTCCTTGGTATTCTCTGAGCTTGGTTAATGGCTTGCAGATGTTTCATTATTCAACTAGGTAATATCATAAATGATGTTACCTGGTTGGATAATGAAACATCTGCAAGCAAGCAAGCAAACATAGAGAGCACCACCGATTCCACAGACTCATGTAATTATACTGTGAGTGGCCCATCAGTTCAAGGGCTAAATTTTCAAAACAGGGCAAGAGCAAGCAGAGGGACTAGGGAAATAAATGCAGATGGTATTGTTCAGAGGCCCTTTTTTTGCGGGGGAGATTCCCACTAGTTTCTGTTGTTATCACAGTCCACCCATCCCTCCCCAATAGTCTTTCCTGTTGTTCTTTAAGAAGTAGGCTTATCTTCCTCTTGGCAGCAAGTTCTGCCTGCTTTCATAGACAGTGCATATGGGAAGGACCTACTGCAGACCAGACAGCGCTGCAACTCTGGTAGCAAAGAATAAAGCTAGTGTGTTCATGAAAAATAAACAAGAAATGGAATGGATGTTTTCAACCTTTCCAACTTAATGCTAGAAAAAAAAATCATACGAAAGAGATTTATGATTCCATCTGTTTCTATCTACCTGCTTGCTCATCTATGTGTCTATCAGCGAATTAACTGTTTGTCACACAATTGGCTTTCTGAATACTTATTCGCGCCTATTTTTTTTATCATTCCTACTTTTTAAAAATGTAAACATACAAAATTAAATGGAATCGGGTGGCCTTTACATTGTATTAAATAAATAAAACTGGATAGAATGGAAGAAGATTTAATCTGTTGTTCTTTTTATTATTATTTTATAATATAAAATACATAGATACAAAAAAAATGGTAGGAAAAATAGGGGAGGGAAAAGGGAAGGGTAAATGTAGAAAGGTGTGAAAGAAAAAAAATCCATCGAATTCCAACTCCTCTTAGTGCAGCAGTAGAATAAGATAACATCAAACCTCAACTTCGTACTTTAACATAATAGTATAAACTAGCTACATCTATAACAATAAAGCAAGATTTAGAAATTCTGTAAAAAGAAGGACCGTGTTTGAAAATCAGTCTGGGCTTCAGAGAAAATATTCCAAACAAACCTTTTCCCTGGGGTATCCCTAGGGGAGAGACTATTAGTCAGAAGCTTAAAATACTGTATTGCCAATTTTCATTCAAACTCTTCTTCATTTTGGTCCTGTGATCAAAATTAGAACATATGCAGACTACCGTGTGTTTCCCAGTACACTTAACACACAAACACACACAAGGCAGCATGATGGGAGAAGAGAAATAGGCATACGAAGACACAACATATTATTTCATTACACAAAAAACAATACTAATGCTTCCTATACCCAATGCTGATTAACGTGCTGGAAAGAATTCCAGAAGGTCTGTTGTGTACATGCTTTCCCTATCTTATTTTATTGCAGGTTTTTTTTTTTGAAAAGTTCTCAATTCAATGGCAAATCTTGAGGTGGGAAAAGCAGAGTGAACAGGAGGTGGGTGATGGAAAAATATGTTCTCCCAGATGCTCTCATTATTACCTAACTTTGGTGCCAAATTTTGGCAAATAACAGGAAACAGAGACAAAGGAAATTGTCATTCTAGCAACAATTTTTAATTCAGACATATGTTGAACAGGGAGATTGGAAATCCCTAAAACTAAGAAAGTAGCATTAGGGACTTGTTGCAAAACTGATTGTAACCAGGAAGCAAATACAGGCAGATAAAGACTAAAGGAATATGTACTATCTTATATGATTGATATGTTTTGTAGGGACTAACTGACTCCTATCTTATATAAGCATAACTTCAAATGTCAGTGATAGCAAAAGAATTATGGAGTTACAATTCTGAACAGCTTGGAATTTGGAATGTATAGTCTTTTTCTTGTAAATGGTTTTTCAGTTTACTAATATTTATTCTCATCCCTATTGTTTTCCATCCTCCCTTTGTGTTCAGAAACTCTCATTATGTCTTGAGCAATTGTTTAGGCTTTTTGTGCTGTACCACAAAGATTTAGATTCTTTTAATTAAAATAATGAGCTTTCATTCTTCAAACAAAGTACTAGGTCCCAGCATCCTTATTTTCATATATAAGCTCCATTAATTTGTTCTTTCAGTTAAAAAAAAGAGAAACAAAAATGACTGCTGAAGAATATACTGAACTGTTCCACAAATTGGGAAGGGTGGGTGGGTAGAGAAAACGTTAGGGAGTGATGGCAGGCAGTAAAATTACAAATTTATGTCAGTTAAGTGGATATTTTGTGACCATGTAAGCTACACTCTCAGCCATTTGTCAGAGTGCTTTATTATACTTTTTTAAAAATCCACATGTGATCACTAGCCCCTAAGGATGGATATACAGCATCTCAGGAGTTGGATGTGGCAAATCTACATTTTCAGACATTGAATACAACTGTGACTCTTTTCCTTTCAAAGCTTCCTATATCCACCATCACTACCAAGGCTAGTTTCTCAAAATGCTTAGAATTCTTTTCCCTCCTAGAAAAAGAGAAGGTCTAGAAATTTGCCCCATCAGATACAAACTTCTTATCAAGTTACTTGCTTTTCTTTGGTGTCTGAGACAACTTGCCACAGCCAACTCACTGCAGCCAACTTTCTGTGGGACAGCTCGCCACAACTCAACAATTTAACGCAGAACAAGAGTTATACTAATATAGAAGAAATGATGGACTAGAATCATTAAAGAAAGGATGCAAAATGAGAGATAAAATGAAATGTGAATGACAACATTTAAAATAATTCTTAAAAGTTATTTTAAATAATAAAATTGAATTTTTGAATTGTCCAGTGCTGAGTTGGCTGTGATGAATTGGCCATGGCAAATTGGTCATGGCAAGTTGGTTATAGTGTGTTGACCATGGCAAGTTGTCCCATTCTGTTTCTTTGTCTTCTTCCCCATTGAATGCTACTTCTCCAGTGTCACAGAATTGGAAAGGACCAAGGTCTTCTAGTCCAATTCACTGATTTTCAACCTTGCTTGAAAATCTCCAGTAATAGAAAACCCACAATTCCACAAGGTTCCAATGGTCACTAGCTTTCACAGCCAGTAATTTCCTCCTTATTTCATGTTTGGATTTCCCTATGTAAAGTTTTCATCCAGTTTGAAGAATCCAACATAAGTATATATTTTACTTGACAGATCCGGTCCCCAACAAAATAATGGTAATTGTGAAGCCATAGGTAAGTATTTGAGACATTCAGAAAGTACAATAGGGATTTAACCATTCCTTCCATTTTTCTTCAGCAAGGGTAATGATTAATGTGAAAAACAATGGACAGGAACATGCATCTTTTCTTACATTTGTTTTGGTAAAAACATCTTTACCCCTTCTTGTTCCAAACTATTGCCCCAGTAAACATGGATTTAGAACATACTCCTGAAGAGAATAAACAGGAGCGTGGAGGAAAGACATTTGAAGGGTACCACCATAGTGATATATCTGAGGTGACCAAGATAGAAGTAATGTGATTGTAACTTTTCTGATTAATAGTTTAGGCAGGATTCCATTTCCTCCCACCCTCTTAGCTTATTTCCAGATGGAGAGGCAGTAAAAAAGTAAGAAATCTGAAACAACATTTATCTGTTTCTATTGTTTGTAACTGTTTCCCCATATTCACATTAGTATCAGCAAATATATATTTTAGAAACTCATATTTGGCCAATATTACACATATGAAATCTTCTTATCATTCCTTCTCTCTTATATCATTAGAATGATCACACTGGGAAAATGGAACTTTGTTTTAGTTCACTTGCTTAAGCATCTTTGGTTATTCTAAAGCAGTGGTCCCCAACCTTTTTATCGCCGCGGACCAGTCAGCCTTTGATAATTTTACCGTGGCCTGCTGAGCGCGCGCAGGGGTGGAGGGGCGTTGTTCGCGACGACACATTGATTGTTTATATATCAGATTGTTTTGATTAAACAACTTTTATTTTATTGTATTTAAACATACCTTACAAAATAAAATACAATTACATAAATATAAAGTACCAGGATAATATACAGTTTGGGTTGCTTTGTTTACCATCCCTTCCTCCTGTTATAACACCACCTTATTTTCCCTTTCTTTTCTCCCTTCCTCCCTTCTCTACTTTCTTCCTTCCTGCTCTCCTTTCCCTTCCTTCTTCCCTTACCTTTCTCCTACTCCTGCTCTTCCTCTTCCCCTTTCTACCCTCTCTCCCCCTCTTTCTCTCCTTTCCATCCTCCTCTCCTTACCTCTTTCTTCTTTCCATCTTCCTTTCATTCTCTCCTCCTTTCTCCCTTTCTCCCAACTCCCTTTCTGGGAGTTGAAGTCCACACACTTTCAAGTCTCCAAGGTGGAGAAAGACTGATCTATCTAATTAATATAATTATTTCTCCCTCTCTTTTTCACTCTCTCTCCAGCGCACACACGCAAATGCATAGGGCAGCCCACCTCACACACAGGTAACTCCGGGCAGCTTACGGGAAGAGGACAGCCGACCACTCAACCACGCGGGGGGGGCAGGATTTTACCAAGAAAAGTTAACTTTCCTGCGAAAGGGGCCGGCAGCCTCTCAGCTGTTCCCGTCCGGGGAGACGCGGGGGTGTGGCGGAAGCCCGGCTGCCGTTTCTCTTGCTGAGGGCGAGAGGAAGTTCTCTGCGGGCGGCTGCCGCTGCCCCCACGCTCTCGGAGGCGGCGATCCCATTCACAAAGAGGCAGGAGGAGAGGTGGGGCCAGCGATCATGGCCCCCGGTCGCTGCGCGGCCCGGTGCCAGGTACTCCACGGCCCGGCACCGGTCCGCGGACCGGGGGTTGGGGACCACTGTTCTAAAGGATCTTTCATATGGATAACAAATCCATATTAAAAGGCGGAACTGAGACTATCTGCTAAGAAGTTGATCACCATCTGTTTTCAATTAGGTGAAAGCAAAACCTGGAAGTTATCAGAAAACAACAACACAGCAGAATACCCAGGGAAAGAGACAATTAATTGTGAAAATCTTGATATCTTCCAGAACAATGTAGACCTCCATTGAGTTAAATAAAAATAAAAATCAAAGATACAGTAGAAGAAATTTCCAGCACCTTGGCTGAGAAGCCCTTTCTTAGTTAATTGGAACTTATGTCATCTTAGAGACTTTGTTTTCTAAAGTGCAAAAGTATTTCCAGTATCACTTTGGCTTTGTTTTCTTCCCCTTTAATTTTAGAAACACTGTTGTGCTTTAATAGTTTTAATAGCTTTAATAGTTTAAATGTATTTTAAATCTAGAACTTCATTCTTTTTATAAAAAAAACGATATAACCAATCTGAAGGAAGCAAACAAGCTCATATTTGAAACCTTTGTTTGGATCGTTATAGGACTGTAATGTTAACTAAATTAGGTTTTGTATTTGAGCTGAAATTGTCACATGGGCCCCTTATTCTTGGATTACTTTAATTATTTGTTTGTTCTGTGAGGCTAAATATCTGACTGTTCATATATTCTTGCTTTTAAAAAATCTCAGCACTTGGTTGATTCAGTCAGGTGAATAATGGCTTACTAAAGGCTACGATGCTTTGGAATTATAACCCTGCTATAGAGCTAAAAGCATCTTATCTATTAAGGTTGATTAGCATTTAAAAAGGAATATGAATTTTCGTTAATTCTATGCACCCAGTACAAGAAGTAGCAGAAGTATTTGTTCATGATTCCTCTATTTTAATTTTCTTTTAATCTTAGTGTTCATTTGAAAAGTATCAAACCAGCTTATGTAAAACAAACCTTCCTTGCTCTTCATAATACAAAACTAAAAATGTATTCAGGGAAGAAGAGAAAGCCATTCTTATTATTATTATCCCTGGGAATGGGAAGCAATTCAGGGCTCAATTCAGCTGGTCTTTGAGCAGTGCCATTTCTGTGGCTTTCCCCCCCCCAGCTCACCCTCTGCTGTAACTGCTGTTGGGTGATGGTTAAAGGAGGGGGGAAAAGCCAAATGAAGATAGTCTTTCAACCAACTTGATAGTGGGCCCCAATTTCCATCTTGCCTTCTGCTGTGGCAGATTGACTGGCTGCTATTAGATGATAGCATGGGATTTTGAGTTGGCACAAAGCAAATGTCGGGATCTTTCCTATGGCCAGAAAAGAAAAGCTTATTCTTCATTGGCTTCATGTCACAAGAATTATAATGAGAATTTTACTACCTTCCTCTATTTCCCTCCCTTACTGCTACAAAAAAAATGCAGCTTTTTCCACTGAAAAATTATTTAGGTGTCTCTTGTAATAGATTATTTTATATATTTAAATACATTACATGGCTTTTAATTAACCTGTTTTGTTGTAATCTACCGTATTGTTTGGACTATAAGACACAACGGTCTATAAAACACACCAAGATTTCAAAGAGGCAAGTCAGGAAAAAAAAGTTTTTGTCCTCCCCGGCTCTGAGGAGCACTCTGCAGCCGTCATCAGGGCTTGGGGAAGGCAAAAATGCCTCAATTTTTCACCAAAATGGGGACATTTTTCCCTTCCCCCAGCCCTGCTGAAACCTGCAGAGTGCTTCTGGGGGTGGGGGAAGGCAAAAACGGCCTGGGTTTTTTTGCCCGTTTTTCACAAAAAGGGGGAGGGGTCTTCAGGAGGCCAAAAATAGCTGTATTTGGTGTGTAAGACGGACAAACATTTCCACACTCTTTGGGGAGGGGAGGTGTGTCTTATACTCCGAAAAATACAGTAATGGAGTCCCATGTATGATACTTGAAGTAATAGAAAATCACTGTAGTTATGACAGCTGTTGAAAGGGAAATGCCCAGAGAAATAAATTTTGTCAGCAGAAAAACTCAGGAAACCACCTAAACTTGATATGAAAATAATTTCACATATTAGGTACCACAAAGGAACACAAAGTCATACGCCTTAACATATTGTGGTGTGGCGAGCAAGGCTTATTTCTTTCTTGGAAAGTAGGCTTCGGATATGACTTTGACATATCAACTGGGAGTTTCTACAAAATTCATAAAATCTTTGATTTTCAGTGGAATTTTAAATTTCTCCAGAGAGGATATAAAGAAGCCAGTTTGTAGCATGTGTCATCCCTTCTGAGAATTGGTTTCTGTAGGTTGGAAATTTAAGTCCAATGACTTTAATAACTATCTATTAGAATCCTCTTAGTTGTAGCAGTAGCAACAATTTCTAATCTTGATGTATTTTCAGCAGTCAGACATGATCTCTTTTAATATGCTGGCATTGCTTTTTTCCTCATCTCAAGATAAGGCTGTTATTCTTCAGAGAGCCATGCTTTCAATCTCAGCTGTTTGTGTCACCTACCATCTGTCCATCACCAGTGATTTGAAATACCAAGCTCTGCTAAATCACAGCTTGAAACAAAGTTTCAAAGTAATTGGGTAAACTAAAGTATGTAAGATTTGGGTCAAATTGCTTGAGGAACTTATTTTTTCCTTCTGCTAAGCTGCCATGGGAATAGCATCCTAGTATGTTATTCTTGGTCTCTTACAGGTCCATTGTAATATGAACAGCCTTGCATATATAGTATTACTTACTATGAAAAGAAATAGTGTGATGGTATACCTTTTGCTGTAAACATGCTCTTAATATAAAATAAAAGCAGTGCCCTAGATTGATTATTTTTCCCTTGGTCATTATAGAAAGCATGCCAATAGAAAATAGCCCCTGGTGAACCCTTGACTCTAGATTTAATCCATACGGGAGATTATCAGTGACTGAGAGACGTATCCTGACCAGGAAGGGGGACAACTAGCGCACAACATCTAGATGCATTGCCAGATTATATACTGGATCCATCTGGAGCAGTACAACTTTATCCAGGACCAACAGTGGTAAACCCCTATATACAGAAGAGCCCAGCACCCACAGCCACTCAATCTCACCAAGGTTCAGTCGAAGCCTGTTTCCCATCCCCATCCAGATCCCCACAACCACCAGAACATAGATAGCATTGCTCAGTTATACAATTGGATATTATTTGCATACTAATGGTTGCTCCTCCCATGGTTATATAGGATCTCATTGAGCGGTTTCATGTAGATGTTAAAAAGGAGCAGAGAGAGCACCGAGCCCTGCAGCACCCCATAAAGAAGGGCACATGAACTGGGTCTCTTGCTTTCTATCAATATTGATTGGGATTGATCACAGAAGAAAGAGGTCACCCCCACCCTCAACTCCCAGAACCAACACAAAAGAATACCATGGTTGATGTACTGAAGATTGCAGAGAAATCAAGAAGAGCCAAGCCCATGTCTGCCACAGATGATCCAAAAATACAACCAATGCCATTGCTGTCACTTTTTACCCCACTGGAAAAAGAGTCCAGATAAATTGTTTCATCCAGGACCTTCTTGACCATCTTCCCTAAAAAGTTCAGTGTCAGATAATTTAGATATCCTTGCTAGAGCATTTAGCCACCTTTCACCAGTAATTTATAAGTATGTTCATTCTCTGGAATGTCTGTCTGTCTGTCTATTGATCTCTTAAACCATTTTTTACTTTATACCTTGTATATAAAATTCTTATTGCCTAGTTTGGTTCATTCAAGAAACCTATGTGGTTGAATCTTACATAGCTCAAATGTATTATGCATTTTAGAACATTTTTAGTTAGGGATGAAGAATTTACTTTGAGCCAAGAACTAAATAAACTTAGGGCAAATTATCCAGGGTTGGCAGATGATGAGTATGGGACTAGGGAATATGCATAGCACCAAGTTGATGGAGACTTTCTGGTATGGTTAGGCAGTTCTGTAATCTTATATTCTCTCCCCTTTCTCTCCCCATTGCTTCCAAAATTAATTGTTTACATTCAGAGACAGTTGAGAACTCCACCTAAATTCACTCAGGACTAATTAGTTTCCATGGAGGAATTTCTGACTCCAAAACTTTTTAATCACAAGGAGTCTTGTTATAAAGCTTGTTTTTGTGTTCGTGTGTAGGTGTGAGTGATTCTTCCTCTTTCTCTGCTTCCTGGCAATGACGCTATGCTCACAGCTTTGGAATTAGGTTTTAGGTGTCTGGTTTACAGGTTTATACAAAAAGAAGGCCCCTAACATTTTTTATATTTCTAAGACTTTAGGCAAACAGGGTGCCCATGTTCCGTTCAAAAGGGAGGTACAATATTTAGTCTAAAATGCACCCATGCTGAAATTAGAACTGTCAGAAAACATACATTGGGATTTTATATATGGAAAAGATGTTCTCTGCTCTTTTTAATAAACCCACATGTACCATAGTACTGACATCTACAGGGTGGACTGCTGGGGTTTTGGGAGAACTTCTAGCTAAGATTCTGTGTAGTTTGGAGGACCCCCAAATCTCACTCCTGGCTGGCCCTCCCCACCCCTCCCAGGAGTCCACATGCGACCCATTTTGGATGTAGATAAGTGCAAGGAGGCTTGGGGAGGGCAAAAAATGGGGCTATCAGAAGTTCGGGAAGGCTGGAAATGGGCCCATTTCCAGACTCCAAAGGGCCTCCAGAGCCTGGGGAGGCCATTTTTGCCTTCCCGGAGGCTCAAAGAAAACCTCCAGAGCCTGCAGAAGGCAAAAACAGCCCTCCCTTGCCATGGTGCAGGAGCCTGACTAGGCCATGCCCACCCAGCAACCGGGCACAATACCCCTTGCTAAAATTTTTGAAGCCCACCCCTGGTCATCTATATTGTTGATCCTAAAAGGCGGAAGCTATCTACCTCTTCAGTATCTTCACTCTCGGTTCAAAAGCTGGCTGTTAAACTTGTTATCAGTTTGGCCAGCTTTATCTTTATATGCACCTTTTTAAAACTGTGCCCCTTGACTTTTATTACTAGAGTTTACAGATCCTTTCATTTTCAATTGTTAGACTAATATCACCCGTTGTATATTTCTTTGTCCAGTTTTAAAGCCACATTCAGCTTCCTTTAATTCAGCATTTACTGTAGGTTTGAGTACATGAGAGGACATTATTATACAGCCTATAAAGGTTACTTTGCCAACCTGCAAGCAACCTGTTTTGCCATGTTCTGTTCATACTCTGACTTCCTGACCTGTATGTGTCATATTCATCTTAATGACTTGTTCATTCCACTGCTCCTCTGGTTCTTTATTGATGAGATTCAGGACTTCAAAGTGATTCCTAATTTTCCTCTTGAAAATGATGGATATATGTTCAAGATCATATTGGGAAAGCTGACTGGCTTTCTTCTTTAGCTTAACTTGGAACTTGCACATGAGTGGTTCATGTTCTGTACCTAGCCCTGACTTCTTTGATGCTATAGTTGAGCTCCTCCACCTCCTTTTAATAATAATATAATCAATTTGATTTCTGTATACGCATCCAGTGATATCAGTCAAGGCAGGTATTGTTTTACTAGTTTGAAGACAATATAAGCTGTGAGGAAATAATTGGAGTGCAAAACTTGTTAAGTTGTTCTCCTGCTTTGTTTCAATTCCTAAACTATACAATTCAACCTCAGTTTCATCCTTAATGTTTTCAATTTTGGCATTCCAGTCTTCAGTCATAAGCAGCACATCTTGCTTGAATGCTTTGTTGATTTCAAAATCAACTTGATCATAAAACTCATCAGCTTGGTCTTCTTCTGCTTCAGGGGTTGGAGCATAAATCAAGGATAATCATCGTACTAAGGGTCAGGCCCATGAAATCTATTGATATTATTTGGTCATTGATTTCATTGTAGCCAAGTACTGTTCTTGCTACATTCTTCCCAAATATAGAAACAGTGCCATTCCTTTTTGAATTCTATGTCCTGAATAGTAAACAGTACAATCTTCTGATTGAAAGTGTCTCATATTCCTGGTTCTCGCTGCAAACTTCAGACTTTCTTTCTCTATATGGCAGTATCAGCAACTAGATCTCCTGAAAGCTGTAATTCTGGAATTTTGAAGGCCATCCCATCTGAGGAGCCATCATTCAATACTATATTATCAATCGTTTAATATTTTCTACCTATGTGATTCTTTGGTAAAAAAATAGGAGTGATTTACTACTGCTTTCTCCTACACAATATGAATTTATGCCAATGCACTAAAGCTGTGATGGCAAGCCTATGGCATGTGTGTCGGATGCCATCAGCTCGCCACAATACCACAATATCGCCTGTTGCTGTTTTGAGTTCCGCGCAGCTCCCTGGCATGTATGTGCGCACTGGGAATCTGAGCTTCCAGTTTGTGATGTGCACATGCAAGACTTGTTGTGGGGTTGGAAATGCTAAGTGTTTGGTAATTCTAATAGGAAATGTATGCAATAATAGTTCAAGAGTAACAAATAAGCCATTCACAATCTCAGTCCCCTGGAGTTAAAATCATTACCTTATTCAATTTATCACTTCGATTGAACAGCTAGAAAAATGTGCATACTACTCTAATTCTGCCCTTTCAGAAGGAAGAAGAGGAGGAGGCAAAGAGCAGAACATTCATTCTTTCTAATGTTCAGGGGTACAGTTCTGTAATCCTACAATTTCTATAATGTTTCGATATGTTACGGAAGCACTTCATTCTATCTTTCCATTCGGCATATAGTTTTTGACTTTATGCTGTGGTTAGAATTTTTTTTTTCTGTGTGGCCAATTTGGTTATATTTGGATTGCTGAAAAGAATTATTTGGTCACAAACAAACAAGCAGATATTGCCTGCTATTCATAAACAAACGGCTGCACCTAGTCTTTGTAACAGGAAGGCTAGTGTTTGAAATCCATAGCCTGTAGGCAATTTGTAAGGTCCCCACATTGCCCCTTAGTATTTGACTATTGTATTGCCCTAGGCTTACTAATCCTGTGCTATTACAGCAACTAAAATAGATCCTGCCTTTTGCTGTGTAGGAACAATCAATCACTTGCCCTAAGAAGCAACATTGTATATTTTTGTACCAGTACAATGTCATTTGAAGGTTTGTAGCATGTCTTAAGAATTGCAAAGCCCATAGGGTCAACCTAATCAAAACTGAATCTCAGCAGATGCAATGGGACTACACCCCCATCATTCCTTCTCCTGATTGCACTGACTTGAGATGAAGTAGAGTATATTGAGAGCCCCAGGTTAGGGTTAGCAGATGCTTTATGGAAGAGCATAAATACAGTTCCGCAGACCTTTTACTATTTTTATACTTGTATGCAAGAGAGAGTGTTGTTCCATGGCCAGCTCATTGTTACATTCCGTGGTGCTGTCTTTTGATCTTTGTCTCATCTTTCCTGTGCAGCATACAAACACAAGACCACAGAATAAATGCATTTCTCCTTCTAGAACCTGCTACTTTTTGGGGGCAACCAGAACTAATGGTTGCTTTGAATCAAACTGTCTTACTTCCTTTATACAGTATATGAATTCCCGAAGCAATGCAGATTGCAAACTTCCTGTGGCATTTTTCATCAATAAACTCTGCCAGCTCAGCTACTTTGAAAATGGATTCTTGTATTTTGCTGTTTTGTTTAAATAAAATTAACCTGCATCTTACAGTAGGTCCAATCTTGGTTTGTGTCATTTTGCTGTGGAAATAATAGCTCATTTGTATTTCTGATATTTCTAGGATCATTGTGGTAGGAAACAACTGTTATTTTTTTCCTGTACAGTGGTATTATTTATTAGGATTGCATTGCTTACCCTGAAGGAGGCAGCCTGGTAGATATGTGTTTGTGAATATGTTTTACTTATTTAGGAGACTGGGATTCAATTTGCACTCCAAGGGAAAAATATGTGAACTGAAATGTGATATAAAATATACCTAAGTAATAAGGAATTGAATGTTAATTATGAAAGTAGAATAATTGGTGCCTCAGAAAGTGTGTGAGAGAGATGGGGGGGAGGGAGAGAGAGGGAGGGAGGAAGGAAGGGAGATAGAGAGAGGCAGAGAGATATTTATTTCTGGAGCATATTCTGAAGACGTTGTGGTATCAGAACAAGGAAATAAATGGTGAGAAGACAAAATTTGGATTTAAATCGATCAATTTAAAATTAAATATTTTGGGACATATATTGTACAAGACATTTAAAGACAGTCTAGGTTTCAAGTTGGGTACTTCTGGCATATAATATTGGTGAATACATTAGATATGCTTATGATCTGGCCTGGAAATAGAACACATGTAATTGTTTTCTACACACTAATGGCTACTTGTTAGCTCTATGAGGTAATCCAGATAAGAAATACCAAAATCCAGTTTGGTTTAGGGGTTTAGCGAAGGGGGGAAAAGTCACAACATGTCATGTGATGCTGCCGTGACGATGCGAGTTTGACACCCCTGGGTTAAGGCATCAGGCTAGAAACCAGGAGACTTAAAGTTCTAGTCTTGCCTTAGGCATGAAAGTCACCTAGCTGACTTTGGAACAGTCATTCTCTTTCAGCCCATTTCTTAACCAAGGGACCCAGTGGTGTCTGAAATAAATTTTCCATTGTCTTGTGGTCAGCATGGCTGAACACCGAGATGCACGGAACACTGTCACCTTTCCACCGAAGTGGTACCTATTTATCTATTCAAATTTGCATGTTTTCAAACTGCTAGATGCCAGGTTGAAGAGCAGTGTTATAATGGTTAGGTTGGCAGTAACTAATTCTTGATTTGCTTTCAGATGAGAGAATAATCAATGTGTTCTTTATAACTTGGGCTTGACATCCCAAATTGGAAGATCTTTTCTCTTGAACAAGGGTCATGTATACATTTACATATATATAACAGTTTATATATTGGCAAAATAATTTTTTATGACAAAATTTGACAATATTTTGTCATAAATTTTCATTATCTTTTGCCTGATATCTGCAACTTTAGATTTTCCCCCCTAAGCTTTTCTCCCACCTACTCCAACTCTTACAACTGTTAGCTAAAGATTATGTAGCCTTGAATTATGAGAATTAAAGTCCATCACAACAGGAGGACATCAGGTTGAGTGAGGCTATTCTGGACAGTAGTGCATCTGAAATACTTTAGATGTTGCCACATAAATCCATATAAATAAACTTTACCCCCATGCCCAAAAGTAATAATAATAATCCATTGATTTATGCCCTAAAAGTTCACAGGACAATTGTTTATGCTGGTCAGAGATGGTTAATGCTGGAAACTCGCCTCTATTTAAAAGTTTCTTGTCAATATTGTTTCTTTGCTGTTGAGATAAATGATGATTGAGTATATTTGTGTAATATCCTGTCATGGGATAATTCTCATGGTTGCTATGATGGGAATGGGGCATGGCTCTGTTCTGAGAAGAGTACAATACTACTTTCTGTTCCCTGAGTGTTCACTTTCTGGAAAACTGCAGTTCACAAGGTCATCAGCTTGCCGGTCTTTAACTTCCTCCCTGCATGTCATTCAGTGTTTCTTCACTGAGTGATAAACCTCTTGATTTTCCATATTGTCAAACCCAAACAAAACTCTGATGATACTTCTATGTAAAGGTCATTGTCCTGTAAGACCTATCAGTATTTAATCATATTGATTCTTACATTACAGTTTTATTCTTTTATTTTTGAACGCTCAGTGTCTAGCAGTTTTCTTGTTATGACTTCACATAAGTTAGGAAGGAGCTAATTTGATATGTTTGGGGTAAAAATAATGAATACCAAGGGAACTACAGATTTTTTTTTTACAGTTCTTATAGATTGTTTGTCTATTCATGTCTTGAATACAGAATGATATTTTACTAACATTTTCCCTCCCTCCCCTGATAACTGCATCAATGTTTGTATTTGAAAATGTCAGTGTGCAAAATAATATACTGGGAAAAAAGTCATATTATGGTTTTGTTTCTCCTGTAGGAAGGATCAGAATGTTCTTTCTCCGGTCAATTGCTGGAACCTCCTCTTAAATCAGGTGAAGAGAGAGAGCAGGGACCACACTACTTTGAGTGACATCTATTTGAACAATATAATCCCTCGGTTTGTTCAAGTCAGTGAAGACTCTGGACGACTTTTCAAAAAGGTAACAATTTTATTGTGATGTGCACTTCTTTATGGCTCCAGACATGGTTGTGGCAAATGTAGATGGGCACCTGGCCACTATTGTTTCTTGCCTAGTTGTGTTTAATGCATAACTTGGTTCAAAAGGCAGCTGCCTGGCTGCTGATCGGAGCATGCAGGTTGGAACATGTCACTCTGATGTCATGTTATTTTCATTTAGCTGCCAATTTGCTTCTGGCACAATTTATTGTGTTGATTTGAAGAATGTTAAACTCATAGTGTGGCAGGGTTAGGTATTTAAAAAGTTCTATCTTTTAACATGGAATCTGCTCTTCTTTTTCTCTATTCTTCGGAGATCTTTTCTATCTTAGCATCAAGGTTGTGGAATAATTTCCTAAGGAAGATCCATTGACTCTTTCTATGCTTGCTGTTCAGTGGCTGGTGGAACCATATTTTTTCAGAGAAGCATTAGAAGAATGTTTTCACTGTTCTGAGCTAATTATTATTAGTCTGAGCTATTCATAATTGTTTCAAGGAACAGCTACAATTTTGAGTGTGTTGTTGCTGATTTAGCAAGTTGCATTGCTTGTTTTCTTTTAATAAGACCTTTCATTCCCTCTTTATTCTTTTATGCTTTAATTTCATTTTTTTTACTTAATGTAAACAGATCGATGAAGAATTGAACATACTCAGTTGTTCAGATCTAAAGTAACCCTGTTTATATAAAAGCAGAACAGTTCATTTTTGCTATAATCAGCAATAGCCTTAACAAATGCAAGGACAGCAACAACATCTGACAGAGGATGCTTTTCAAAGAATCTATATAGGAGAAGAAAATGCTATTTTAAAATATGATTCTACTGGACATTGAGGGAAGATTCAAAGGAGGCTGAAATGTAATATGTTTATTTTTGAGAATAAGTCTCTTTGCTTATACCGTGTTGCCCTGAAAATAAGATGGGGTCTTATTTTCTTTTGAATCCTGAAATAAGTACTTGGCCTTATTTTTGGGGAGGTCTTATTATTTTTGAGGTGCAGGAGGCAGTAAGCGGTGACCTCATGGCTGCTGCTGTGTTGCAATATTTTCCAGGAAGGCTTATTTTTGGGGGAGGGCCTATTTTAGTGTATGCTCTCAAAAGCCCGATTGGGCTTATTATCCAGGGAGGTCTTATTTTGGGGGAAACAGGGTAAGTAAATGTACAGTAACAGATGGTTGGGGTTTTTTAAATGTTCTTTACTAAAATTGACAGTTTTTCTGGGCCCAGTTGGCCAATGTCAGAGTTCAGTAAAACCCAGAAGGATCACAGTACCTTAATTTGTTAATCTGTAGTAATGCCTGCCCTCTGGAATGAGGTCCCTCCTCCAGATCGGGATGCAACCTGATAGCAACTGCCTAATTTAGTGCCTCTCAACATAATTTAGAATTTTCTCAGAAAGGAAAATGAATATAGCTCTAATGTAAAAAAGAAAGAAACAAAAGCATATGGTAGAGTAGATGGTAACCTAAAATGAAATTGCTATAAAAACATAAAAGAACAGTAACTTATCATGGGGATTTAAAATAGGTTTGCTATCGGCATTAAATTTTAGAATAGCTACACTGTGATTTTAAATATAAGTATAAATATTCCATTATTTATTTTCTACCCAAGTAATACATTTTCTTTCTCCATTCCCCCTCCCTGCTCAAATATGCCTAGGCAGGAGCTGTTACTTGTCAGGAAACAAAAAGCATGATCTTAGTATCTAAATAACAACGCTGCTAACTTGGTCAAACGCCAAGACAGTTTCATATATTAACTCGCTTTCGGCTTGTTGTGTGTCCCTAGTCTATAGCTCTTTGTATCAGTCCCTGCTGGGGAATCTTTCTTCAAGTGACATGTGATATGTGAATTGGAAATACTATGTGACTGTACCCAGAACCTCTCCTGATTGTCTTCTTTGCTGGAGACCTCCTTTAGTGTTACAATCAATCTGAAAAGTGCGAACTAGCACAAGGCAACTGATAAAAGCCGAGTATCAAAGCTCATGAGTGGCAGATTTGTTAACAAGCAAGTAGCTAACTACAGAACAAATCATAAAATGAAGCAACACTAAAGACACGGAGGACCCAGGTTTTATGTAGGAAACCTGGCTGGGTGACTTTTACAAGTGATCTAACAATTAAGAAGATTCTAGTTTCATCACTTTATTTGCTTCTTTATTAATAATTTCCATTTAAAACATATTACTAGTGTAATTTTATAAAATAAGAAATCTGTTGTTGCAGTGAAAATTGTTGAAATTTCCCCTGGAGTTTGGGCTGCAAATTAACATTAGTTACTTGTGTAAGGATAAATTAGCACTTGCCAATCAATAACTTTTTTCAACACTGTAACCATCTGTACTTGAATTTGAGGAATACAGACATGCAGGAATATATGGAAACAGCCCTTTGCATACATGGGGTTCTGTTGTAATGTAAAACCCAGAATAAAGAAACTATGAATAATGAGTTATTGGTTCTTTAAAAATTGGGAGGGGAAGGTATATTCAGCTCAATTGCAAGGCTCTGTGTATAATGGATAGTAGGAACAGTTTTGAGGAACAAGAGGAAGAACTGTAACCAAAGTAATTATCTGATAAAAGGCAAATGCGGCTGGTGCAAAAACATAGTTTGAGTAACTACTGTATTTTTCGGAGTATAAGATGCACCGGAGTATAAGACGCACCAAGGTTTTGAAGAGGCAAATTAAAAAAAAATAGGTAGGTAGATAGAGGGGTAGAGAGGGAGAGAAAGAGAGAGAAACACAGTAGGTAGGTAGGGAGAGAGAGAGGGTAGGTAGGTAGGTAGGTAGGTAGGTAGATGTTTCCAGATGTATTTATCCATGTGTTGGAAAAGGAAATCGCTTACAATCTGCAGCACCTAAGACTTTGTTTCTGCTGGCACAGCACTTGATCAATGTAATTCTCATCAATCAATTAAAGAGCTTTCCAAAAGGAAAAAAAAAAGTTTTTGCACTCTGCAAACCTCCTAAAAATGGCCCGTTTTTCATGAGAATGGGCCCATTCTCCCCCCCCCCAAAAGGCACAAATAGCCTGGGCTTGCAGAGTGCTCCTGAGAGGGGGGGGGGCAAAAATGAGCAAAAACCAGCCAGTTTTTCGTGAAAAGGGGCCCGTTTTTCATCAAAAAAATTATGGAGGCTTATAGAGTGCTGCTGGGGGTTGGGGGGGGGGCAAAAAGCAGCCCATTTTTTGCTCATTTCTGCCCTCCCCAGCCCCAAGGAGCTCTCTGAAAGCCTCCATAAAGATATGCATGGCCATTTTGGTGAGGGGGCAGGGCTTTGGGAGGCAAAAATGCTGTAGTCAGTGTATAAGACATACCCAGATTTTCAGCCTCTTTTTTGAGGAAAAAAGGTGCGTCTTATACTCTGAAAAATACGGTATTTCAGACATGAGCCTACCTTGTTCTCATGATGATAAAGGTAAGGAAGGGGGTTCTTGGGGGTCCAGATTATTGGAAGGACTGTTTTTTCCCCAGTTACATCTACTCAACCCACCAGACCAGGAGGTAGATATGCTAAAGATCCCTTCTCTATAAAGGAAGTCCATTTAGCAGGACTAAGAGGATGAAGCTTCTCTGTGGTGGCTCTCTTCCTGTAGAACATTCCCATAGAGATAAGATTGGTCCCCACTTTGTGTTTTGGACCAAACAAGGCAACACTGCCAATAAAACAGCATGAATACAATTACCAGAAACTGACTCTAGGGTGTCTTTAGATCTTGTATGCATGAAGTCCTGCTCTGCTGAATGAAATATGCAATTGATCATTAATTCAGAGAACCTTTTCTTTGTCAAGTTTTACAAGAAAACCTTAAGACATATTTTTATTCCTTAGCCTTCTCACATAGTGCTTAATTTGCTGTTGGTTTTTAGTGGCTGATGGCATGTATCTTTTATTATTTTAATTGTAGGTTTTTTTGGTTCATTGATAGTAGTTTCTGATGCTTGTTCATGATCTCATGTAGTTTTATAATAATACTGTCTTGTTTGGATAGTTTCCAGTTGCATAAATTTTTGTATCTGATTTAGATGCAGATATGTTATACAGTATGTAAGTAACTGAAATTGGTTTGTTCGTGAAGGATAGTCCTTTTCTATTAATCTTATCCTTGGGGGAAGATATATGAAATCTCATGTTGCACAAATTAAAGTCACTTTTGCATGAGCGTTTCCAATAACTTAGTCTACCTGTGTTGAATGAAAAAATCAAAACTACTAGAAAACATTTGGGTAAAGCTTTGAATATTTATGAGCCGTGGTGGCACAGTGGTTAGAATGCAGTATTGCGGACTAATTTTGCTGACTGCTGGCTGTGTGCATTTCGGCAGTTTGATTCTTACCAGCTCAAGGTTGACTCAGCCTTCCATCTTTCTGAGGTCATGAGGACCCAGGTTGTTGAAAGCAATGTGCTGACTCTGTAAACTACTTAGAGAGGGCTGTAAAGCCCTGTGAAGCAGTATATAAGTCTAAGTGCTATTGCTATTGCTGTACAGTAATTGGCCTTTCATCTTTTGTTTTCATCCATCTTTTGTTTTCATCCATGTTTTATCCTGAATAAGCTTTAAAGCTATGTTGCCTAAGAGCATTATAAGGATGTTTATAACATTGCTAAATAACATCTCAGAGCTAGAAAGAGAATAACTGTTTTCTTTGAGTGTCCTTGTAGTTTTGTTCTTATTTATTTATTTAGTACAATTTAGAGGTCATTCAACTTTATGTGACTCTGAACTGCTTACATTTAAAAAGTAGGGACAATAAAAATAAAGAGGCAATGTAAGCATCTAGAAGCAAACTTTATTGCCTCTGTGCTGTGCTTCGTTTACGAGAAAATTTATGACAGTTTGCATTTGGAGGATAAATGTATATATAATGTAGAGCTTGCATCTTAATAACCACAAACATTCGTAAGTGAAAAATACTTAATCTACTTTTATTCAAATCAGTGTTAATAAACAAATAAGCATAAATAAGTGTTTAAAACAGGAGCCTAGTAAAACCTGGGGAAAGAAGTTTACAATTATCATTTACTGGTTTACAAGTTCCAAAAGTTCACTTTGATTTAGATCACACCAAAATGTTTAGTGAATTGTTAATACTAGATGTGAAGCATGATCATGATAAACTGAGAAGCTGAAGAGATGAACTGCTACTGTGCCAGATGAAGCAACTCCCTTTCAAGGATAGTTCTAAGACCTGCCTGCCACTATAATCCGGCCTTCTGGCTATATGTGCCTGTGAGTGTGATAAGGTCTATATGAGACACAGTTTGTGCCTTAGCCCTTATCGCAGAGAACGAAAGATGCATCCCGTCACAGTTATTGACAGTTACAGAACCCTGACATAGTTATGAATTCCATGAGGAAAGGGGGCTGCCTCTTGATTCTTTCAACAGTGTGTCAAAGAATAGTTTAAATTTTCTGTAAAACAAATGCAAAACAAATGGATAACAGCCTTTCACTGAGCAATTTGCAAGAATTTCTCTTGTCATTTACTGTAAAATCTTTCTTGTTTTAAAATGAAGATGTTACAAAGATCATACATTCTGCCTGTCATCCTTTGTCACCAGTTTCCTTTTAAATGATTAACTTCCAAACTTCCAGAAGTGATTTATATATTTAAGTCTTGTGAAGCTTTTCAAAAATCTGTTTTCAGCCACCACTGTTAAATTTGTTTGCTATTAGAAACAGCATGCAAGATGGTTTAATATAAACCGATTAAGGAATTATCTTTGTATAACGTGATGAAGAGATTCTTTTGAAGACTATGATATGAAGAAGAGCCTCATTTATTTGAGCTATTGATGGACAGTTGCCAACCACTTCAAAAGTATCTCTAGTGATAAGGGAAGTCGGGTTGACTGCCAAAGCTAAACATTGGGTGGTATGCAGCATGTATTGTCAATGCTTTTAATTTACTCAGAATGCTGTTTGTTGGTTAAGATTTTTCCATCATAGCAAGATTATTCAAGGAACTGGAACATTAGTGTTTGCTATAGAATGTTGGACTGGTCTTGGGAGAAAATCAGTGAGTAAAGAACAAAATAGAAGGTTTTATAGGGATGAGATTCTATTATTCAATTTTTTCCAGCAAAGAGATAGTTCCAAGTACAGATAGTCCTCAACATATGACCTTAATGGAGCTTAGAATTATGGTGTAAGTGATGCCGGTTGTTAAGTGGGTCGTAACAACACTTTCCCCAATTTTCTGATTTTTTGTGGCAGTTGTTAAGCAAATGTTGTTAAGTAAATTCATTTTCCACAATGGATGGAACCTGGAAGAAACACCAGTTTCCAGCAAAAAAAGGTTATAAATCTGAACATAGAATGCTGCAAATGTCCATAAATGAGGGCCAGTTATGAAGTGCCCAATATCTGATCATGTGACCATGAGGACTTCAAATCTGGGTCAAAAGTAGCCCTGGGAGGTCCATCATAATTCAAAACAGTACCTAAATTACCAGTGGTAAGTTGAGGATTAACTATATGGTATACTAATTGAATATAAATACATACTATAAATTCTGTGGTCAGAATGTGTTCTGATAATTCTGTTTTGTATCAGTGTTCAAATTCTAATAACTGTAGTGTCAGCATTCTTTATGTGTAAACTTTGAACAGGGCTGCTTCTTTCAGTTTATGTGTGCATATGGATATATGTGCGCGCACATACACACACACACACACACACACTTCTGATGAAAGTATAAGAATAATGAAAGAAGCTATGCCTGAAGTGTAGTGTGATTGAAATGAGATAAAAAGACAATTATTGTAAGAATGGTTAAATATTTAGCAGCATAAAGGACTTTAAGGGGTTATTACTTGGCTTGTGCCCCTTCTAGATCCAACAGATCTTAACACATCTCACTTGGAGAGAATCACTGTTCTAATAATGCATAGATTGTTTCCACTTAAGGATAAGAATTTTATTGTTGTGTATGAACTTCTTTTTTTGCTCAAACTAGATTCTGATTCCCTATCTATAAATCTTTGGGGGATACATTACTTTGATATTCTTTCCATTCTTTCTTTTCAAGCACCTTTTCAAGCATCAGTAATGATGGTTTTTTTTTTTCCCTTTTGTAAATGAACTGCTCTTTTTAAACCTCTGTAAAATTTGAAGGTAAGGCATTTAAACAAAGCCTGGTTTGGAAAAGAACAATACATTTCTTCATTCCAACCTCATTCCAACTCTCCTGTCTTCTTTTTTAATGTGGGCCTGCAATAGTTCTACAGCAGGGGTGTCAAACTCAATTTCATTGAGGGCCGCATCAGTGTTTTGCTTGACCTTGGGCGGGCGTGGCCAGAGTGGGCATGGCCAACTCGATGTCACTTGTGTTGGGGGTGCCTTTGATGGCTTGAGTGCTTTGCCAGCGAAACTAGAGCTTGGGAGGGTTGCGTACGGCCCTCCCAAGCTCCGATTTTGCTGGCAGAGGTTACAGCAGGCCGGTCATTCATTGTTTCCAGGGTGGTCCCGCGGACCAGATCTAAGCACCCTGCCAGCTGGATTTGGCCCGCGAGTGTTGAGTTTGACACCCCTGCTCTACATGGATCCAAAATTGGATTTCAGCCAGTTCTTCCTCTGTTTGTTTTTCTTTTTTTACACTTTGACTTTTTAAGAAAGAATTATTATGCTTTTGGTTTTTTAAATCAACTTACCAGATTTTTAAGGTCTCCTAAATTGTCATACAGCTCAATGCAGAGTATGAGAAACACAAAATAATAGACAATCCAGGAGATACAAAAATTCTTCTCCTGGAGGGTTTTTAAGATGTTGCCCAAGGAGACCAGTTTGTGTTTAAACTGTCAACAATTTGCTTTACAGAACCATTGAGGACCTCTATCTTTTCTCTTTTTTTCTATTCTTATTAATGTGACACATCTTCTGTAGATTTTTTTTGACCATCTACAACATGCAATATAGAAAACAGAAAAATTGAAAACTGACATCAGTTTAAATTCCCCATTTCTTGAGCATGTACATTTTATTTTTGCTCAAAACAACTAAAAAGGTACATTAACATGTAACTACCATCTCAGCGATACTATATCTAGAAGGAAGCTGGGATAATCTTCTCAGCATGTCTGGCTTTACTTCTGTTTCTCCACTGGAGTCTTCTGGGTCACCAGAATCTCGCTTCCCATAACACTGTTTCCTCCATATGCTCAGCTAGTGGCTGAGTTCCAATTATGTTATAAAAGTTTGCTGCAATCTCTTCTTCTTCCTTCTGTTGCATGAATCTGTGAGTTTGTGGCATTCTTGTATATGATACAAGACTGAACTTTTTTATTATCAGGAAATTATATACAGTTCCAAAGCTCTAATTCAAAATATTGTCCTTGCCTCAGGCCTATCAACTAATACTACTTAGTACTTGCTAAAGACAAAAATCACTGGATCATCTCTTATTTTATTTACTGTCAGCATGATTAGATGCACAGCCATGTAGTTCTTGGGTTCACAATTCATTTATAGTTACATTCAATTACATTCTTAGGTGAAATACATTTTCTAGATCAGTTTCAATCTAGCTTTAAGGCTGGTGAGAATGGAAGATGCCTGGGCTCAAGAAAGGAAAGTGGAGAGTGCAGCTTTATTGATTCAGTTGGCCTTCCATTTCATAAATCACGGCATGCCTCTTGACAGATAATCTGAATTGTGATTCAGGCTCATTTTTATATAGAAATTCCCTAGAGATGCCGTGATGCTAGTGAACTATTACATTGTTGCTTGATAATTGTGTTATGGAATTTACAGTTACATATTCTCCTCATGCTGCATAAAAATACAAGGTAAAATTATAAAGTCAACCCCTGTGTGGGTATATATAGATATTGTGTGTGTGTGTGTGTGTGTGTGTGTGTGTATATGTATATGTATGTTTTCATAGATTTTCATAGGTGTAGGTATGCAGGTCTCGTATTTGGGTCTTTTCCCATGTAAGATTGAGATTGTCTTGGCAACGTTTCGGCGAGGTCTCACTCACCATCTTCAGGCTGGGTTTTGGGCTTAAAGCATGGTCGGAGCTGCCGTCTTTCTATAAATCTTGGTGGGTGGGTGTGGAATGCTATCTTTGTTTCAGTAAGTGGAATGATTGGCCGTGTGGTTGTATCATGATTGGTAGATTGGTGCTGGCTGTGTGTCTGTTGTTTCTTGTTGTAACGGCCTGGGTGGTGGGTGGGGCTCGTTTGTTGACTAGGGCTGGTTTCCAGATGTCTGGTAGGTGGGAGGTATCGTCACGTTTATTCATGTTGTGGAGGTGTTTCTCTATTTCGATAGCTTCCATAATTATTCTCTTGTTGAAGTGTTCAGTTTTGGAGATTAATCTGGTTCCTTCAAAATTAATTTCATGTCCTGTAGCTTTAAGGTGCTGGAAAAGGGAGGAAGTTTTTTCTTTTTTTCTTACTGCGTTCTTGTGTTCTGCGATGTGTGCATTTATTCTCCTGTTAGTTTGTCCTATGTATGTTGTAGGGCAGATTTTGCATGGTATTTCGTAGACTCCTTGGTTTTTTAGCTGGATTTTGTCTTTGGGGTTTCTTAAGATGTTGGCTATTTTTTGGTTAGTGTTGAAGGCTGTCTTGATATTGTGTTTGTGGAGAATTTTGCTGATTTTATCTGTGGTGCCTTTGATGTAAGGGAGAAGGGCGATGCCGTTGTCCTGTTCTGTGTCTCGGTTTTATGGAGGAGTCTCCCTTTGGATTAGGTTGGTAATTGTTTTTCTTTGGAATCCGTTGGAGATTAATACGTTTGTGAGAGTGTGTAATTCAGTTTTCAGGTGGTCTTTGTCGGCTAGGTGTTTGGTTCTGGAGATGAGAGTCTTGGCTACAGAGTTGATCTGGTGGTGATGGGATTGTGCGTTTAAGTGATGTATACACACACACACACACATACATACATACATACATACATACATACATCAGTTGCAGCAGTATCTGGGAACAAACAAGCTCAGAGAGCATCAAAGACCCCTAAAAATAGAATGTGTTGTCTGCCTGTGAAATTAACAGAAAGGAGAAGACTAAAATAGAGCTGAATGAAGGTGGTCTGATTTTGGAGGATGCCATTAATGAATACATGCAGAAAAATGAAAATGTAAGTTTTATTATGAATGAAAGGGCTAAAATGTATGTTGAAAAGTAATTGGAATATAAGGAAATTTACTGCAGCAAGAGAAATATAGATTAATCTCATTAACAGAATGAATGGACAAGTGGTTGCGGAAAATGTTTAGAATGAGAAAATAATAATTTTATGGAGTAACATAGAATTTGTGGAGTTCTAAGAATGCTTTGTGGAATGCTATGACAGGGGACATAGATGAGAAAAAAAATTAGTTTGAGAATAGTTGCTGCAAAATTATGAACAGCCGAAATATATTGTATAATTTATTTAATGGGGAAAAAACTTATGTACTTATTGAGCATCTATACTGACCCTTTTGGAGCAATTTGCTTTTGCCTAGTTTATTTTCAGATCAGCTAAAGCAGGGGTGTCAAACTCAATTTCACTGAGGGCCGCATCAGGATTCTGTTTGACCTCAGGAGGTCAGGGTGGGCTTGGTCAGCTCAACGTCACTTCTGTCGGGGGTGCCTGGGGTGGCATGAGCGCTCTGCCAGTGAAAACAGGCTCCCAAACTCCATTTTCACTGACAGAGGGTTGCAGGAGGCTGTGGCAGCTGAAAACAGAGCTCGGGCGCCTGTTTTTGCTGGCAGAAGCACCATGGGCTGGTCCTTTGCTGTTTCCAGGGCAGCTCTGTAGGCCACATCTAAGTACCCCATGAGCTGGCTCCAGCTCCCGGGCCTTGAGTTTGACACCCCTGAGCTAAAGGATAGGCAGCAGTACTCGGTAAGTGACAAGTCGTCAACATAGATTCTGCTTAGCAGTTTGAAAAAGGGCATCAGTGAAGATAGAGTGTAAGGGTATCTTGTAAGGAGAATTGGAAATGTGCAAGATAAATTACAGGACATAATATCTGATGTTCTGCTGGCATTCCAGGCAGCTAGTAAAGTTTGCCACCTATTGAAACAGCCTTCATGGTTCATTTCATTCATATGGATGATGAAACACTGGATTTTTCACAGCATTTAAGGCAATATTTGGAGCCAACTTTATCAGTCAAAGAACTAAACAAAAAGGCTATGATTATTTTATTTTGAATTAAATTTTTATAGAGGAGAATTAAATTGTCAGAGTCAGTGCATTTATCTCACTGTTGTGTAACATTTAAATTAAAACTAATGAAACTGTGGAGATGATATTTGTTTATGTATTATGTGCCAGTGGCTTTCATTGACTCTCACTGGTTTACCACCATCTTCAATGAACATCATTAAGAAATAGCCCTTAATTTTATTTCTCAAAGAACAATATAAAGAATTAAATTGACCTGTACATAGTTGAGATTCATAAGCAGGCTTCACAAATAAAGGTAGTTGGTAGTCTGGCAATTTTCGACCTAGCTAGATACTTACTGTAGAAGATAGTTTTGTTTCTATACCGTGTTTCCTCGAAAATAAGACAGGGTATTTTCTTTTTACCCACAAAATATGGCTTGGGCTTTATTATCAGGGGAGGGCTTATTGTTTTGGGGTTGCCAGGTGGCTGCTCTCTTGGGAGCGGGTTCCCAAAGAGCCGGGCAGAGCCTCGGGTGAATGGCTGTGTTGCACTGTCACAGCAGCACAGCAGCCATGAAGCGACCACGCTTACAAGCAGGCAAACCCCCTTTCAAGCCGGGCACAGCGCCATTCACTGACCTAGGGTTATCGCCAAGCCATGTGAGCGCCTGTTTGCCGCCACCCGGCTCTTGCAGCTTGGTGCCTTCAAAATGCCAGTGAATTGCGCTCTGCACAGTTGGAGAGGGGGGTTACGCGAGCAGCTGTTCTGCTCCCGCTTGCGCGCCTCTCAGCCTCACGATGCCCTGGCCCAGCTCTTCCTGCAGAGCCAATACACCTTCGTTGTTGCTACCGCCACCACCATTCCAACATGGCTTTTTCGGTGGCTTCCAAACTGAGTCTTCCGGCAGTCGCCACTCTGGGCATATGCTCTATGGTTGTGGGTCAACTGCTGGCAGAGCATACTCCCAGAGCATACAACCTCTTTGGGAGCCTGCTCATAAGAAAGCAGCCACCTGGCAACCCTCCTCTTCAGCTGGGCACAGAGCTGCTCACCAACCTAGGGTATCCCGAAGGCGCCAAGCAACGTGATCACCTTCGCCCCCCCGGTTCCCGTGGCTTGGCACCTTTGGGATACCGCTAGGTTGGTGAGCGGCACTCTACCTGGCTGGAGGTGGGAGGTTGTCCAGGGGGCTTATTTGTGGGGGAGGGCTTATATTTTTGCCCACCAGAAAAATGTGGCAAGGCTTTAGTTTCAGGGCAGGTCGTATTTTGGGGGAAACATGGTATATGCACGGGAATACATGGGTATAAATATAAACATGCAGATATTGGCACGGGAGGGTGGAGGCAGAATAAGTAGCAGAAAAGAGAGATAGAATCATTCAATATAAAATACTTGATTGTTGCCTAGAAAATGGAGATGAATTCCTTTGTTGATTCCTCAACTGATATGATCAGTTGTGGGTTGTTGCCGGTTTGGACTGGTTCAGGCAAACCGGTAGTTGCGACCTGCGGATGCGGGTGGGGCTGCCCAACCGCCCAGGCACAATCCCATCCTATATCTCTGCGGTTTTTGATGCCTTATGCATGTGTGGATAGCATGCGTGAGAGAATTGACGTGTTTTGTGATGCCGCACGTATGCATGGACAGTATGCAAACACAATTCCGGTGCTGGGCGAACCGGTTGTTACAGTACGTGACGCCCACCTCCAGATATGACATCTCATTTGCCAAAGTAATCTAAATGGTTCTCGATCCTATGATGTCTCAGTGTTGTGATATATTCTAAAGGTACAGGATATATGTTAACTATTTCATGCTAAAGGGGCTAAGAAAACATTCTAAATAGATTCGAATAGAAAATGTCAACAAGAAGCTGTGGATATCTTTTAACAATGAAGAAAAATGAATATTGATCAGTAGATATTATTTTGGGTTTGTTCCATTGTCCATTTGATTTTTATTCTCTTATTTAAACTTCCACAAGTCTTGCCTTAGATCCTAAAATCTCATTTTAATTGTCTTTGTAATGCACAGAGATAACTGCAGTTGGTAACTTGGGAATATTGATCTTTTAAAAAATCAAATAAGTGAAAATAATCAGAGCTTCAGTTAACAGCATACTTAATTGTCCTCATAATGACCAAATAACAGTGTGGAAAAATCCTTTTGATTTTTGAAATAAGGTAAAGGCTACTGAAGCTTTAAAACTTGTTTTTCTACCATGTATTCTGACAATGCTTCAAAGATACCGGTATGTTTTATTTAGCCTGTAAAATCTGGACACTATAATCTAACTTGCCTTCTTCATTCCTCTAAATATTTTGAAGCTGCTGCTGTAATTTTCAATGGAATGTGGAACAGTCAAATAACCATTGCCCAGCATTCCCTCCCTCCCTTCAAATAATGATTAAATTAAATGCAGGCCGGGTTGGGGGAACAAAGAGAGCCTTGACTAGCTTCTGAGAGTTAACGTTCCAGCCAGTTGTGGTAATGACCTATAGTTCTATGCATGAATCATGTATAGACCAAAGCTTTGAGGTAGTGGAAGAAGACTGAGTGTGAGTATGTGCACAAGACACACACACACACACACACACACACACACACAGCTTCTTTTAACCCTCTTGTTTTGTGCTGAAATAAAGTTATTCAATTAAGTAATATTTTGATCTTAAGTCAAGAATGTCAGCTTATTCTTCACAGTTTTTATAAATGCTATGTATATGAATGATAGCCACCACTTAAGAAAAGTGGATTTATTTTATTTTTTAAAAGTTTTTATTTTTTTTAGTGTAGGACTCTTCTTTGACTATCCATTATTTTCATGTTGCACTATTGGAAAAATATATATTTTTGACTGCTTCTTGTGAATCCAAGAAGACATATTTTACTTACACAACTGGATTGTGTGCCACTGTTTGGAAAACACTGGATATTGTCTGTTTTTACTATCTCTTCATATTCAATGAAATCTGCCTTCTGACCATTTTAGCTCATGTTTTCGCCACCATGTGCACATTGAGTCCTATTTCCATAATTCAAATCTCTGGTTTCCAAAATTGACTTTGTAACTATGACATTTCCTGTTTAATGTGACCCAGGTTATCAGCTAGCCGATTTCCTTTTGTGCATGTCTTTCCTCTTTTCCCTGAGCCAGCATACTTCATCATTTCAAAAACATCTTATCCACAATTACTTAAACAGTTCCACTTAAGCATTTTTGCATGAGTGCATAACTTCTTAATGTGGAATAAAAGAGTGTAAAATCAGCCACATTCTAAAAAATGAATAGCTTGGACAGTAAATGACCATATAGTCATAAAACTGAATACCAATACTGAATATTTTGGTTAAAAAAATTAAAGCTCTGGGATGCTTTGAATGTCATTTCTTTTTATTAAGAAAATTACATCTATGACATTTTTCATAGTAGCAATGGTTAAAACAGTTCTAATTTCCTTGTTTTTGTTGAAAAAGGACTGAATACAGTTGCAAAATTCCTTAGTTACTGGGGCACTATAGCTTTTTTCTCTATTTGCTTTTTAACAAACTCCAGCATTCAGGAAATGTTTCCTTTATCAATTTCTAGTCTTGATTTATTTAGTTAGCAATTAATCTGGCCACCTATGGATAGTTATGTGGGAACTGAGGGCATATGTTAAAATAGAGTGTGAAAATTCAAATTCTTTGAACATTCTGATGCTCTTGTTTATTTTTATCTTGGTGAAGAGTTTAGAAAGTCAATTCAGCTAATCATAAACTGTGAATAGTTTATAATTTATCAGGACACAAGTAACATCAGATTACACACATCCCCCCCCCCCCCCCGAAAGCTGCGTATCTTGTTGGAATGAAGACTTAGAGAAAAATCATAATTAATAGGTTCATTGAAAGAGGAAAGCATGACCTAGTCCAGTGATTGTGAATCTTTTCAGGACCGAGTGCCCAAATTGGAACGCATGTGCAGGTGCGCGTGTTGAGCACCAGAAGCCTGAAGACCACTGGCTGGCATGCACATGCCTGTTTTTTGGCCGTTTTCAGGTCATTTTCCGGGCTGTTATGTAGGCTGTTTTCAGGCTGGTTTTGGGGGCTGTTTTCTGGGCCATTTTCAGGCCGTTTTTCAGACCAAAAACATCCGGAAAAGTCCCAAATCAGCCTGGATTTTGGCTGCTTTCAGGCCATTTTCCAGTGCTCCACCACCCACAAAGACCAGCTGGCTGGCGCACATGTGAATGCCGGAAACTAGAAAAGCAGCTGGCAACTGCACACATGCCCAAAGAGAGGGCTCTGTGTGCTATCTCTGACACGTGTGCCATAGGTTCGCCATCATGGACCTTGTCCTAGTGAATCCATTCTGTTTTTGATTTTTGAGCCAATTTTGCAGTAACGCTCTTCTAATTAAATCATTTGGAAAGTATTTGTGCGTTTTATTTTTATCATCCCATAGGAATGTATGCCAGCCTGCTTGCAAATCATGGCCTTCTAAGGTCAAAATTCTTTTATTCTTTAGCTCTATCCAATCCTTCACCCATGTTATTGTTACTGCTGATGCATATAATTCCCAATTTGGTAATGCTAAACCTCCCCTCTCCTTGCTGTTTTTCATTGACTTTAGTTTAATCCTCGCTTTTCGTCTCTGCCAAATGAACCTAGTGGTTATTTTGTTTAATTCTTAAAAGAATGTTTTATCCAGATTAATAGGTGCAGCTTGCAACAGGAATAAGATTCTTGGTAAGATATTAATTTTAATTGTCATTATATGTCCCATTAGTGATAGCTGAATATTTTTCCAATTTTCTAAATCTTTCTTTATTTCTGTCAGTAATTTATTATAATTATCATCTTTAATTGTGGAACATTTTGCCAACACCCAGATCCCCAAGTATTTCATTTTCTTAGTTATTTGCATTCTGGTTGCTACTTCCAGTTCCTCTTCTTGCTTTTTTTGTCATGTTCTTGGTTATCATTTTTGTTTTGTATTTATTGATCTTTAGTCCTGCCACTTCGCTATATTTTTCTAATTAATTTCAGACTGGATTCTAATGGATCCTCTAGAACAAATACTAAGTCATTGGCATAGGCTTGGGCCTTATACTCTTCTGTTTTCAATATTAGTTTCCTGAGGCCTATTCATTCTTCGGTCATTTACTAAATGATAGCCCAGGGTCTATTAATAAGAGAGTTTTACAGTGGTTGAATGAGTTATCTATCTTGTATGATAGCAAAACAAAGTGAAATAAAATAAACCTCATTACTGTACATAAAAGAATTGATTATTGCACATTTCTTTGTGTGACTGAGACTAGCTTTTGTTAAATATAGATTAATAAACAACAGGATTACTACTTTTGTTAAGATTATTCTTTTGAAACAAAAGTAGCCAATTTCATATACATATTTCTCCCGCCTCTTTTATAAACAGACGATCAATTAGGAAACAATATTTACATTTATATTATGTTTTCTTCTTCCACTATTCCTTGGTATTATTAACCTGAGTTAAACTGTACTGTAAGGACATTCTGCCTCCTTCCCCCCCCCCCCCCCGGTGCTTTGATTCTAAAGGATTATGCATTGTGTCCACATATTAACTGGATACATATGATTCAGTCTGATCTCCTAGGCATGATCAGCAATTCAAAGAAATATACCTGTACTGTTCATTTTCCCTAAATAGGAGTGGTGTGTAATCATAGTTTTCAATCCATAGTAATATCAAATAAGGAAGCCTTCTCTAGTCTGCAGACTGAAAAGGCTGGCACTGAAGCTCAGTGAAGGACTTCGAACTATTTAAGAAACAAAAAAAAGGAGAGAGGAGAAAAGCAAGGTATGGAGAACATAAACAGAATGGATTTTGGATTTGTTTCCAATTACTTTGTAGCAGCTCTGGGCTATATCTTTGTATCATGAGGAATGGGGATTTAGGAATACAGAAGCCAGCGGCATTCTCAACCCCTATTTTAATGTGTTTCCCAGACTGTAGTGATGCATTGGAGGATTTTTTTTTCTCTACAACCCCTGCCAAACCCATAATATATACTAGTTGTACATAATTTTTATTTAATATTTTGATTGTAATATTAAAATGTAATACAAACTAAACTGAAACAAAAAGAGAATAGAAAAAAGTAAAAAGTGTAAGAATAAAGAGACAAAGCAAAAGTAGGGCTATAATAAGGAAAGGGAAAAACAATAAATAAATATATGAAGAACTGATGTCCAACTCCACAAATGTAATGACTTTTCATACCTTCTAAGGTTACAATTATCTCTTCATTCTATATCCCACATGTTATCTATTGGACAAATCCTTAAAGCATCTTTTTTTTTTCAGTCCTGGTGTCAGCAGAAAGTCTGGAAAGGGTTGCAGTGGAAACAACACACCTTGTTTTAACCTTGATCAAATAAACCAACTTTATATTTCTTCCTTTTACTTCTAATAAGCTTTATTCATTCAAATATTGTTGCGGGATTTGATTGCTCTTCATTTCTTCTTTGTCCCATCCCCCAGAATTCTTTGAGACATTAGCAATCTCTTTTGTAAATCCAGCACGAAAAATTACCTAGGTCACTGTCCTGGTTTATCATCTATATATCCCTTTTAAATGATAAAGCCTCAACCAATTTCTTTCATACATATCTTGTGTCAAATGAAGAGGGAAGATATTATATCCATAAAAGGTACAAATTATCTATATACGATTTTTCCCAAGAATCTCAGTATAATTTGTAAAATCCTTGAGCAGGTAAATTCCTTAAACCTCCCTGACTTTAATCTCGCTTTCTCCCTCCTTTCTGCCAACCATGTTCACTTGGAGTTATTGGTTCTTTATGTGGTTACTTTAAATCCAGTCCCCACCATCACCACCCCTATATTTCCCCTTTTAAAAGAAAACCAAGGCTCTAGCTTATAGGTGAGTGCTGCAATGCATGTTCAGCCAAGAAAAACATCAACAAACATAACATTCCATTTACTGCCAAAGGGATTATTTAAAAAATCTGGCTCTGTCTATTTAACTATCAACATTCTGTGACTCTTGAAAGCTGTATAATAATACTTGTAACTGACAGGTGTAAAAAATAAATTCCCAGATAGTTTACAGAACTTTCCTAATTCATTCCCAGAGATATTTAGAGTCCTGAGTTGATTACTAGAAAGAAATATTTATATTCCTCAGGGAAACAAATATTAGGCTCTACTGTGGAGTAATAACTTGCTAAGTAGGTTAGTTTCAATAGAAAATGCTTCTCAGTTTCCAACTTTCAGTTCTAAAGTGTAAATGATATAGAGTATATTAGTTTAGAAATTGAATATTGTCTTAAAAATATGACACAGCCTTATCTAGCTGAGGTGGCACAGTGGTTAGAGTGCAGTACTGCAGCCTACTTCAGCTGACTGCTAGCTGCAATTCGGCAGTTCAGATCTCACCGGCTCAGGGTTGACTCAGCTGTCCATCCTTCCAAGGTGGGTTAAATGAGGAACCAGATTGTTGGGGGCAATATGCTGACTCTGTAAACTGTTTGAAGAGGGCTGTAAAAAGCACTATGAAGTGATATACCATGTTTTCCCAAAAATAAGACCTCCCCAGATAATAAGCCCAACTGGGCTTTTGAGCACATGCACTAAAAAATAAGCCCTCCCTGAAAATATTGCAACACAGCAGCAATCATGAAGTGACCACACTCGCAGCATCCTGCACTTCAAAAATAATAAGTCCAAGCGCTTATTTCAGGGGTTGAAATAAAATAAGACCCTGTCTTATTTTTGGGGAAACACGGTATAAGTCTAAGTGCTATTGCTATCTACAAAAGAATGAAAAGTAGTTATGTAGTAGTAACCTGAAAAACAATTACATGTTAAATGTTAGATCTGACTAAATTTCCCTTTCCAATCTGTTAGCTTTATGCCTCAGAAGTTAGATATTTTTGCTAAGTGATCAATGAGTTTTGGATTTGAGAATTTTAAGAATTCTCAAGTGGATACCATCAGGATCCAGATATTTGTTAACTTTGTATTTTCTGAAATTACCCTATAATGTGTTCTGTTGTTCCCTCCCTTTGTTTTAGTTGTTGCAAGTTGGAGGAGACTTAGGCAAGGAATTCATTATGCAATCTCCATATCCTCTTTGAGCATCACATTTTCATTCTTTGTCATCTAATGATTAAATAGCTTTAATCTCTTGTTTATGGAAAACAGATCTCTCAGCAGTCATACTAGCTGTAGAAACTTTTCATTGCAGTGAACTGAATATTCAGTTCTCCATTAACGAGCATATTTTATAGTCAATGAATTCCAAAAAATTAACAGAATTGTAGAGTCAAGTATTTTTCTTTTTTCTGCTCTATATCTCATGGTAGTCATTTTTGTTAAATGACCCAAATATTCCAGATTTGTAAAATGCATTTCATAAATTTTAAATTTCTGTTGCTTCTATCTTCTGCTTAATTTCTTTTAAAAAAACATTGAAAATGTTTTAAAATTGTACTTATAGTGATTGATCCAATTTCCTCTCTTTCCAGTTCTAAAGTATCTTTTAAATATTGTATGGTTGTATTTTGTCTTGTTTTGATGTAATCATTATTTGCAGTCTCCTTTCTAACAAGCCATACCATAGGACTGTGATGGTAAACCCATAGCACACAAAGCCTTCTCTGCTGGCATGCAAGCTGTCACCCCAGCTCAGCTTGGCTGGCATGTGCGCGTACTTCCCAGCTGGTTTTTGGGTCTCTGCTGTGCATGCACAGGGGCAGGGCACATGTGGGAGATGCACAAGCATTTGTGGGGGGGGCACACATGCACGGGGGTCACATAGCAATAGCAGTTAGACTTATATACTGCTTCATAGGGCTTTCAGCTCTCTCTAAGCGGTTTACAGAATCAGCATATTGCCCCCACAGTCTGGGTCCTCATTTCACCCACCTCGGAAGGATGGAAGGCTGAGTCAACCTTGAGCCGGTGAGATTTGAAGTGGCCTGCAGTACTGCATTCTAACCACTGCGCCACCTCAGCTCTTACATATGCGGGGGTTCACACGTGCATGTGGGGAGGTTGTACTCATTCATGGGGGATTGGCACACAGAGGAGTCACACGCATATTGCATTATTGGGGGGGGGGTTGTGTGCCCGTGCGCTTTCGGCATTCAGGGCTGAAAAGGTTATAGGAATTGCTTTTTTATATTTTTGGCCACAGTTGAGCTCATGGTTATTAATCTATTTAGCACTTTCCCTGGATTTCTTTTCTGGGGGTGGGCAATAGCATTTTTTATTTAGCTTTTGATTCTAATATCTTTCCCTGCCTTGATTTTCCTTCCATTATAATATTTTAAGGAAGAGTCCCACTTTTTAAGGGGGAAGGACTAAGAGTTGGGCCTTACCAGATTTCACATGGTCAATAATTGTCTCTTTGTCCTCATAATCAGGGATTCATCCAGGAAACATCTTTATAATATACCTAGTTTCCTTCTCTGGCATGCTTTTAGATGGCTATTTATATTTTTTAAAGATGTAATATCCTGTAAATCAAAATCTACGTTCTGACTGTATAGTAATAACCTTGGATGACTTTTATACTTGGTGATTGTGGATTGTGCTTTGGTGTAGGTAAAAATTTGGTTTTCCACAGGTCTCTTTTACTTTAAGCAACATAAAGTTTCATGCTTCTTTGTAAAGCACAATACAAATTTCCATAGGGAACCAGGACTAAAGCAGTAAGTCACACTCCATTCAGCAGGCTGCTGAAATAAACAGGGATAACGCATGTTACATCCCTTCTCAGAACTGTTGTTAGGAGGAAAGGAAACATCTGCTTGCATTAATTGTTCTTTTATTGGTTTCATTGTCTTCCCAGTGTCATTTATTCAATGGTGGGGTTGCATCATTGTGCAAGTATTATAAACTATTCAGTAAATATAAAGAGATTTCTCTTGGTCTGATACTGCTACTTTTGTGCTTTAGAAAGCGAAAACATTGTTTCAGAATAGTAAAAAAACCACATTCGAAGCCCTGTCTGCTCGCTGATGTGTACCCATTAGTGTACTGCATATATGTGTATATACATCTGCATCATTTTCTATTAGGTGAACAGACAATTAGGTGCAAATAAGCCAAAGATTGCTAAAAATCAGAGTATTAGATTTAATATGAAAACAGAAGATATGTACCTAGAGTTTATTCAATTACCCCCCCCCCCCACACACACACACACATACACACAGAACAGATTGTGGAAATAGTAAGTAACAAGGGAAATATATAATTCTAGGCTGTTTATAAGGCTGGTTGTTGTAGACCTAATGATTTCAGATGCAATTATTATTGTGGTTTGTTGCATAGTTAACCAGATGCTTAGACTGAATTTGATATTGTTAGCAACCTAACAAATCCTTCCCAAGAACCTGATAGGCAGATGTTGTTGGATGGTGTTAAAAAGTATTGTCCCAGGATATAAGGTCGAAATAAAGATGACTTTTGTGGTTGACTGGTGATGATTTTGTCAATGCCAGCAGTGTTCAAATGCTACTCCAGATGTTTTGGCACCCAAAGCACCTGTTATTATTGCTACTATTTTTGCTTTCTTTTGCCACAGTCATTCTATTTGCAGATCTTTGAATTTTTGTGATTACCCCCCCCCCCCTTCTTTCTCTTCTCTTCTGCTTTCTCCAGGTAGTGCCACACTCATTGTCCAAACTTTTCTGTTTTCTTATCGTTAAGTCTGGAGTATTATGTAACCTTGCCTTTGAATTCTAAAGACCCAGAAAAACTTTAGCTTTATTTCTATCACTTTATCTATTTTGGGATCCCACCATTCTTGCTTGCAGGCAAATGGCATTTCTTGCAGATCTTTCAATGCACCATTGTTAATACTGTATCATGCCAGTGTTTGTCGTCAATCTCTGTGATCTTGCAACAACTAACTGATCTTCTTGCAGCAGCTAACTAGGTGGTCCCGTGTTTCTTCAGCTTATTTGCAGAGGCGGCATTTGTTGTCTGTTGCTGTCTTCTCAATGCTGGCTTTGTGCGCATTTGTTTTTAATGCTTGGCCATGTGCAGCCAGTCCTTCTGTCTGTTTCATCAGCTTCCCTCTTCTTAGCCACTACTAGATCTTGTAATCTGATTTTCCTGCTACTTTTTAAAGATAACTAGCCATGCAATCAATATTTGCCTTGCCATGTCTCTTTTCTATTCTTCACTTGGTCTAAATATTATTATTATTAGATTTTATATGGTGCTTTATTGTGTTTTACTGCAGTGTCTGCATTGCTGTTCCTCTTATTCACAGTTTAGACTCGCTTGGGGTTAAAACAGTTTGTACATTTCGTAAATAAACATCTTCAGGCTTAATGTGTCCCTATATTTAGCTTTTTATGTAGAAGGAAAGTTCTGAATAGGTTTTAGTAATGTTGATTATGAATGCATTGCTGCTGCTATAAAAATTTGGAAAGATGTGTTCTTATATTTAAACAGTTCTGAGGGTAGATTTTTTTTCACCAATTACCACAAATAAAGAATAGTTTATTAATACCTGATTAAGTTGAAAAATCATTCTTAAAGTACATTTCAGGCAGATCTGTTTTATAGTCAGTGTAAAAATTCCATGTAAAATCCATATTGGAGAGAATTTTCTTTGATTAATTTATTATATTAATGATTCTTACTAAAGCAAACATATGCATGAGTCATGATGCCTTGGATTTAACATGGCAGTTCAGAAATCCAGGCTCTCCTAACTATGGAATGTTGTATATTTGTACAACCCTAACTATATTATGATTGTTTGCTGATAAAAATAGATGACAGTATTGTGAAGTGAAGACAATGACACATCTGAGTCTTGGAAGGCGTGCTGAGAGTTGACTGTGTATGAATATGAAGTACACTGGGTGGGGTTTCTTTTGTGTTGTATCTTGGCATTGAAACTGAAGTCTAAAGTCAGGCAAAGTAGCAGGTCTTGTAAACTGCACAATGTACATTCAGCAAGGATTCTTCTCCAGGTTCTAATAGACATAATCAGGGGAGTTTAGAGTTAGAAATGTCTCTCCCAGTATTAATTGAGCCACAGGGAAAAATATAATTTATCATAGGGTGTTTTCTCTCTCTCATATGTAAAGCAATGTTTGTAAAAACGGGGGAAACATTTAAATTTGTTCCTTGTCAGTCTCATAATCTTGAATGGAATGCCTTTTTTCTTTGATAGAGTTGCTGCTAACTAGTGGAACAAGTCTGGGTAACAATAGGGAATCTGGGACCCCAGGGTGCTGACGTTAACCTAAACCACCTTCCCTAATCTAAGTGTCCTTTTAACGTATAGATTTCAGATCCCAGTACTAGCCGTTCTTGTTTGAGAACTCTGCACCCATACATATAAAGCATGCTCAATTTTTTAACTGCTGGAGTGATTTCATATTGTGAATTCCACTCATATTTAACTGAAGCCTTTTTTTCTGGTATCACCCATAGCAGGACTACATGACCAGATAGGTTTTGGCTTAAATGGTGTCGATTTCACCTCATTATAACCCCCTTTTATTGCAAAGTGAAGAGTTGATATGCACTGATTCATAAGTTGATGATTGATGGTTGAATGGATGCCCAATTTATGACAGCACCTAAATTACCTATCTGATCTCAAACAGGTGGGACTATACTAGGACATTTCAGAAGAATAAGCTAGATTGGGAAATAGTAAAACCTGGAAGAAGGCAATGGAATACTAATGCCTATTGGATATCTCCATGAAGTAACCAGAAGAACATTTCTCTTATAAAATGTTTTTATTTTACTTAGCTTACTTTATTGCAAAACAGAATGAAAACTTTGCATTTAGAATTAGCCATGCATCCTTCAAAGTTAGGTTTTTAAAATGTATATAATCAATGCTTATAGAGCAAAGGTTTATAAATTTCAGACTCTGAACTGTTTGCTCACAGCAGTGTAAGTGTCACCCCATCTGGGCAATCTCCTTTGGCCAAATCAAGTAATAAAACTGCTTATTGTTAGAGCTCTAAGTGAAAGAGGACTCTAGAAGATATGTGAATGTATTCTAATATGCGTGTTCTTACTGTGTGACTGATAGAAGGAAAATATGTTCCTAGCTTTGGGGCTCCTATTTATTCTGTAAAGTTATGCCTTACCGGGACTGTCTTATGCTAAAATATATCTAGAATTACAGAGGCACCACTAATATTTTTAGAGCATAAGGTTGCTTCAGATTAGTTGATAGCTGTGAAGGTCACTATATTCTCTAGATGGACATTACTCGGTTCCACCATCTCCTTTCTTCCTTCTTGGTAAAATTCATTTACCATGGTTGAACATTCAAGAAACAGTAGAATTAGTTTTCTGTAGAAATGATTGCTTTCCTTTGCCAAAATCATATCAATATTTGACTGGCTTTGGGCACAGCCCATTTCACTTTATTAAAAAAAACATTTCTTTCATTTGAGTATAATAGGAGCTAAGTGACTGTGCTAATTTGAATAGCAGCTAATTGTGTCTGAGATATTGCATTGTAACATGCATTGTAACATGCATGCATCCACCATACCATTTTTTCCAACTAACTTTCTGTTGTTCCTTTTGCATTGCAGAGTAAAGAAGTTGGACAGCAGCTCCAGGAAGACCTGATGAAAGTTCTGAATGAGCTCTACACGGTAAATCCAGTTTGCTCCCCCCTCCTTTTTTAGACAGTAGTGGCAAATTAAAAAGTTTACCTTCCTCTGTGTGCTGCAAAATTATTATTTTTTTCTTCTATTGTTTCATTTTAATTCTTTGGTTTCATCCCTGTTGCCTTTGCTGCTGTTGTGGGATTATTTTCTACATTGAGTGAACATTGGTGAGTGTTTAGTTAAATCACTGGGCTCTTCGTTGGATGATAGTATCAGCTTTGAGGTCCGTTTTGGCTGCAAATGGACCAAACACAATGGGTTCTTTCATCCCAAATGTAGGAATGCATGAAGCACAAGCTTTGTTATGCAATACACTTTTATCTAATTTATTATTTGCATTAGATGCTTGTATAACATTTTTTAAATTTGGATTTTTAGAAGATTGGTAGCAGTAGGTTTTGATTTAGCAAACCACATGCTATATTATCTATAGCCTAGCCCTGGTTCCCAGGGAAGAAAGTTAAGAGAGTCTGTTGAAACCCAGCCTTTTGTCAACTGAGTACAAATGAATATTCAGAAATGTTACAGCCTTAAAATGCTAGTACAAAGCCAGTAAAAAGATGGCTTGTTTTTACTGAGCATGACTACTGCATTATAAATAAAGAGAAGGATTACAAGTTAACACGAGTGTTGTGTTGTTTTTAATTCTCAGAGTAACATTTTGGATCATATTATCTTTATTTTTCAAAGATGCTGTTTACTATTTGATAAGTAGGTTTGAATGAAGCACCAAAGGAAATAGCAAGGGAAACTATATGAAGTGACATGAAACATTAGTTTATTTATTCTGCTAATTAAAATAATACATTGCTGCATAAAAACATTCCACAACATTCTACTTGCTGCCCATTGCTGTCCTGTTGTGCCCTTCCTCTGATATCTGAAATGTCAGATCTAATATGATCTTTGCATGCTCCACATATCAGCCACATTACCTACCCATCATCTAGATTATATATATATATATATATATATATATATATATATATATATATATATATATATATATATATATATATATATATATATATTTATTTATTGTTGGTTCATTGAGCAAACCTCTCTTTTCCTGCTAGTTGTTTAAAATTACCCTCCCGTGAGGTAATAATTAAGGTAAGATTCTAATCGTTTTGTTCAATTTTCAGCTACCTTTCCTCATGCTGATTGGAAATTATGATGGCTTATTTCCATCCTTTCTAGAGATCACTAGATTGAGGAAAGCAGTTTTTACATGTTCTACTTATTTTCAGTTGTGAAGACTTCCTTCCTTTTCTGTAATTGTGATAACACAAACACCAAGGAAGAATCTGATTGGCACAAAAGTAGGCATGTGCTTATAAAAATTCTGGCCATTTCTTCTTTCATGCATAAATGGGAAATATTTAATATTTACTAAACCTGTTTCAGGTTTATTAAACTTAGCAACTGAGAGCATATTACTTCTATTTTTAAATTTGGGCCCTTTGAATGTTTTCTTTGACGTTTTTCCCCAAACACCAGACGGTTTCTGGATTTGGTTTGGTCAGCTAGGGTGATTGCGTTGGCAAATACTTTTCTCCACACCCTGTTGCCACATGAAAAGATGTTTCATAGAAACTCTTGAGGCAAAAGCAACGAGACCCTGAAATGAAGTAGAACTAGTAATCATGATGGCCTAGATATAAGCTGATTTTGCAATTTTGTCTAATTTATATAAATCAGCAAATAACACAGGGATAAAGGTTGTATCTTATTATAGGCAAATGTTAGAAACTGTCTTCTGGCAACTACAAAGCCTAAAACATTTATATGATGTTTCTTATTATTAAACTGAATTCCAGCTGCAGATGTTCAGGATTTTGAACATACAACTGGTATGGTGACATTGCAGAAATGTTCTAAAATGAATTGAGGGTGTGCCTTGTTTCTGGCTTTTAACCTTGCTTTTTGAAAAAAAAGGAGCCCTAATAATATTCCTATAGGAAGGATTTTATACCAGTTTATAACGAATTCATTGAAGGAATGTAATTACTAGAGTGCAGTGTAGCATAACTGCAAGGAATTTAAAAATATTGATTTGTATCTCCCCTTTATGAATCTATATAGATACACTACATAATTAGTGGCTACTAAGCATATCACCTAGCCATTTTGACTGCCAGATACTTTTACATGAGAGTAAGTAATGCTATTGAACTTCTGGGGAAAAGCTATGCCAATTATTAAAAATAATAGTAAATTGGGGCAGGGGATTGACAAATTTCATAGTGTATCTAGGGCAGAGATAACTTTACAATAAAGCTGCCAGCGTAAGTACATTTGAAGGATGGAAGAAAGAAACCTTGAGTTAAACCTCTGAAGATATAGAAGTCAATTACATTTTCCAGTGAGTATCTGGAAATTTGTACTTTCAGAGTTGCAAGTTTCTGTTAATGTAGCAATACAATAAAGTAGAATTAGTTCATGTAGACATATTTCCTGTCTGATTTACCTAAGAAGGCTAACATCAGTCTTACAAGTCTGAAAGTACAAACTTCCCATTGCCATTTTTAACTGCTTGATCCATTAGGGTAGGCCCTTCGTAAGTTTCTTTCTCTGACCACTAAGCCACTGGGGCTTATGTCTCTCTTGTTTCCTAGGCAGCATCTCTTTACCTCTTTCCACAAAGTCATCCACACATTCCATTACAAATGACCTTTAAAAAGAAATCCAGATTTGTATGGTGAAAAAATAATGACCCTTGATCAAATAGAATGCTTCACTTAGTTGTTGCCTTTGGGGAATAGGAAGATTAATTCTAAAATGAGTTGAAACAACGAAGAAGGTATGGTACAGATTTATTAACCTGGATAAGAATAGCTTTAATTAATTCATTCTCTATTTATTGATTAGCTATATATACTTACCACCTTATGCAGCATAACTCTGGTCAACAAAATACAGGTAGTGCTTGGTTAATAACCAGTCATTCATAAATTTGAACATTTGAAATTTGAATGAGTGATACTTATGATAGATCCGATTAGTTGTGGCTTTTGTAGCATCTCCACAGTCACAGGATCATCATTTGTGACCTTCATTGCTGACTTTTGACAAGCAAATGGGGAAGCCTGCAAGAGGTTGCAAGTGGTGACCACATGACATCTTACTCAGTGGCATTGTATGATTTGTTTAATAACAGTAATCAGAAATGCCAGAACTCCCATCTCTAAATGGTGCAGTCAAATGATACTCTACCATACAACCACATTGCTTAGCTATGGAAATTCCATTCCCAATTACCATCATTAGCTGAGAACTATCTGAACAAAAATAACAAAACTACAGAATTAACAAAATTGTACAAAAATAACAAAACTCAAAGAAATAAAACCATTTCACACAACCAAGTTGCAAATCTACACATGCTGGGCTCAACTCTCATTCTCATGCTAAACCTGTGAGAAGGGGTTGAGTGTTAACCACATTCTGGAAGGTGAGAAGGATAGAGTAGTAAGAAATAGAATAATTAAAGGTATTTGCCAGTTTGGTCAAAGAAAAAAATACTTGTTTTTTTGGTTTATATAGTGTACACTGATAGAAATAATGTATATATTTGAAATCCATTCCAGGATTGTTTTTTATTTTTTAGCTTTGCACAAAATACTCATTTCACATTCTCTGCCTTTCTAGGTTAGCAAATGTAGCCCAAGCCAAAATAAACTACTAGTGTCATATGTATGTTACGAGTATACATTTATCCTCTGTATTAATTCACTAGACTTTTAAATTTAACATCCTTCTGATAAAGTAGACATTATTCTACAAAATCTTAAAATAATTAATCAATTATGAAAATGTCATGATTGTTGGAATTATTGTTAATATTATCCTGATGATCAATTCAATCTTTATTACGGTCACAGAGCAGCAGTCTTGGTGATCAATACTAGAAAAATATACCAGTTACAAATTCAGGAAACAGATAACTCTGAGTGAACATTTTTTTAAGAAGGTCCTATAGGCAGGAAAAATATTGATACATCCATCTACTTGATGGATTTGGAAACATTTGCAATATCCTCATTTATCTATCTAAATTTTAACAGCAAATTAAAATTGGGTTAAAACTACATGAATTTACTTTTCCAATAGTAAGATTAATTTATCTTGAATTCCATCAGTTTCTTTCTTAAGCAATTTCTCTAAATCGGCACAATCTGTGGTTTTCTAGGTGTTGCTGGATTACGCCTCACAGCATCAATTAGCAATGATTATGCTGATTTGTGTTAGGAATTAAGATTAGGTAAGATCTACATTGCTCATTCTTGTGGTATGAGAGCAAGAAAAAAAATGGAACAGACAGAATGTATATCTCATTCTACCAATCAATCTCTGGCTTATTTACAAGGGATGAGCAAGGATTTCTGAGTACCACTTTTAATCTGCCAGAGAAGCAAAATAAGATTAACCCATCTACAGAAGCATGTCCTAAATTGGATCTGAGCAACTTTTCAAGTTTTCTGGATTTTTAGGAGTTGAAGATGACACATTGCACAGACATCTTTTAAAAAAAATAAAAAATCTCTAATTAAAAATCATACTAAAGTAAGTTGCATAAGCAGTTTTGGGGTTTTTTTTTAGCCTTAGTTGGCAAGCAAACTAATTGCACTGCATTCCTTCATGAATTACTCCTTCCTTTTCAAACCTTGGTTGATTAGCAATTTTAAACAGCCAGGAAATATTTTTTTTGCTGTATTGAAGACAGCACAAAACAAATCTAAGCCTGCATATTTTAAGATTATGATGTGAATTTGATTTGTGTGTGCCTTGTTCTATTTCTAAGTCTATCTATTTCCTAAATTAAGAGTTAAGGAAGAGGTTACAGAGTTCTGTGTCAATTTTCTCTCAATCAGGTTAGCAGCTAGTTTCTCTCAGCTGTAAGATCTTAGATTGTCATTCCTTCAAGTCCATAGGAGACCATTTGTCTTCAGTAGATTTTCTCCCATTCAGATTCCCAGTGTTCAGTTGATTTTTTTTAATTGATAAATGCTTTTGGAAAATATAAAGAATTATATGTTTCCTCTTTTCAGTGTTTTGCGTTATCACTCTCAATTATACATCAAAGGCATTTATGTTTAAAGCAGGGAGAAGACTGAAATCTGTTACTCTTATGCAGTACATGAGAAGATTATACAAAGTAATTTTTAATTCTTTAGAAGTTTCTTTACAGTCAGTCCATTAAACTTTGTTAGGCGAGTTCTTATTGATTAAGACTTTAGCTTTGATTTGAAAAAATGAGTTACAGACCTCCCTCTCCCACCCCCCACCCCCAAATGGTATCCCGCAATTCCTATAATGATTTTAGTTTTTTCTTGGTAGTTGAAGGCTGCATCTATTAAATCTTCTTCTCTTCTGGCTTAACTTCTTTCTGATATGAAAGATATAAGCTAATTCAGAAAATCCTTGGTAACGTTCTGCTGCGTTGATGCTTATGCCTGCTACTGCAAAGGTGAAAATAACATCATTTAAATGTTGTGTATATTCTTCCCAGATACTGTTGAAATAATAATGTTGTTCAGATTTATTTCAGATACTTTTTCCCCAGTATGGAAGAATTTTGCCCATTTGTCAAATTAATAGAGCTCCATTTCAGATGAAAAACATTCTTTAAAAATTGGGACAGTCCTTGAATTAATAAAGCTTGTTTTCTCTTTGAAGATTTCCAAGAAAGGCATTTGCTAATAGTCCTTACTTTAGTCTAAAGTAGATAAGTATTTTGCCTTACTTAACTGTTCTAGTTGATCATTTTTTCTTATCATAAAGTACCATTAAAAATTGGTTAAAATATCTTATGTCTGCACAAATAATTACTTTTCTATTTGACTTAGGAAAAATCATTATAGCTATATTCACTGAATTCGCAGTATGAAAGTTCAATAAAACTTAACTCTAGCATATTTTGCATTACTTTCTTCAGTGTATCTCTAACTCTTTCTAGAATAGATGTTTCTGCTTTATTATGTTTTCATCTCTGGTAGCATTTTTGTGTTCTGCTAATATAGCAGTACCTAGGTTGATTATAAATATTACTCAACATGACTTATTCTAAGAGTGGTTCTAAAGTCTGCTTTTTGTTGCAAAGATAAGATATGTGTCTCTTCATACTTTCTGTTCATCTGGTAAATAGCTATATATTTGTTTTGCTCTTTGAATCTATATATTCCTAATGAAGCAATCTACTTTCTTAAAATTTTATAAGCTAGATGGTTTTTCCATTTCCAAGTCTATTTTGTGATTTATGGATTCCATTTTTTGATCATCATAAATGAGCTTTGCCACCTAGCTTAAGCTTGCATTCTTGACTAGGCAACAAAAATAACACTTTTCCTTCCCCCTCTTGAGAGCCTTATATGATATCAGTCTCATTGTGCAGGTGTTCCTAAAATAATGCCACTGAGTTTTCTGGCCTTTTTCTTTTCTTTGTGTGACACATAATCATAATCTTTGATCCTGGAAGTTTGATCCAGGACTGCTCTTAGTTTTTCCCATGTAGCAAGTCAAAAGGACTGAATCCCCTAAATGCCTACGGCACTTCGCTATAGACAAATAATATATAAGGAAATAAAGCCAATTTGGTGTAGTGGTGATGACATTAGGCTTGAAACCAGGAAACTTGTTTTGTTCTCTGTTACAAAAATACCTGAGTTATCTTGGGCCAGTCACTTTCTGTCTAGAAAGGAGAAAGTGGAAAGCCACTTATGAAAAACTTGCCAAGAAAATTTGTCCAGGCAGTCTCTGAGAATCAGACATGACTGAACAGAAGGGAAAAAAATATACAAGGAAGCAGTCCATTCCAAAATGTTGGTATCATTTCATGCATCCTTCTTTAACATGTTTTCAAGAGCCTTCTGCAGATAATCCTTCTGTCTGAATGTCATACTGAGAATGTCTTACTTCCAATATCTCCGAATCTGTGTACAAATTCTTAGCAGTTATTTTCTTGAAATACCAACAAAATGATTAATCTGGTCTTACATCAGGCCTGAACAGTCTTTGAAGCACAAAGTCTGAAGTGGTACAGTATTGGAAAGTAAGCAGGGCTGTATCATGGTCAGAGGGAAGTTTTTCTGTGTTGTCTTCTTTAAAAAGGGAGATGATCAGGTTCCTATTTTGTAAACAGTATTAAGTATAGGATAATTAATTTTTTAAAAGATGAGTTTTATTTTCTTTATTCAGTTGGGCTATTCAAAACAAAGTCCTTTGCTCATTCCTATGTGTGTGCCTTTCACCGTAGGCCCCTGTAGGTAGGTGTGAGAGTTCTAATTAAAAGAGAGAGGGAGAAAGACAAGGCAGGACCTGACAAAATAGATGTTCATCTAACATCTTAATATAATCCCTTCATGGGAATAGTGTGTGGTATTCATAATAATACCTAGACTCCAGGACTGAATCCTTATGTAATTGCTTTGACCCTGGACTGTCAATCTGGGCACAAAGATATGGATCGACAATGTTGACACATCTTTAAATATCTGAAACCATTAAAACTGGGATTTACATGGTTTTGATGCCTTGTGCCAGATGTTTTTCACTAGAAGTAATGAGAATGGGGTACGTGGAAAGAATACCTCTCCTTCCTGTTTAAGGCAATTCCAAATGTCACCTTTAATTCTGTTCACTGATAATTTTTCAGAATTACCACATACATAAATTATGCTTCCTTTAATAATGAGTGGGTTAGCATTTTTAACTGTTACTTCTTCCTGTAACTAAGGAGTGTTGCTTTAATTGCTCCAGAAGGAGTAACAAAGTGAGAGCATATATTCCACCTAACAAAAATTACGGTCAAGTTCAAATTGAGGTGAAAGATGACTCGGGGGGCTTAATGCTTGAAAACTGGAAGGATTTGAGGCCAGAGTTGGCTTGGAGCAGGATTTTACAATTGGAACATACATCTCTTCTCTGTTTGAGAACACATTTACAAAGCAGTTATTATTGGTTATTAATATTTCATGAAAGTCTGTGATGTAATTGGAAGACTGCATATCATTTTTTAAATCAGTTTTTACATTTTATTATACCATCAAGCTACCTTGATCAGAATCTGTGAGAAAGAGAGGATAAACTTGATTTTCAGTAAATAAACCTCTATTATCTGTCTGTCTGTCGTCTTTCTTTCTTTCTTTCTTTCTTTCTTTCTTTCTTTCTTTCTTTCTTTCTTTCAAAAGTTATTTTAAACCTATATAAATGATGTGTTAATTAACCTAAGGAGATAAATTGGAGATTCTTAAATTTTTTGATATTTGATCCTTGCCCAGTTCAAAAGCTTACCGAAAGGACCAAAATGCAAAGAAGGGCAGGAATCAAAATGTGTGGTTCAACTATTAGAGCTCACTTATTTGTAACAAACTCCAGTGAGAAAGGGAAAAGTCAGTATTGATCCAAAACAATGGAGGGACTGTAGAGGAACAAAAAGAAAGGCTGCTTGTTAGCAGAGTCAGCCTCTGCTGTCTATGTTGCCTTTTGTATTGCAGAGCAGGATTAGCACTGGTGGAGCATGGACTGCCATGCAGTCAGTTAAAAAGTGGTCTCTCTTCTACTAATTGCTTTTTAAAGTAAATATATCAACTTCCTGGGGTAAACAAAGGGATACTATTTAATGACCCTTTTCTCCTCATCCTACATAAGAATTTCAGCTGGAAAAAAATTGTACTTCTTTCTTAGCTGTTCCTCTCTCTTTCCTACTTTCATCCGGCCTTTTATAGTCTTGTGCTAATAGGGTGTATCACTTCATGCAGTGGAAGTTAAAATCGTTGGAGCTCTGTTGTATGGACTACAATGGAAATTTGCACTATGCAAAATGACCAAAGTTGATGTCCTTAGCTACACCAGTCCAATAGGCAAACTCTCCAATCCGATTGGCCTGGTTAAATGGCAGGGCCTGTAATAGAATTTTTAGATAAATAATCTTGAACCCAAGTAGAGTTTCCCACGTTCTGGAGCTCTGCTAAAGCTGAAACCTTAACTTTGTCATTCAAACAAATATAAGAAAAACTCCTAAGAATTTTGGACATAATGTATTGAGGAACAATAAGAAATAAGCTGAAAGGACTGAAATTTACGTTATGTTATACTTTAAAAAAGAATTTTATAAAATGGTACAGGCTCTCGACAAATTATTTAGAATGTATAAAAAGTGTTTTATGTTGGAAATGAGGAAAATGTGAAAGATCAGTTTATCATGGCTGGTGGGGTTCAAATATACAGAGTTAAAAATAAAGAATTTTAAAGATTCATATTCATTTGAAAGCACGATTTTTCTTATTAGAAGTAATGGCTAAACAATTAGAAAAGCATATGGAAAGCTGTTTTTATATATGATAACTGCTGGAAGATTATTTCATGCACAAAAATGGAAAGAATCTGAAATACCCACAATGGAGGAACAGCTGGTGAAGATGACGCAATTAGCAAAGATGCAAAGTTGACTTGCCTGACTAGAGAAAGGACAAAACCCACATTTATTAATGACTAGAAGCCTCTTATGGATTTTTTGCTAAAAAATGAAAAAAAGGAGCTTGTGATTTATGGGTTGATGATTTAAAAAGATAGATTTATAGACAGAAGATTGCTATAACTTTAGAAAGAGAGGGTAAAATATAAATGTACTTCTAATTGTTTTCACTATCAAAAGTTGTTTCTTTATAACTTTTATTTTCTTTCCTTCTCTATTTCTTCACACTTTTTCACTCATTATTGTTGTTTTTTCTTTCAAAATTGGTATTGTTCTTATTCATTTAAAATGTTCTTTAATAAAATTTATTTGTTAATAAGAAGAAAGAAAAACTCCCAGAAAACCTTGACCAACAGAATTAGGAGGAAGTAGAGGAGGCCCTGGTTTAGCCATCAGAATCACATGAGAGTTTTAAAATGTTCAATACCTTTGCTGATCCTTTTGAGTTCTATAGGTGATTCTTGTGACCATTCTTCCAGCAATCATTCAAAGTTACAATGGTGCTGAATGAACTTTGGTTACGACTGGTCCTTGAGAATTCAAGCCATCCCATAACCCCCATGATCACATGATCATGATCTGGTACTTGGCCGCACTTAAGACCAGTTGCAGTACCCATGATCAAATTCGCTGGGGTAAGTCTTCCCCACCCACATACACTCCTTTAGCCCCTCTCTGCTCATGCTGCACCAACTAATCATGCCCCCTCCTAAACCCCACCGTGCCTCCCTTGTGCACCTTCCCTGATCCTTGCTGCACCTCTTTCATACCTTTACTTTTCCTCACCACATCTTCCTTGCTCCCTTATTCACCTCCTTGTATCCTTATTGCGCCCTCATGAATGCTCCTTAGCCCTTGCTATCCCTCCCTTGCACTCATACACACTCTCCTTGTGTTGTGCCATGCCTTCTTTCCACCCTCTCCGAGCCTTGCCACACCTTCTTGTACCCCCTTGTGCCTTCCCCCACCCTGCAGCAGCCATTTAATCTGCTTGCCAGCCTGCTTGTGAGTTACCTGGGACTTATAACTTCCTACCAGGTTCCCCATTGATTTGATTGTGGAAACTGACAGGAAGTTGCCTTGCCTAACAATGATGGGATCTTATTAAGGATGACAGTCGGGACTGCAGGGATTGCTGTTGCTAAGTGATGCAGTCCCACTTTACGTCTGCATAACTTAGTAATGGATATTCGGGTCCCAGTTACCATCATAAATTAGGGACTGCCTGTACAGTAGGCTTGTAGAATAGTTATAGGTGTTTTTCTGTTTGAATTTTAAGTTTACATTGAAGGCATTGATTGACTAATGTTCAGGTGTTTCCAAGTGGAATTTTTTTAAAAACCGAAAGAGTAAGGTGCTTCATAAGTGAGTCTTGCCTTTGCAGGTAATGAAGACCTACCATATGTACAATGCTGACAGCATCAGTGCCCAAAGCAAGCTGAAAGAGGCAGAGAAGCAAGAAGAAAAACAGATTGGTAAGTCTGTGAAGCAGGAGGAAAAGCAAACTCCACGCTCCCCTGATTCAGCCTCCAGCGTCAAGTTTGAAGAAAAGCATGTCCGACGGAGCTCAGTCAAGAAGATTGAGAAAATGAAAGAGAAGGTGAGTGCACAACAGGGTTAACTGCTGGGTAATTGCAAACCTCTCTTTACCAAGAGCAGCTGCTGAGTGTTTGCTGTGAATCTAATACACAATAAAATATCTATCAGGGCGTTACGGGGAAGAGCTATTTAATGGGGAAATAGCAGAAATACTGACCTAATGGCTCAGGGATTATTCTGAGATCTAGAAACTATATTTAAATATGTGTATTCATGAGACGGAATGAGGAGGTACAGGAACCAAAATGCGTAAGAAGGTTGTTTTGCCATTCATCCGTTTCTTCTTATCACATGTCAACTATGTAAATATATTCTAACTGAAACTCTGTTTAGTATGGTACATAAAGTTACTACGTATCAAGCAGTTAGCAGTTTGATATTTAAATGTTTTAACTTGCAGAGGTAATGTAATATAGGGCCATAGGCAGAGATGATGTATTTAAAAAATTCGGGGGAGGGGGAAGCTTAATATTTGCAGTAGACTACCTTGGATACGTTGCTTTAAGAAGTAATATTTTTAATTGGAAAAGTTAATTGTATTGAGATACAGAAACACAAGCACGCTTTTCTTAGGATCACGCATGAAGCAAGTAAAGTAAATATGCGTAATCAATGGATTTTTCCCCCCTCTCTTGTTCTTCAATACAGTATACAAATAATCATCAAGTTACGACCATTCATTCAGTGACTGACATTCATTGGCTTTCAGAGTTAAAACAGTACTGAACAAAGGGACTTACAACTGGCCCTCCAAATTCTGGCCTTTGTAGCACCCCCACAGTTCCATGAACAAAATTCAAGCACTTGAAAACCAGCCCTGCACTTATGACCAATTCCAGTGTTCCGTAGTCACTTGATTGCCATTTGTGACCTTCCCTGCTGACTTATCAAGACCAGAGTCAATCGAGAAGCCTGCAGGGAAAAGCCTGCCTTTCTTTGCTTGCATGCACTGTGGTCTCTTCCCTCTCTTCCATTTCATGCACACATCACATCTTTGCTCATTCGCCCACACTATACCTCCTTCCTCTCTGCACACCCACAAGCATCCTCCTTCCCCACCTGCTAACACACACACACATACACGCACCAAAGGCATCTTCCTTTCCCAGTCCTCCCTCCTCTTGCAAGCAATGTCCCCATCAGCCCTCACCTTCCCTGGGCTTCCCTACATTTTCAGCCCCCAGCATTTCCTTCCCTGAGTCTCTCTATTCTCACATTGCACTCTATGTCCTACTTTCCCAGCCTCCCTTCACTTGTACCACATTGCAGCACCCCCTTCTCCAACTTGCATGCAGCTTGTACAGGGTCTTCCAGGATCTTCCCCATCTCTGTGTGGCACTGTCACTCTCATTACCTGTGGCTAATGTGGTTAATTCCTGCTTAATGACCCACACATTTTGGGATTATGACAGCATCTGGGACTGCCTGGATCATCATCACTAAATGATATGGTCATGTGACACTTTATGACATCATCGCTTAACAATAGCAGTCCTGGTCCCAATGACTTGGAAACTACATGTAATTTGCCCTTATAGGAAGATTTATTACATGAAACCGCTGGGCGAGATCATTCGGAGGCACGGGATAAAGTATCACCAATATGCGGACGATACTCAACTGTATCTGTCCGCCCCGTGCCAACTCAATGAAGCGGTGGACGTGATGGAACAGGGTCTGGAGGCTGTTAAAGACTGGATGAGAGCAAACAAACTGGTGCTCAACCCAGACAAGACCGAGTGGCTGTTGTGTTTTCCTCCCAATAATTTGACCACCGTACCATCAATCAGGCTGGGGGGACAAAATTTATACCCCTCAGATAGGGTCCGCAACTTGGGAGTCCTCCTGGATCCACAGCTGAGTTTTGATCACCATCTATCGGCTGTGACCAGGGGGGCATTTGCCCAGGTTCGCCTGGTGCGCCAGTTGCGGCCCTACCTGAATCGGGAGGCTCTCACGACAGTCACTCGAGCCCTTGTGATCTCTAAGCTGGAATACTGCAACGTGCTCTACATGGGGCTGCCCTTGAAGAGCACCCGGAGACTTCAGCTAGTACAGAACGCGGCCGCGCGAGTGATTGTGGGCGCACCTCGGTTCGCCCACATAACACCTATCCTCCGCGAGCTGCGCTGGCTGCCTGTGGATCTCCGGGTGCAATTCAAGGTCTTACTTACCACCCATAAAGCGCTCCATGGTAGTGGATCTGACTATTTGAGAGACCGCCTTCTGCCAATAACCTCCCTGCGTCCCATCAGATCGCATAGAGCGGGCCTCCTCCGTATTCCATCCGCCAGTCAGTGCCGACTGGCGACTACCCGGAGGAGAGCCTTCTCAGTTGCTGCTCCGACGCTATGGAACAATCTCCCCGTGGAGATTCGTACCCTGACCACAGTCCAGGCCTTCCGTACAGCCCTCAAGATCTGGCTAGCCCGTCAGGCCTGGGGATAAACTCTTCCGCCCCTCCCGAATGCTGAGAGAATGTTGTGTTTTTAGTATTTTTCAGTTATTGCACATTTCTTTTTATGTTTTGTCTTCACTCCCCTTCCTTGTTATTGTAAGCCGCCCTGAGTCCCCTCAGGGAAAAGGGCGGCCTATAAATGCTATTAAAATCTATAAATCTATAAATCTATAAATCTATTGGAGGTGACTTCAAAGGTTATTGTACCCACTGGCTATTTGCTATGCAGTGAGTGTGAATGGGATTCCTGGTTCCACAGTCTCAGCTGTGGAATTTCCTTTTGCTTCAGATGCTGTTGACCACTACCATCATAAACCTTTGGTGACAGTTTAAGACCTCTTCACCAAATATTTGTGTAAACAGATGCTGCTGTGCCTTCCCATCTGATTCAGGATAAATAAATAATTAGAGCCATTAACAACTTTATTCTAATTATTCCAATTTATTGTAAAATATTTTTTAATCGTCCTCTTTGGATACTTTTCAAATAATAAAAGCAATCAATAAATATTGAATTAGCTTTAACTTTATGATGAAGGTTTAAATTATTTATGTTCCATATATGCAGTATTCACGTATTGATTGGACTAGGTCAGGAAGTGCTGTTTCCTATTCTTATGGGCAGAGGAATGTAAATATGTGTGCAGGCCTAAGCTTCCAGCTGCTTAGTGCATTTGGTATATTAAGTTCTAGTGATACATGATCAGTCCCTGTAATTTGGATGATTTGGGTATCAGATCTTTGTTCACACTTGGCTCTTTAATACCTCCTGCTGATGTCAGTCCTTTGTGTCCATATTAGCGCCAAATACAATTCTACAGGGATCTTCAGGATGCAAACCTGCTTCTAGGATTGGATATATTAACTTTATGTATTCCTATGAGCCACTTTTTGGCCATCTATTAGATTACCCTCCTGTCTCTTCATGATTCAACATTTGAGTTATTGTTATATGATGCATTTATTTTTCCTAAAAGTGTTAAGATTTCTTAGTCTGGGTTAAAAAGAAAGTAAAATATTTCTTGATTTTGCAGATTTTTTTCCCCTGCATTCAAGGCTATTACTTTCCTCATTTTAATTATTTTGTAATAAAAATCCACTTGTATATTTTTCAGCGCCAAGCAAAATACACAGAAAATAAACTGAAGGCTATTAAGGCAAGGAATGAATATCTGCTGGCTCTGGAAGCCACCAATGCATCTGTATTCAAGTATTATATCCATGACCTGTCAGACCTCATTGATGTAAGTGTACTTTGGTGGTGTATTTCCTGAATGATTCTGCTTCAAGCCTCATTATGTTGTTCTCCTCAGTTAATTTCTTCAATGGCAGAAGTCCATATGGAGATTTTATCTTTTATCTGTGTTCCATCTGTGTTTCATTCAATTATCAAAGAACAACAGCATTTAAACACAGTACTAATTAAATAACCAAACCAAATTTTGTAATTGTCAGGTACTTCCCTTATTTTATCATTTTTTGAGTTTGCATACTCCCCAACCTTTATAGAAAGCTTTAGGAACGATCTTAACTTACATCCATCAATGGAACGTACTATAAAATAGCCATGTCTGTATCTCATAGTTTTTTATGAAAACCTTATGTTTTTTTCTTATTTTGTGTATTGACTTACTGGTTGAATGATTTCCAGGAATTACAACAGAATGCTTAAAATGGTTTGCAGTTCATCTTAAATGCCTGAAAGATTCAAACAACCTCATTTATCCAAATGATCTTGGAACCAACTCAATTTGTTGAGAGGAATGGTGAATTTTCTTAAGGTTATATAGGAATTCATGAAGTTTACACAAAGAATATATCAACATTTCTACTCATTCAGTGGATCTACAGCTGGTCTTTCCTCTAGGATACACATGCTGGCATGTTTAACATGCCTTACATGGTTTATCACCACAGCAGTCAACCCTATGAGATTGAGCTGAGAAATAGAAAATAGTCATGTGTAACTGGTCTTTTCAGTCCCAATGCAACACATTTAAGGAAGATATGTGAAATAAATGTTCAAACAAGCAAATCATTAGCCTCTTTCAGTACAGTGCCCATAGAAGGCTAGTAATTTAAGGAATATTGTAAAATGCAAAAAATAAGGAGGAGTGCTGAGAAATGAGCTGGAAAACTTAGATGAGTTAATTTTCTTCTTCTGATTTCCAATGGGGATTATAAATTATAATTTCAAATTCAGATTCCATGAATGGAAATAGAAAAATAGAGTCATCTATTCTGTTCCTATCTATTCCCACACAGATTACTTAATCTGGTTTTATAGAGAGGAATGCAATGGTGGGAAGTTATTCTATGAAACCAAAACCTGCATCTGAGAAAACTTTATTCATAAGGCTCCAACTCCGATAGAGTAAACCATATATTAGCATTAATATTAGTCTTCTTGAAATTTCTGGTGCCTTCCTTCATTGGCAAGATTCCCATGATTTCTTTTCCATGATCTGTGAAAAACACGGAATGTTAATTTGGTTGCAAAGCTGAAACTGCTGAATATTTATGAATGAAAATAGCCTTGACATGTGCAGATTCTCAATCAACCATTTTTTGTTTTTTTTTAAACCCCTATTTAGTTTTTATGCTTCTTGACTAAATTTATTGTTTATTGCCAAAATTTATTGCCTGCTTCCAGTAAAACCAACAATTGCTGCTTTACAAGCAGACTCTCAACACCTGCTCCAAACTTTTGGCACTGTCCCCAAACGTGTGACAGTGAACAGGTTATGGGAGGACTTAGTTTAACCATTTATGCTTCTCTCCTGTCTTTCTGATTCCTTTCTCTGGCACATGTTCATTTCATTCATGGCATTTCCGTTCCACCATTTATGTGCAATTCTTGTCTAGTACAGGCAGATGTAAACTTGTGACTTCTATCAAACAAATAGATACTTATCCATTCATAAGTTTTCCTTCCTTCCTTCCTTCCTTCCTTCCTTCCTTCCTTCTTCTCCTTCCTTCCTTCCTTCCTTCCTTTCTTCCACCAGCTGAAACCATTGTCCCTCTTCTACTGATACATAGTTTTTTCTCAGCCAGTGAGGCAGGAATTTATTTTCATGGAATTTGGCTTGAAAAATAACAGATTTGTTGTCAGTAACAATATAATAAATGTAGAAAATACTTCAGATTTCTATTCTGGATGTTGTCTGTTTCTTTATCAGCAGCTACATGATTACGTATCTTATTTCACAAGTTTTTGCTCTTTTTTTTACATGCTCCTACATTGACATCCGAGCAGCCTATAATAGGCATCTTTCTCTGGAAGCAGGCAGAAGAGTATTTGTATTTCATCCATAGTGGGAAAAGCATCTTTGAGTTGCAGGATTGATTTCTTCAAGAAAGGCTTTGTAGTCTCCTCTTTTGAAGTACCTTAAAGCCTTCTTTTACAGAGGCGTATTTATTATTTCATAGACCTAATCAGCAAGTTCTTGATATAATTAGGCAGCATGAGCAAGGGCCACATGCCTATGGGATAGAATACATTTATTTTGATACCCTGCCTACATCCATTTATTCATACAATGCCATACAATGACAAACATATACTTATTTTGTATATTTTAGAAAAGCATGTTTCCTAGTTTTTGAAGACTTATTCTAGATAGTTCAACTGTGCAATTGCTAAATCATGTTTAACTTTATTTTCAAGCTACTTGTGTACATTCTCTACAAACTAATTAGCTTTTTCCATCAACTGCCGGCAGGCCTGGGGTTGATGAGTTCCCCTCCCCTCTCGACTTGTATGGCTGTATGACTCTTGTGTATTTTAATTACATGTATTGTGTTTGTATCCCCTTTCCCCTTTTGAGTTGTTCGCCGCCCTGAGTCCCTCCCGGAGAAGGGCGGCATACAAATAAATTAAATCTTAAATCTTAATCTTAAACTAGATGTCAGATGCACATTTTCTCTGCAAGTGTTTTTTGTAAAAGTTCTTAATATCTGGTGTTCTAGTCAGTATATGAATGCCAAAACAGGAACACAGTTCTTGCCTAACATTTAGCTCTGCCTTAAAGATAACTTTTCTACTGTGTGAAGTTTTCCTGAGATTTTAGTTATAGGGTCTTAGCTAAGGAAAGTAATTGGTGCCAATCCAGTCAGTTTATGGTAAAAGAACAACACTGAAGGACAGAGTGAGAGACTTCTGGGAGCAGAAGAACACAGAATAGTCCCAGTTCAGAAGATTGAATATGGCTCTAAGAGGATAAGTTATTGTGGGCTGGATCAGTGGATAAATCAGTCTAAATCAGGAGATTCTGTTGTGTCAGATTGAACTGTGTTTTATAATTCCACCATCTAAAACAAATTGCTATATAAATCTATGTTTTCAATTTAAGCAATTGGTTGACCTAATCTGGCACAATACAAATTGTTTCTGTGATGCATTCTTTTTTTTAAAAAAGGGAGAATACTTATTACATCTGCTTTCATATCAGTTGTGGAAAGCTTTGCAAATTCAAACTGTGTAAATAAGATATTCAGTGGTGAACTGTACTACTTTGCACTGCCAGTATAGCTATTTTTTTCCCTGACCTTAAATGTGGTTTTTAAAAACATTCGTGTGAAGTTGAATTTATATAAATCATGTCTCATACAATCTGGGGAGCATCTATACAGTATTTATTTAAAAAAGTTATGTTTTAATGTAAACACCACTAACTTCCAGAAAACAATAAATCCTTTGAGAAGAATATTTGGCTATTTTATTTATCTGTTTATTGTATCATTTATAAATATTCCTTCAACATTTTGAATTTTACTTTACTTTTTTTTTTCTAGCAGTGCTGTGACCTAGGGTATCATGCCAGCCTTGGTAGGGCACTTAGGACATTCCTATCAGCAGAGCTGAATCTAGAACAATCAAAGCACGAAGGCCTGGATGCCATTGAGAATGCTGTGGAAAATCTGGATGCCAACAGTGACAAGCAGCGTCTGATGGAAATGTGTAACAGTGTCTTCTGCCCACCCATGAAGTTTGAGTTTCAGCCCCACATGGGTGACATGGTTAGTTTCCCCACCCACCCCTTCTCTGAATATATTTTCATTGCAATCTTCAGTCCAGACATAATTAAAAAGTCTGTATAGGAAGCATAAAAAAACTAGAGTCATGTTTGGCCAAGGACTCTTATAGCAATGTGAACCATCCTTTCATAATGAATGCATGATATAAGCCCAATTAACCTAACTGTGGACCCAAATTTCTGTCAGTAAGCAATGCAGTCATAAAGCTCAATGTCACCTGCCTGCATTGTTTTTGCAATGGCAAGTCCCCATTGCCACAATTAACCAAATCCCACTGATATTCTAGTCCCAAGCCTCTGTAAGGGAAGGGATTCCCTTTTCTTGAACCCGTACCTATCTCCCCTCCATCCTCTGCCTTTTTTGGTTTATTCCAGTGTGTGAGCCCTAATCATTGTATAAGGTAAACTGTGATTTAAGACTGTTTTTGTGAACATCCAGGCAATTGTTTATTGAATTTTATTTAAAAATAATTTGTTTTGTAATCCTATGGCCCAATGCAGGTATCTCATTTATGCCTGATTATGAGTTTTAACAGAGGTGAAGGACTAGAGCCGTGATGGTGAACCTATGGCACATGTGCCGCAGGTGGCACACAGAACCCTGTCAGTGGGCACGCCAGCCATTGCCCCAGCCCAGCTCCACTGCACATGCGTGTGTGCCTCCCACCAGCCAGTTGGTCTTTGGGTCTCTGCCACGCATGGGCAGGGGGCATGTGGGTGACGTATGTGCAGGAACGGGTGTAGAGCACATGCGTGTGGGAGTGCTTGCAATGTATTTTGGTGGCTCGTGCAGCACTCCCCTGCATCCAGTTTTGGCTTCCAGGTTGATGCAGGAGGTCTTGTAGGTCCAAAATGGGGCATGGGGGCATCACGTGAGACCTTATTGCACCCCATTTTGGGCCTGGAAAGCCTCTTGCACAAGCTGGAAGCCAAAAATGGATGGGGGGATGGGTCGCATGCACAGGAGGGGAGGGGCGACAAAGGCTTAGCCATCACTGGACTAGAAATAAGTATCTGGTAAGTTGCAAAACTGCCTATTATTTTCTAGGTATTCCAGCTATGTGCCCAGCAACCAGTGCAGAGTGAGTTGGTACAAAGATGTCAGCAGCTGCAGTCTAGGCTATCCACTCTGAAGATTGAAAATGAAGAGGTAAGAACCCGAACTCCACACCTCTGATAAGAATTTCTCTCTTTTCATAGATACATTTCTACAGTCATGTTTTTTCATGGCATTTAGCCCAAAGGCTGATAATATACATATAATACCTATTCTGGGTTCAACATCAGTATACCAAACATCCACAATAGTGTGTAGGGTAAGATCTCTATCAACCTGTTTCATTCAATCTCTTCCTGTCTTTTGTGGGCTGCCAAGTCAGACACAAGTGACTGGAGGCGATTGCCAGTGCTTCTCTGGGTAGAAGCACTGGGTAGTAGGCATGTGTCACCTGCCCTAAAGATGATATATTGAAAGCACTCAATAAAAGAAATTGCTCTAGATCTAGAAATCATCCTAGAAATAGGACAAGATAACTCTTATGGCATACAAGATGCATAATTAGATTTGTTTTTTTCTCCACATCGCTACAAATGGTCTTTGTATTGCAACTGTATCTAATATATGATTGGTCATGCTTCAGCCTCACTTTTTATATATTTTTTCTTTCTTCACTTTCTCAGGTTAAAAAAACAATGGAAGCCACACTACAAACTATTCAGGATATTGTCACTATTGAAGATTTTGATGTATCCGATTGCTTCCAGTATAGCAATTCTATGGAGTCTGTAAAATCAACAGTTTCTGAAACCTTCATGAGCAAGCCAAGCATTGCCAAGAGACGGGCCAATCAACAGGAGACTGAACAGTTCTACTTCACAGTAAGAGCCTTGAATATTCATCTTTTTTCATGTGTTAAAACAATAATATTTTAGAGATGGATATATTCAGAGTTCAGTCTAATAAATTTTGCTGGTGGGGGAAAAATCTAAAGTTGGCATTATTGAATTTTCCAACTAATTTTGCTAAAATAAGAATATTCAAAGATTATTTTGATAAATATTTTCTTAAAACTGGTAAAATTCCATGCCCAATTTAAATAGTACAACAGAGCAAATGAAAGCAATCATCAGCAGACTTCTACAAAAAGGTTTGCATGTGCAGCCGAATATAATGGAAACTTTCCTTCTTAATTCTGTTCTTAAAGTTCTGATGATTGGATGTTCATTGAAAAAAAGGTCTATTTATCATATTCCACTGGAAATGTCTGCATTCAAGGACAAGGTAGAGTTCCACAAGCCCAAAACTCAGGATCTGCAGGGGAGGCTTTGCTGGAGCTATCTTCTAAGGCAATTTGGATTCAGGCAGCCAAATATTAACTAAATCCCTAAGAATGCTGATGTCTTGAGATTCAGAGAGAAGCAGAAATGCTCTGTTGCTAGGATAGGTTCCTTGGAAATAATTGATTAATTTACAGCCAACTTTTAAGCAGCAGCTGGTGTTGCATTGAAACTCTGGAGGTAACATTAGGAAAACCTTCATTTGAGAACAGAGTGTGATTAGAATACTGTCAGTATCAATCTTGTCATTCTGCTTATTCATTCCGGATACGCAGCTTCTAATCCTTGATGTGTTTCATTTCTTGTATACATTTCATTCAGTCAGCAAGACAGAAACTGACACTCCCTCAGTTGTTGCCTCTCTGATGTGGCCTGTGGCCTATTGTTTGGCCTTGCTTCTTTTCCCTTTTTAATTTTCTCCAAACAGCCAACTGGTGGAATGTGGCCCCATGTGAATTGGCACATATGTAAAGAAGCTTTGCTTCACTGCTTTGTGGCTGCGTGTTTTAAAATGAATATTGCTATGTTCCTCTTAAAGGGATCATGGGACTTTTCAAAAGTCCTGCATACTCTGCCAATTACTTAAGTAGATAAAGTGGTTTATCCTGGATTTGGTTTAGTAATAGATTTATTGCAGAGCATATCATTATTTTAGATAAGAAATAAAAATGCTTCAAAGGGCTTATTAAATTAAAAGGTTTGAATGGAAGGTGAATGTAACCTCCCTCCCCCCCCAAAAAAGGTGGGTGAAAGGGATTGATTCAATTAACAAGCAGTTGAGGTCTCCTGAGTGTCAATGGTTATTTAATAGAGGTTCTGTGTTGTGGTTTTTAAGAAAAATTCAATCATTTTCAAATGAACAAATATGAATTTTATCAGTGTATTTTTTTCTTCACATTATGTAAACAATCTTGCTCTCAACCAATGGCAGTAGCATTAATCTTTTGTCTCTAGAAAATACAGAAATTAGTCATGTTACATTCATATATTCAGGATAAATAAACTTGATTGGTCTTCCAAATGAAGAGCATACAGATAACCTTAATATGAATTTCAGGCTTTAGTTAAAAGTATCATATGATTTGTGCAACCTGAAAATAGTTGTGACTGAGCATTAATGGTGGGAGAAAATAAATGTAAGGAAGCAAGAACACGAACTATAATATTAATGTGCATTTTAAATGATAACACTTTTGTGAACAAGGTAAAAGACATCTGGCTAGGTTTGCAGTGTTCTTAGGTGGGTTTTATGTTAGATCTGAAGAAGAAAGGTACTGCATTATTATACAATCCTTTTCTGTCAGCTCATCAGATTAGCTGATCTGGCCCATTATCATTTTTTCTATACTTTGGGAAATCTGTCAGAATTAGTGCTTAGAATGCTTTTAGTAAGTATTTCAAAAAGTCCTTTAAAGCTTGGAATCACTTTTATTGAATGACAGATCATGAGCAAACAGGACTCCTTGGGGCAATAGATCTATTAGGATGATCCACCCCACAGCCTAATGGATCCTGAGGTTTTCTAGAGGGTACTTTGGGTATTGCCCAATTATTGTGGGGGCAACCAGTGATCTTTTTCTCACTGGCTACTTTCTACTCAAGAATACCAGCTGGATCATTGTCCTCCAAGGAAATACAAGAAATGAAGTAAAATTGTAGCGAGATGGGTGGGAAACTAATATTTTTTTATGTTAATAAATAAAATACAATATTGAAAACCATAAAGAAACACAACCAAACACTGATGCATGCTTGGTTTTCATCTTACATAATGGTGATAAAATGCAATCATATGTATATTTCTCTGCGCCTTTGGATTCCTGCCTGATGATTTGAGGGCAGATATGGAAGAAAAGATACCTACATACAGTTGTAAAGCTTTAGCTGGTTTCTTTAGAGATAAAAACACTAATATTTGCTCTGGATTAGATGTCATTTGATAGAACCATGCCAGGGGACAAGAACAACATCTTCTGGTATCAGCTAATATTCTTTTTTTAAAATATACTTTATTGAAAAGACAGTGCCATGTCAGGGTAACAATTACAAATAAAGCAAAGCCAAAGAAACGTCAATATCAAATCTTAACATACATAACAAGCTGGAATCTGAGGGAATTAATAAAATCCTGTATAGTGTAAACTTTGCAAGAGGCGCGGTGGATGTGTCAGCCAGAGGGCTCTCTGCATTCCAGCAGTTCAAGCCCTAGCACTGTGTGATAGAGTGAACTCCTGTCACTTGCCTCAGCTTCTGTTAACCAAGCAGTTTGAAAGTATTCAGATGCAAGAAAATAAAAAGTTATTACTTTGGTGGGACTAATGGTGGAAGCAACCAACCAACCAACAGGTGCTGGACCAGCCCAAATCCGAGACAAAAACTGGTGGAGAAAAATCCCCAGATGACTCTAACGCTCCCAAAGAACACCATGAATTGCTTTGTTTGCACCTTGTGGTGCACCATGGATAGCATGTGAGCATGAACTGAATGAACGAGCAATCTTAGGCAGCCAAACATCTACCTGTAATTATGGACTCCTAGCTTTCATATACCAATGCCATAGGCTAAATAAATAAGTATAAACTCTGGTCTGGACCTATGTTCAGCCTGGCACTTTTGAGTGGCTGCATTAATTAGTCTGAGAGGGTGGAATGCTCTTTTTGAGAGAGATGCTGGTGCGTCTCCTGTTTAGCTGTCTCTAGGGTTTCCACCTAATCTTCAGTTACTCCTTTTGGGAAAGATTTGTTTAGGAAATATATATAGAGGAACACAGAGAGAATAAAAGTACCCGAGCCCTCTGAAACAGGATTGCTCACTCTGGTGGCTGAACTTCAGCAGGTTCTGGATTGGGAAAATTGTCTCTCCTGTTCCTGTTAGGTTCCCAGTAGCATTTAACCAACCATGATATTCTTTTGAACCATCTGGGATTAGAGGCAGATTTTATGGTGGGCCTACTTTTATCTGAGTTCTGATCTATAGTCATAGGAGAAATGTTTCACCATGGAGAATTTTCCAGCCATGGGCTCAGTTCTCTTTCTGATGTTATTTAATATCTATATAAACTAAGTCTCTAAGAAAGGTAATCTGTTATTTTGGGATAAGGTATCATCAGTATGTTCTTGATACTCAGCTGTATATCATAACCCCCAGCCAGACCATAGATTTTAGGAGGTTTTGAATTGGTGTCAGGAGTTCACAGGGAGCAAAGAAAGCTCAGACTAAATTTCTGCACTGTGGAGCTGCTATTCATTCATATACATCTTCATCCCTTGGAACATTGTTTTCGGTTGACATTCTAGATAGGATCGCTCTGCAAAAACTGTATATGGAGTTGCCTTGAAGACTATGACTAGTGCAGAGTATGGTGGTCACCATACTATTTTGAGAGTATGGAGCTAAGGTGGTTACCATATTACCATATTATTTTTGATAATGTACTGTAAATATTGCCTAGAGTTATTAGATTGGGGCATTATAAGCAAGTTTAATGAATAAACAGAAGTATAGCATATGCCATCTTGGAAATACATACTTTCTTAATTTGGTTTGCATTAATGTTTCTGATAATGAGTCTATATTGTGGATTCCAAGTTTAAAATATAATCCAAAACAGATGTACTTAGGTTTCTTTTTGAAGCCGGCAGGATTTATTTCTAGATGTATGAGATTGGGATCTGTTTTAACATGCAACTGCAGCAATTTTTTTTCCCAATGTGTGACTTGGATCTGTTCATGCAGTCAGCATTATATCTTGAATATTGATTATGAGGCAGATAGTTACAGTTATTTGTTGTTTGGTTTTAAGAGACCTTTTAAAAGCTGTTTTTAATCATCTGTACTGTAGAAGTAAACTTGTCAATTGAAGGAGCATAAATATATATTTGCAAATGAATCTGAAATGGTCAGGCAGTTCTTTGAAACTGCAGAATGTAAACAATTCTGGTTTTAAGTATAAGGGACAAAGAAGAATATTTCTTTCTTCATACCTTTAATAATGATTTCAAATGGCACCAAACACACACACACACACACACACACACACACAATATTCATATTCGTAGATATATAAAAAGAGACTATTTTTATAGAGGGACAGCAGCTCCGATCATGCTTTGCTTGCACAGGCATGAGGCCGACGACACCAGCCTGAGGATGACGAGTGGGACCTCGTAGATATTTATTTAATAGGCTATTTTATAGTTTATTTTATGGGGACAAGATAGAGAGTGTGACTTAAATTTGATAAACTAATTGAAGTTAGGATGGATTTTTTTTTTTTTTGACATATCTAATTAAAAGGCAATTCCAGTAGGACAGGGCTGCAAAACTCATGGCTCGCGGGCAGGATGCGTCACGTGCTGGTCATGCCCCTGCCCAGTTTAGCGAAGTGGGGGGAAAGTCCCGATACATCATGTGATGCTGCCGTGACGATGCGAGTTTGACAGCCCTGCTGTAGGAGAAGGAGAAGCAGCAGCAGAGTCTGCGGACAGGAGTCGAGAGGAATCAACCTGGAGCTATTATATTCCCACAAGCAACCCAAGTCCAGTCCTTCTTGAATTTTGTGAACTCTTATCTAGTGCCAATTTAGTGCTGGCCATTAAATGACTAGTTTTTGGGTATAGACATTACCAATAAATCAGTTTAACTGAAACTTAATGTGTGGTCCTAATTCTTCATGTCTGATATTTCCAGTGCATTATTTCGTGCTTATAAGGAGGGTTCGAAAATTGTTTCTATATCACACATACACACACCGTCTGTCATCTATCGATCATCTATCTATATCATTTGTCTATAATTTTGAATAATTCCTATAGTTTGCAAATTATTAGTGAAAGTGAATTTGAAAGTATGTTAAAAGGAAGTTTAAAAAGTTGCATTAGAATTAATTGATTTCAGTTGTAAAGATGAAACTTTTAAAGAAATGTTTAGAGTCTTAAAATGAATATTTAAAAAGTTTTTCCTTTAAGGTTAAAGAATTTGAAGGCATATAATTATTTTTGTTAATATAAATGAAGATAACTTAGAAAGATTAATAAGTGTAAATAGAAATATATAAAACTTCCCACAAGAAAGGGAAAAGGGGGGGAAATGGATTTTTGGATGATGTAAACTGTTTTAAACAGGTATTATTTGGTCTTATTTCTGTTGGAATATTGCTTCTGGTTTTTATTCTTGAAATAGAAAAAAAAATGAAATTCTGAATTTAGTTTGAAGTTTAATAATTGTGTAGTTAAAGAACTGGTGTATAATAATTATAGGTGCTATAAAAAATGAGATCATAATTATATTAGTATTTTACCATGTTGGGAAGAGTCTGAAGTCAACCACTTTTTTCCTCTCTCCTTTATTTTTCATTCTGCATAGTCCCTTTATTTAATCTGCATTTTCATTGAATTTTATGCTATAAGCCTTAATAAACATTTTTTAAAAAGCAGTGGGCCCCAAACCTTTAATCAATATTCTTACAGAATGGTGGAGAAAATAAAATGAAATAAATGGAGAATCTTTTAAAGCATTTGAAATAACTAATACATTAATTAACACAATTAATTTATTTTGTTAGTCTTTCATGAGAGTCAGAAGATTTATGGAACTATTTGTAACCATGATTGTAATCAGTGTCCTGCTGCTTTTTATCAGCATGCAATTATCTCTCCCTTTTTTACTCACTGACAACAGTGCAGCTTTGTGATACTCCCATTGCATTCTGGGAATATCTGCTGAAGCAGAATACCTGCTTTAGTGTTCATGTTGCTTTTTTAGAAAAAGGAAGTGGCTTTCTTGATTCCAGAAAGATATGTTATGTATACATGTTTGCAGACCAAAGTGAGAGGAATATGAGGCAAATGGCAGTATTATTTAGCTTTAAAAGCTCAGCAGGAAGACCTACATTGGTTTACACATTAACCTTTTATTTATTCTTCCTGACAGCTGCTTCCTACAAGTGAATACTAAAGTAGGGGAATGATATTCATAGCTCTGCAGCTTTAGCGGAAGACCACTGCAAGATTTCCATGGTATAGGATGACACTTTTTTTTTAAATCAAAGAAGTTGCTAGCAGAGAAACTGCACTATAATTTCAAGTCATTTTTTTTTAAACTTTGAACAGGTTGTAGCTGGATTAGCACTGTTACCATTTGGAGTTCAAAATGCATATTTCAAAATATTGCTTCTATATACACCGGCATAAGGAGGACATAAAATGTAATTGATATCAAATTGGCATCCAACAATTGAGATTAATGCTTCATCCGGTGCATTTTTAATCAATGGCATATATCTCAATTTTGTCACCTCCTGCATTAGCATTTTAATGCTTAGGTTTATATATAATTTTATGTAATTCTGCAGCAGGGAGACAAGTGTTACAATCCATTATTGTCAAGCTTTATACCGGGTTACAGATCTTAGATGGTCTCCCTACTTCAATTCCCAAACAAACTCAACAAAGTTAATTAAGAAGTAAAGAAATGAGAGAGTCATCTACTAATCAAGAATCCCATGTTGTATTATGCTAGTCTCAAGATTTAAGCTACATATCTCTTTCCCCTATCTTTTTGAGGCAATGGGCTACTTGTTTTTCAGCTGGAAGATTCCTGCTATTCGTCCCTAGTTTACAAAATGGTTATTTTTCCTGGGGGAGGGTTATGGGAATCTTGCCACAGTAGCTTCAATCCTTGTCTCACCTTCTTCGTCTTCTCTTTGGGACTTGAACATGCCTTCCCCTCCATCCAGTTGGGAAAGATTAAAAGGTATTGTGTCTGTCCTTCCATTATTTCACCAACTGCAGCTGACAAATCTTTCTCCACCTCTTATTTAGCTGGAGTTGGAAAATATTCCCCTCCTTTTCTGCTTTCTCAACCTCTTCCTCATTTTCAGTGGAGATTTCAGGAGGGGAGAGGCTTTCCTTTTTTTTAGATGAAGTGGAAAACTCTCACAATCTTTTTATCAGCCTGTTCTTCTATTCCACAACATTCCTACCCCCAAACTCCCAAACATCTTCCACTCTTCAGAATCAATTTTACTGATTGATATTGAAAATAAAACACTTCAGTAATATTCATGCATATCCTTAATGGAAGTAAGTTTGTAAGTTCTGAGATCCAATTTAGTAATGGGTGGCGAATTATGGGAATTGAGAAGTCCACACATCTTAAAGTTGCCAAGAATGGATCATGGACCAAATGGAGAGAGATCTCCCTAAAAGATAGCAACACAAGATAGATAAAGTCTTTCTACAAGTTTTTATCAGCAGTCCTTTAGGTAGGTCAGTGCTGACTTTTGTGGCTATCTGAATGAGGTTGATTGTATAGTCACATATAATGGATGGCAGGGCAGATCCATGCTATCTATCTTCTTTCCAGATGTCTCAGCATAGCTCATGTATTTTGCAGGCAAGGTAGGAAGCTTGGAGAATGGTAGGCAGTATGTGCTGTAGGTTGTGAGTTTGCAACCTGGAGGTTTATTCCCATCCCGGTGAATTTGTTGGAAGATAATATTAGTTAATTCCCAAGATTCTTTTTTTAAAAAATACAATAGCACTGCTAAATCAAATTGTGTGGACTGTTTATGGTTGCTGATAGCAAGTACACTATGCTCAAAAATGAGTCCTAAGCATTAAAGCTAGGCATGATACCGTCAGCTGAAAGTGAGCAATCACCTGGTTGCATACCAAGAGCATATTTGCCTTCAGTAGAGGATTCTGTGACAGACTGGCACCAGATTGGCACTGCTATTAAGACCTGCAGTTTTATTTCTCTTCTAGGTCAGTAGCATTACAGGAATGATTAAGTGACTGAATCACACATATAGTCTTAATTGATTCCTGAAGCTCAAGCCTCTAAACACTTAAAGGATAGGATAGGATAGGATAGGCTTATAGATTAGATTTGGAGCAATTTGGGCACTTGCTTGCAAAATATCCCCTTCCTTCACAAGTGTGATATTTAACACTCAAATATTGGTTCAGTTTTTCATGGCAGAAAATATACGTTTGCTAAACTGGTTCTGCTTCTGAAGATTCTGAAGTCAGGGTGGAAGGGAGGAAGATAAGAATGAAAGAGATTAGTGGAATTGTCCTCTCCCTCCTATACAACTCTTCCATTAACCTCAAACAGATTGAATTAATGTAGCCAAACTCTTTAGGGTATTGCCGCACTGAGAATATCTGTCCTGTTGTAGGTAGCAAATTTCACAGTTGGTAGTCACCTGTTTAATAGAATTGTCAAATGCTAGTCCTAAAGAGGGTCATGAAATTGTTGTCCAAATCCGCAGGGTTTTGGGCTTAAAGTGATCGGCATTGCCGTCTTTCTATAAATCTTGGTGGGGGTGTGTAGAGTGCTGGCTTTGTTGCTGTAAGTGGGTTGATTGGCTGTGTAGTTGCATCCTGATTGGTAGATGGAGTTGATGTTTGTAGATTGGTCGGCTGTTTCGTATCATCCTGTGTGGCTGAGGTGCTGGTTGTTCTTTTGTGTTGTAACGACCTGGGTGGTGGGTGGGGCTCATTTGTTGACTAGGGCTGGTTTCCACATGTCTGATAGGTGGGAGGTATTGTCACGTTTATTCGTGTTGTGGGGGTGTTTCTCTATTTCGATGGCTTCCATAATTATTCTCTTGTTGAAGCGTTCAGTTTTGGAGATTAATTTGGTTCCTTCAAAATCAATTTCATGTTCTGTTGCTTTAAGGTGCTGGAAGCGGGATGAGTTATTTTTCTTCTTTTCTGACTGCGTTCTTGTGTTCTGCAAACCCACTTACAGCAACAAAGCCAGCACTCCAGACCCCCCCCCCCAAGATTTATAGAGACACGGCAGCTCCGATCACACTTTACTCGCACAAGCACGAAGCCAAAAACACCAGCACAAAAACACCCAAGTTTTTTTTATTATTTATTTATTTATTATCAAAATTTATATGCCGCCCAATCCAGAAGGACTCTGGGCGGCTTACAAAAAAAAGAGAGAAAAAAAGGAGGGAAAAAAAAGACAGTTTAAAATCACAACACCACATACATTCATTCTAATCGGGGCTGGACCTCAACAATGAGGTCAACAGCCCCAGGCCTGCCGGAACAGCCAGGTTTTTACAGCTTTCCTGAAGGCCATGAGAGTGGGTATGGTCCGCATCTCTGGGGGTAGCTGATTCCAAAGAGTCGGAGCAGCCACAGAGAAGGCTCTCCTCCGGGGGCCCGCCAGCCGACACTGTCTGGCTGACGGCATCTGAAGAAGGCCCAATCTGTGGGATCTTACTGGCCGCTGGGAGGTATGTGGCAGTAGGTGAAGGTACGCTGGCCCTAAGCCATGTAGGGCTTTAAAGGTAATAACCAACACCTTGAATTGCATCCGGAGACCAATTGGTAGCCAGTGCAGCTCGCGGAGGACACCTGTAACGTGGGTGTACCTCGGTGCATCCAATATCGCTCGCATGGCCGCATTCTGGACTAGCTGCAGTCTCCGAACGCTTTTCAAGGGTAGCCCCATGTAGAGCGTGTTGCAATAATCCAGCCTTGAGGTGACAAGGGCGTGAGTAACTGTTTGAAGTGCCTCCTGATCCAAATAGGGCAGCAATTGGTGCACCAGATGAACCTGGGCAAAGGCCCCCCTGGTCACAGCCGATAGATGATGTTCCAGTTTCAGCTGCGAATCCAGGAGGACCCCCAAATTGCGGACCCTCTCTGAGGGGCGTAAATTTTCACCCCCCAGGGTTAAGGATGGACTGTCTAAGCTGTCCTTCGGGGGCAGCATCCAAAGCCACTCAGTCTTATCAGGATTGAGCACAAGTTTGTTCACCCCCATCCAGATCCTAACAGCCTCCAGGCATCGGCACATCATGTCCGCCGCTACACTGAGCTGGCACGGGGCAGAAAGATACAGTTGAGTATCATCTGCATATTGATGATACTTTACCCCGTGCTGTCGCATGATCTCACCCAGCGGCTTCATGTAGATGTTAAAGAGGAGGGGGGACAAGACCGAACCCTGTGGCACACCACATTTGAAGGCCTAGGGGTCGACCTTTGCCCCCGACCCCCCGACCCCTCGATTTTTCTTTTTTTCTGACTGCGTTCTTGTGTTCTGCGATGCATGCATTTATTCTCCTGTTAGTTTGTCCAATGTATGTGGCAGGGCAGATTTTGCATGGTATTTTGTAGACTCCTTGATTTTCTAGCTGGATCTTGTCTTTGGGGTTTCTTAAGGCTATTTTTTGGTCAGTGCTGAAGGCTCTCTTGATATTGTGCTTGTGGAGAATTTTGCTGATTTTATCTGTGGTGCCCTTGATGTAAGGGAGGAGGGCAATGCCATTGTCCTGTTCTCTGTGTCGGTTTTTGGAGGGTGTCTCCTTTTGGATTAGGTTGGTAATTGTTTTTCTTTGGAATCTGTTGGAAATTAATACGCTTGTGAGAGTGTGTAATTCAGTTTTCAGGTGGTCTTTGTCGGCTAGGCATTTGGTTCTGGAGATGAGGGTCTTGACTACAGAGTTGACCTGTGCAGGGTGGTGATGGGATTGTGTGTTTAAGTAGCGGTTGCTGTGTGTTTTTTTTTCCAGTAGATGGTATGTCCTAGGGAGCTATTGGGTTCTTTGTAGATTAGGACATCCAGAAAGGGAAGTTGGTTGTTTGCTTCTATTTCCATAGTGAATTGTATTTTGGGGTATAGGCTGTTGAGATGTGTGAGGAAGTTTTCCAGTTTTTCTTTCCCGTGTGGCCAGATTACTAAAGCATCATCTGCATATCTAAGCCAGAGTTTGGGTTTGTGTTCAGATTTATCTAAGGTGTTAATTTCAAAATGTTCTATGTATAAGTTTGCGATGACGGGTGAGAGGGGTGATCCCATGGGTGCTCCTTCTATCTGTTTCTGTCTTTGGCCATTATCAATGAAATATGTGTTGGTTAGGCATGGTTGGTCAGGTCCAGGATGTGCTTTTGGGGGGGGGGGGTTGTGTTTGTTCTGGATAGCTGTCATGGCTTCTTTTATAGGCACTTGGGTGAAGAGGGATGTGACATCGAAGCTCATGAGTTGTAGGTTTTGTTTCTTTATTGTTTCTATAAAGTGGAGTGAGTTTTATACGTATGAGGTAATGGATTCTGTGTAGGGTTGGAGTTGTTTGGCGAGGAATTTGGCAAGATTCTGTAGAGGTGAGCCTATGGAGCTGACTATGGGTCTGAGTGGTGTTCCTTCTTTGTGTATCTTGGGGAGGCCATAGAGCTTGGGACATCTGGGTGATTTCTCTATGGGGATGATTCTTTGCTGGATCTCTTCACAGATGGGAGAGGCTTTTATTTTGGATTTGGTGGTTTTTTCCAGGTGGTGGGGGTCAGTGTTTAGAGGTTTGTAAGCGGGGTCTTGGAGTCGGTTGGATAGTTTGGCTTGGTAGTCAGACGTGTTCATCACCACTGTGGCGTTACCTTTGTCTGCTGGGAGAATGATTATGTTGTTGTCTTTCCTCAAATTGGTGAGTGCTTTTTGTTCTTCTTTCTGTAAGTTGCTTCTGGGTGGCTTACTGGAGCAGACAACATTGGTGACTTCAAGTCTGATTTTATTGGCTTCATCTGGGTTGATTTTGGTGAGGGTAGCTTCAACTCCACATGTGATTTTTCAGTGGGGATGCGTTAGGGGCGACTGCAAAGTTGAATCC